>NC_047043.1:28549198-28858948 GCF_011762595.2 Tursiops truncatus | reverse complement strand
AACATTTACATTAGAAAGAGAAGGTAAATGAGAACAGAGCCTTTTAAAGTCTGAATATGATATTTTTTTCATAGTCATTAAGTATGTTAAGAGTTTTGCTTAGAAGATTCTTCACTTAATCTAAGCATATTTTTCTGAAGAAAACAGTACAGGAAACATCATAACAAAATAGATGAATGAAAAGTGTCATTTCTTTGGAAGAAAAACATCATTATAAAGAGGATTTGAATTTGTATGAATGACTTTATTACACTTAAAGAAATGATTTGAAAAAATAATTCTTTGGAAAATCCTCTATAATTGGTGTAGACAGAATGATAGTTTGTTTTTTTTTCAACATCTTTATTGGAGTATAATTACATTACAATGGTGTGTTAGTTTCTGCTTTATAACAAAGTGAATCAGCTATACATATACATATATCCCCATATCTCCTCCCTCTTGCATCTCCCTCCCACCCTCCCTATCCCATCCCTCTAGGTGGTCACAAAGCACAGAGCTGATCTCTCTGTGCTATGCAGCTGCTTCCCACTAGCTATCTATTTTACATTTGGTAGTGTATATATGTCCACGCCTCTCTCTAGCTTTGTCACAGCTTACTCTTCCCCCTCCGCATCCTCAAGTCCATTCTCTAGTAGGTCTGTGTCTTTATTCCTGTCTTACCCCTAGGTTCTTCATGACTTTTTTCTTAAATTCCATATATATGTGTTAGCATACAGTATTTGTCTTTCTCTTTCTGACTTACTTCACTCTGTATGACCCACTCTAGGTCTATCCACCTCATTACAAATAGCTCAATTTCGTTTCTTTTTATGGCTGAGTAATATTCCATTGTATATACGTGCCACATCTTCTTTATCCATTCATCAGTTGATGGACACTTAGGTTGCTTCTATGTCCTGGCTATTATAAATAGTGCTGCAATGAACATTGTGGTACATGACTCTTTTTGAATTATGGTTTTCTCAAGGTATATGCCCAGTAGTGGGATTGCTGGATCATATGGTAGTTCTATTTTTAGTTTTTTAAGGAACCTCCATACTGTTCTCCATAGTGGCTGTATCAATTTACATTCCCACCAACAGTGCAAGAGGGTTCCCTTTTCTCCACACCCTCTCCAGCATTTGTTGTTTGCAGATTTTCTGATGATGCCCATTCTAACTGGTGTGAGGTGATACCTCATTGTAGTTTTGCATTTCTCTAATAATTAGTAATGTTGAGCAGCTTTTCATGTGCTTCTTGGCCATCTGTATGTCTTCTTTGGAGAAATGTCTATTTAGGTCTTCTGCCAATTTTTGATTGGGTTGTTTATTTTTTTGATATTGAGCTGCATGAGCTGCTTGTATATTTTGGAGATTAATCCTTGGTTAGTTGCTTCGTTTGCAAATATTTTCTCCCATTCTGAGGGTTGTCTTTTCATCTTGTTTATGGTTTCCTTTGCTGTGCAAAACTTTTAAGTTTCATCAGGTCCCATTTGTTTATTTTTGTTTTTATTTCCATTTCTCTAGGAGGTGGGTCAAAAAGGATCTTGCTGTGATTTATGTCATAGAGTGTTCTGCCTATGTTTTCCTCTAAGAGTTTTATAGTGTCTGGTCTTACATTTAGATCTTTAACGCATTTTGAGTTTATTTTTGTATATGGTGTTAGGGAGTGTTCTAACTTCACTCTTTTACATGTAGCTGCCCAGTTTCCCCAGCACCACTTATTGAAGAGACTGTCTTTTCTCCATTGTATATTCTTGCCTCCTTTATCAAAGATAAGATGACCATATGTGCATGGGTTTATCTCTGGGTTTTCTATCTTGTTCCATTGATATATTTCTGTTTTTGTGCCAGTATCATACTGTCTTAATTACTGTAGCTTTGTAGTATAGTCTGAAGTCAGGGAGTCTGATTCCTCCAGCTCCATTTTTTTTCCTCAAGATTGCTTTGGCTATTTGAGGTCTTTTGTGTTTCCATACAAATTGTGAAATTTTTTATTCTAGTTCTGTGAAAAATGCCATTGGTAGTTTGATAGGGATTGCATTGAATCTGTACATTGCTTTGGGTAGTAGAGTCATTTTCACAATGTTGATTCTTCCAATCCAAGAACATGGTGTATCTCTCCATCTATTTGTATCATCTTTAATTTCTTTCATCAGTGTCTTATAGTTTTCTGCATACAGGTCTTTTGTCTCCTTAGGTAGGTTTATCCTTAGGTATTTTATTCTTTTTGTTGCAATGGTAAATGGGAGTGGTTCTTGTGAACAAACTATTTGTTCAGATTTCAAGAGGCTGGTCCCCCCCTTCCCATCTTGATTTAGAAGTTCTTCTGAGGGTGGCAAGAATAGACAATGGGGCTGACCAGTACCCTGCTCTTTGGTGAGTTAGGCAAGAACCATGGGCAAGGAAATCCAAAGAGTCTTATGAATTTTTAATGATGCAAGATGCAGAAGATCAGACTGATGAGCAGAAATTATTATTCCTAGCCAACATGCACAGTTACTGTGATCAAGGCACCCTGGATTACACCACTTATATCCTCACAGCCACCTTTGAGGTGGATGCTATGACTTGATGATATTTTGTAGGTGAAGTCACTGCTGTTTGGAAAGATGAAATAAACTGCCCATGGTCACACAGGAATAAGCAATGGATTTGGGGATCTGGACTGAAATCACGATGATGCTATACACCATTTCCCTGATTAGAGACAGGATGACCCAGGTGGGGAGGAGGTTTGAGCTCTGAGACAATAGAAGCAGACCCAACCCTGTCAGTCTACCTATAGCTCCAAACGCAGGTCAGCCTTCCCAGCTTGCACCCGGCAGCCAGCCCATCACATGCACTGGTCCTTTCAGCCATACTTAGACACAGGTCATGTGACTGCCCTTCTGTCCCCTCCAGACACAAAAGGTACACTATAACATTAAACGACTGCCTCATTTTCTTCCAAGCAGCTGCTTCCCTTGATGCTACAGTTAGAACAGCATTTGGCTTGGCTCACAAGCCATTAGTGCTCTTACGGGCTTCGAAGTGCCACGTAAAATAAATTGATCACATCTGGGCATGTGCTCTGAATAGGCAATGGGAAAACCAGTCTCTATACTGACCCACAAAATTCCATTTCTGGCCTTGCTCAGTCTGCTTTATTGCCCTGTCATCAAGTTCCAATATGGGTTACAATTTATATGCTTATTTAGTTTAACAACCCACAATAACGTTTATTTTGGCCTCTTTTAGTTGATCCCACAGAAATGTCAACAGGAGCACCCCTAGCCCAGGTCCTCATGTGAGGGATCTCAAGTCAGTTAATCCATAAAACACAAGGCATAGAAACAGGTCTTCAAATGTTGAGAAACTGGGTGAAGTCACTGATGAAGGTATTCACAAACCCAGGGGGGCATTGAGTGAAGATGAGGAAGAGCCTTTAGGAGGGAAGGCTTTTCATTCTGTTGTTCTTCCTGCTATTGTTTACAACAATAAGTATGTCTGACACAGGTCTGAACAAAGTCAAGTGATAGCTCCTGACAAAGTTATCACATTGACTACGGAAAACCTAAAAGGGCAGAATGTTTGGGAGGTAAAATTCTAAAACGTGTGCCCTGGATGTGGAAATTAAGAAAGCATTCCATTCCCACTGTGGAGCAGTGACAGGATCTTTATTGAAGTGACTTTCTGTAGCGTCCAGACACCAGGGCTATTCTTAGAACAACCAAAAAAAGCATGGAGCTGCCTAAAAATAATGATGACTCAACACCTAGAGGCGTCAATGATGTAACGTTGTCAAAGAACACCCTCTCTCCTCACAGGTTGCAGTTTTTAAAATAAGCAAGCTCACAGCTCCTCTTTGGAGGAAGGCAAACATTTCACACTCTGAAGGAGAAAAATGAGGACAGGTGGGTCACAGAATGTTCCATCCATGCAGCCACCCAGCCATGCCTGTCTCCATGGCTGGATTTACTTGGCGAAGAGCAAGCTACTGCCAAAGTCAACGTCAGTTCTTCCCCTCTGCTACCCTCACTCATCAGCGGTCCTGTCCAAACAGGCCCCCGTGAGACAGGAGAACAATGCTGATTACACAACAGGCAGGCCTGAAGAATCCTGTCTACAAGTCACCACAGCCAGCACATTCTATGGCAAAGGATGGGTCCATTTAGAGATGCTTGTCTAGGTGCAAGGCAGAGCTCAAAACAAAACACAAAAATACATCCCTGAGATTCCAGAGCCTTCTCTTCCCCCTGAGGTGGCCCGTTCTCTGGCTCCTTTAATATGCTGTATCTACCTTAATCTCTTACTTCAGCCAACCTGTACTCTAATTATCAGATCCCAGTCAACATTAAGCTTCCTGAGGTCTTGCATCTCATTCGATCTTTGTACTCCCAAGGCCAAGACCAATACTTGGGATACAACAGATTTTCAATAATTGTTAAATAATCAATGGATGGATTGAGTGCATTGCTTAAGGTGGCACTCTTTCCCCTAGATAGCATATTCATGAGTCACTGCCCTGCCCTGGGTATGTAGGTTAGGTATCTTAGGATATCTTAGCATATATCTTAAGGATATCATATCTCCTGAGGGTATGTTCATTAAAAAGGGAATTCTCGATCAGAAAATAGTCTTCAAGTTCCAAAAGACTCTAGGCCACTGTAGGAGATATTTGGGGACAAGACGATCCTCATGCCATCGAGCCTCTGTTCAACAAAGCAGGAGTCAGGGGGTTGAGAGTCAGGGCTGGGGGCATCATAAATAGGCATAATGAAACAGCTCTGCATCTTATTTAATACACTTAGGTCTTACATGTGCAGCGAGTGCTTCTTTTTCAAAAAGGTGACCTTGTTGCAACCATGCCTTCATCGTGCATTTCTGGAATTCCCAAGAGTCCCAAGCTCGAGGAAAAAAGGAGCCCTTTGAAAGGGACCCTACTTGCTCAGACATGTGAACTCAGAGGTGCTTGTTTAGGGGAAAGACAACCCCACTGGAGCCAGGAGTCCAGCTGTCGACAGGAAGTAGGGCAAAGGCCAGGTGAGGAAACCCAGTGTAGACTCCCTTTCACCTCCTCTTTCTAAATCACCATGTCCCCATCCTCCCAACTCCCACGTGTAGGGCAGGATTATCTGTAGGAAGCAGATGTAATGAAAGCCCATTATCAGTGCCAAATTTCTGACGATGAAGACTCTCCTTTCTCTGAAATTTTCAGGAGAGGCCATTTGAAGAGCTAAACTCCTTCCTCTTCTACGCTCCTTGCAAAGCCTTGAACTTCACTGACACAGTGATTCATTGCAAGTGGACTTCTATTCCAAGTTTTTCCACTGGAGACAACACAATACCAATACCAGGCCTTGAAACTGCAGTACCTTCCCAAGAAATAATTTGGCTCTAGGCCTTTAGGGTTCAAAAGCAGTGATTTAGTATAAGAACAAACTTAAATACACATATTCTCAAATGGCTTATACATGTTCATTTTCTCACAAATTAATAGTAGCATAAGGATCAGCTTTAAGAATCAAACTTAAGAAACAGTTATGTGACCAGGTGCTTTTCTAAAAACACGCAGACCCCACGTGCTGTGGAAGATGCTGTTGTTAATTGTGATGGCCAAGCTTCATTTTTCCCTTGAAGATGTTTGAAAACTATTCTTCCAAACAACATGAGTTATAGCAAAAGAATTGTGCACGTGTGTGTTATTCTAAAAATATATAATTTACTAATTTAGGTGTTTTTTTTTCAATTCACAGTGGAATTTCAAACATCTGCAAAATACACTTTAGTAACTCCTGGCCAGCCTCCTTACATGTTTCATAAAACAATATGAACAGATAAAAATATGAACATTTGGGGCTTCCCTGGTGGCGCAGTGGTTGAGAGTCCGCCTGCCGATGCAGGGGACGCAGGTTCGTGACCCGGTCCGGGAAGATCCCACATGCCGCGGAGCGGCTGTGTCCGTGAGCCATGGCCGCTGAGCCTGCGCGTCCGGAGCCTGTGCTCCGCAACGGAAGAGGCCGCAGCAGTGAGAGGCCCGCGTACCGCAAAAAAAAAAAAAAAAAAAAAAAAAAAAAAAATGAACATTTGATCAGATAATTCAGAAGAAATTTTTGCACTGCACATACACACAATTAGGTTAATGCAAGAGAAACAGAATATCAAGACCAATGAGAATAAAAAGAGTGGCTATGGCTGAGTATTAATTTTTATTTTGAGCTCCCTGGGAAGACGTAAGTTACCTAATTCTCCTAATGAGAAAAATACCAGTTCCCCAGAGTCAACAGAGTTTTCTTGGCACTATCTTCTAAGAGAAACGTATCACCTGAACTTTATAAGGGGAAGAGTGAACCACATGTGTCCTACAACAAATGCAGAAACAGCTTTCATGTCGCAAAAACTGAGATTAACTTTCCTGAAACTGAAGGCTAGGGCAACTTCATTAGGACTCTACGAAGAGTTGGCTAAATGAAGCCTTTCTTTCACCTAGGGTTACATGGTTTTAGAAAAGCTCTTCCTTCCTGGAACCAGAGACAGTCACAGATTTATCTGGTGGGGAGAAGAACGAAGGAGGAAGAGACCAACGTTTACCAAGAAGATCTAGTCTTATGCCACCTCCTTGATCCATGTCACCTCGTTTAATCACACAACAAACCTATAAAGAAGGTATGGTGAACTCATCCCATCAAAGAGAGAACTGAGATTCAAAGGGGTTAAGCTGGTCAAGATCATGTAATTAGGATGTAGATGAGGCAGGAATTGGACCCAAGTGCATCTGAACCCAAACCCTCTCTCTGCTCTCCCGCCTCTCTGTCAGTGCCCCTGTTAGGTCCAGAGCTGGACAGTGCAGGACACAGAAGGACGAGGAACTTGCTCTGCTGCCCTCAAGATACTTACAATCATCCAGTTGCACTAGGCAATCCATAAGGTGGTGTACTCTACGTATAAATAATATACTAAATAGTATGGAGTTCATAATAGCTACAAATCTGGTGGGAAACTGTAGGTTCTGAACAAAGCATAAGAAGTGATATTTCGGGCTTCCCTGGTGGCACAGTGGTTGGGAGTCCGCCTGCCGATGCAGGGGACGTGGGTTCGTGCCCCGGTCCGGGAGGATCCCACATGCCGCGGAGCGGCTAGGCCCGTGAGCCATGGCCGCTGAGCCTGCACGTCCGGAGCCTGTGCTGCGCAACGGGAGAGGCCACAACAGTGAGAGGCCCGCGTACCGCGCAAAAAAAAAAAAAAAAAAGAAGTGATATTTCGACACATTTGATGAAAAATCTTAGCTATGTCATCTGATCAATGGGTCTCCCCCTCAAAACATTGATAGAGATGCTGGCTTTTATGTTTAAAACGATGGTTATGCTATAAAATAGAACATTCCCAGTAAAACAGAACATTATCGAAATATTCCCAGAAACTGATCAAACTTAAAAAGACAAACTACACGTTATATTTCTATATATTCTGTATAGGGGAGTATGGTTGAGTAGACAGTAATGAAATACATGTATCAGCAGCACACTAATAACCCCACTCTCACAGAGTAAATGCCACGTGGTACTAATGGAATCGGCAATTGGCTCATCTATATCACACTGATCTCATCCATTGAGCTAAATGTCAGGCCTGCAATGAAAGATACCTTGGCAGAGTTTTAAAGTTCATGTCCAAAATCTCTGACTTTCTCTGGTTATCTCTAAGTTGGCTAAGAATTTCGTGACCACGAAACTGGGACCAGAGTCAAAAAAGCCGAAAAAGGCCAGGTGAAGCCCAGGCCAACTTTAGCTGGTGAGCACGAGGAAAAATAACAATAAGTCTTATTCTTCCCCTGCCCTTCCCCTGGGCTCCATCTCCAAACCCACATCTTAAGAAAAGTAATGTTCTTAGGCAAGAGAACGCAATAATTATCCTTGAATTTATAAATCCTTTTAAACTGGAAATAATTGACAACGATCATATGAGACCGGGAACACTGTGATGGGTGTGCCGTCTGTGTATTTCTCAAGAGCTCCTGGTCCGGGAAGAGAGCGGAGGATGAAATCCAGCCTGCCCTCCCCCTGTCAAGCCAACCACAACTGCTCAGGCCTTCATCTACCCCATCAGCTGAGAGGAAACGGTGCCGTTTTTACAAATTCACCTGCCTTGCCTCAGGCTGTGTGCCCTAAGACAGCTCCTGCCCGTGGAAGCCCCTTCTAACAAGTCACAGAGTCACTGGACAGGCTACGAGTAGCTCTGATGGAAACCATATGAACTGGGCTCCAAGCACCTTCATTTTTCCAAAAAGGGAAGAAAACTCCAAGTCCCTCTTTAATAGCATCCCAGACTCCTCAGAACACGGCAGCCGTTTTTCCCCAGGTTCCATCAGGAATACACGCTCACCCACTCCTTTGGCACAGAAACCAAATACTCTCAGCTCTCTGTGCTTCGGGCTTAATTCTTCCCACTGCCTCAATTATTTCCAGGTTGTTAAGTGGGGCATTTCGAGTGGCTTGTCAGGCGCCTGAGCCCCAGGGGGTCACTCAGTGCTGTGGAGAAGCAAGCCACTAAATATGCCTCTGGAATATTTTAGTCACTTCAAGAAAGGTTAAGGTTCCAGAGGATGTCCTACAGCAGCTTTCAAATCTGCCCCACGCTGGGCTGTCATCTGGCAGGTGTCCCCAAGTGATTAGCGGTGACTAATTATGGTTCCCAGTAATTGTCCAGAGAAAAGAGAAAACAGGACCAACTTACTAAGTACAATGATAGGCACTGTCTTTTTACAATTTAAACATTCTTGAAAAAAAGCAAAGAAAGCTGTAAATGTCACCTCCACTTGTAAAGGATGGCACAAGAGAAACGGTGACACTCCTAAGTATATTCCTTGAATATTTGGTATCTAATTTAACAAGTTCCTGCTTTAATATTTAAAATGAATGCTTGTGGACATATATACACTACCAAATGTAAAATAGGTAGTGGGAAGCAACCTCATAGCACAGGGAGATCAGCTCGGTGCTTTGTGACCACCTAGAGGGGTGGAATAGGGAGGGTGGGAGGGAGGGAGACGCAAGAGGGAGGAGATATGGGAACATATGTATATGTATAACTGATTCACTTTGTTATAAAGCAGAAACTAACACACCATTGTAAAGCAATTATACTCCAATAAAGGTGTTAAAAAAATAAATAAATAAATAAATAAAATTAATGCTTGGTTATCCTATCCCCACCCTTAGGTCACAATAGTTCACTTCATTTTTATTTTTTGCAACCTATATTCAGTGACACAAACTACAGACAACAATTTAATCTGCTTGTTTGTCCTTTGGTACGTATCCTCAGCATGAATTTTTCAACCAGCTTTGAACTATCCCCATAACAAGATTCCTAAGGTCTTCTAAAGCACTGGATTTCATCTTTCCTTGCTGCCTTTTTTTTTTCTTTTCTTATCTCTCCCTTTTCTTCTCTAGGAGTGATTATGGAAACAAATGTGTTTAAGATGCTTAATTTTTACTCTCTTGGCTTAGTAAATAGGTCAGTCACTTCTAAAAACTTAAAACACCATGTAAATATAAATTGACACGTAAAACAGGTTTATTCATGTGAATGTGATATCTTCACTGCAAGAGTGCTATGGACTCAATGCATTGACATTTAATTTGAATCTTGCTATTGAATCACCTGAGTTCTCTCTGTCCTTTTTTTTTTTTTTTTTTTGCGGTACACGGGCCTCTCACTGTTGTGGCCTCTCCCGTTGCGGAGCACAGGCTCCGGACGCGCAGGCTCAGCGGCCACAGCTCACGGGCCCAGCCGCTCCGCGGCATGTGGGATCTTCCCGGACCGGGGCACGAACCCGTGTCCCCTGCATCGGCAGGTGGACTCTCAACTACTGCACCACCAGGGAAGCCCAACTGCATTTTTATATATTCTACAGGTCCACAACCCACCGTCTGAAGTTCTTAGGGCCTGATATGATTGCAATTCAGAATCTGGGGATTTAGAATGTAATACAGTACGCATACCTCATGTTGTGTAGTGCTCCGTCAAGGTCTGAGGCAGTCCCCGGTGGTTAAAGACAGGAATATTTTTGCAGAGAGATGGATGAATATTCACACAAGAAAAAGCTTCTCACCAGCCCTGGTTAGATTCTGAATGAATTAGGTCAAGTGAGGTTTTGTCTTAAAATGGGTTATAAAGAAAGTTTCCAGAGCTTTTTAGATTTCGGTACTGCAGATAAGAGATTGTAGATCTGCAGTTGTAAAGTACAAAGGGAACATTCACATGCCCCTACAGACTGGAGTAAAGGCAAATCTTATGTGGGGAATCAAGTAAAAATTGCAAATAACCAGATTAACCTTCCAAAATCCTTGAGAGTGACTGCATAATGCTGCCAGTGTCAGACTAGGTCACTGCATCCTCAGCTGAGCTCTAGAAGGAGCTGGTTTATTACATTAGTGGTGATGCTGAATGAAAGATATACATCTTTGAACCTAGAATCACTCCAGCCACTCACGAGGCATTGAGATGATCTATTTATGAGAAGCACAAAGCCTAAGAAACCCAAAGCACTAGGCTTCTGATCTTATGCCCTTTCTGGAAGAATACAGCCATTAATGGTTGGCAGAAATGCCCGCTTATTTAAAAAGCAAAACAAAACATAACAAAAACAAGAAAATCTTTTGTGCATGTGTACGTGTGTGTATATAAGGCATCGAGTATAGCTGAAAATATCTATTAAATGCCCTTTTGATTTTAGCATCACTGGATTTATTATGTTTGTTTTATTTGAATTGTTTTCTTTGGTAGACTTTAAATTCAATGAGTTTATGCTGTCTTGTTCACCACCGCATCCCCAGAGCCAAGCATCATACCTGTTTGCAATAAATATTTGTACATCAAGAGGCAGTATCGCACGATGTTTAAGAGCACAGACTCTGTAGGTTTGAATCCCCGCTCTGCCACTCCAGCTGTGAAACCATGGGCAACCTCGCTGTGTAATCATACTTACTGTATCAACCTAGGCAGACTAAGTTATATTCTAACAACAAACTCCCAGATTCCAGGGGCTTAAAGCAGCAAAGGCTTTTCTTGTTGCAGTCACATTGCATGTTTATCACAGGTCACCCAGGACCCTGCTGTGTCATCCTTGCCCTCAGTCCGTGAGCCAAACTGTCTGAACGGCACACCTGGCACGTTGCCAGTTGCCCGAGCAGAGTGAAAAGAACATTCTTCAGTGTCAAATATTGGTAATTAAGTGCTTGGCCTGGAAGTGACACCGGTCACTTCTGCTTATATCAATACATTGGGCAGAACTAGACAGAAGGGTCCAGGGAGTACAACCCTGCCACGTGCCCAGGAGGTAGAGAGGCAGAAAGACACCGCCCTCATAGCGTTGTCATGGTGATTAAAGGGCTTAATGTCTAGAAAGCCTTCGGAAGAGTATGAGGCAACTTGCTACAGGCTATGTAAGGTTTGCTACTGCTGTTATATTATTATTATTACCACTGAACTAAATGAATACACATTTTTTGGAGGCCAATAACAACTCACCTTTCAAGCTTCTCTTCATTGACCTGAATTTGGCTAAAGGTTTCCTGGTGGTTTGATACACTGTTCCCCTTTAGCTACCAGTGACTGCCAGTGTCCCATCGAGCAGAGCCTTACTTATCTTCAGCACAGACACAGGGCAGCCCTCGGGGTGCCCCTCCAGCTTCACCTGTCTTAAGATGACTTTTGCAGCCCAGCTGGATGTAGAAAGGCAATCCAGGGGAATATGCCAGAGGTTAACTGACCCCCTAATCACTTTTAGGTGTTGTCTGCTGTGAAGCTCCCGGTTCTAAATGTGTTTCGTACAAAAATATTTATGCTGCAAGCTGTAGCATGCAAACAGCAATCTGCGTTATTGGTTTCAGATGCCAATTTTCTCCAGCTCCGGTTCTCCTTTGTGTTATGTAAACAAATCCCAACCATCTGGACCACAACAAGCCACACTGAAGTATGTGCTCGCTCCTTGCAAAAGCATCAAATCAAAATACAGTCGCACAGAATTCTGCCTAACAAAAAATTGGAGTGAACATCACGGTCTCATGAAGCTGTTTGAAAAAAATGTTCTGTAGGTGTCAGAACTTCGAATTTAAATAGGAGAGCAGAAATGAGCATCTCAGAATATTTATCACACTGATAAGCAGAAACAAACATAACCAGAAGCTCCTCTCCTATGGCGTTACCTATATTGAGAGCAGGCCAAGTCAGTACGTTCCAAATTACCTCAAAAAGGAAAAGGGCTTAGGAAAAGTGTCTCAGACAGATGGGAAAACTGAGAAGAGATTACTGCAAGACTTAAGCATGATAGTCAGAAAACAAGAGCTTTATAAATTCCCACTCAGCTAAGGAAAATGTATGCTTTATAATAATTGAACAAACAAGATAAACTCTAGGCCTTCAATATCAAGAAACAATGAATCGGGGCTTCCCTGGTGGCGCAGTGGTTGAGAGTCCGCCTGCCGATGCAGGGGACACGGGTTCGTGCCCCGGTCCGAGAAGATCCCACGTGCTGTGGAGCGGCTGGGCCCGTGAGCCATGGCCGCTGAGCCTGCGCGTCCGGAGCCTGTGCTCCGCAACAGGAGAGGCCACAACAGTGAGAGGCCCGCGTACCGCAAAAAAAACAAACAAACAAAAAAAAACAATGAATCAAAAGTCTGTTTGCCAGAAAAGAAAACTTCACCCAAGCAAGTTACATATCTTACCACCTAACCACCTGGACCTCTGAAATGAAAACCAAGCATCATTTCTGATGTCTTATCTCTCAGATAATTCCAGGCTGCCGAAGGCATCTTCCCAAAGCCAAATACTTTAGACAATCCCCATGGCCAGCCTGGCCCACAGGCAGATACAAGTGCTGGAAAGCATTCTTGATTCTTTTCCCTCTACCTAAAAATATCTGCCACCAACTTTGCACAATGCCCCCAGTGGCCACCCTTTGGGAAAGATAAACATCATCAGAATTCCTGGCTCAGATTCATGAACTTTGAACACTGTGGGAAGGATATCCTGAGAGAATGACGTACAAGGCAAGTGAGCTTTATTAAGCTAGTGGAGGGGGGGAGAATGGAGGTAAACAGAGGAACAGAAAGGTCTGGAATATAAAGAGAAACGTGTGGCAGTAAAAATGGGAGGCATGAGCCTCCCCAAACATTTTTTTTCCTAGAGTCCCAGTGGTCGTGTCTCTATTATCAATTCATTTGGTATCTGATCATCTTGCTTTGTCCCCCTAAACCCTGTATATATAATGAAATCAAAACTGAATCAGATTATTTGATATCCCAGAGACCGTCCACAGAATGGGGGCTATAAAATCACACCAAGCAGGAAGACTTTCTGTCTAACTTAATAACTTCCATTAGGTAGGCAGGGGCTAGTTATAAAATTCACATCCTTGGCTATAAAGATGTAATCTAAATCCTTTGAAACTGGTTCCACTGAACTACATCGTATTGATTTCATCTCAATATTTTATCAAGGTCACTTTAAAGCCCAATACTATTTGTTAATCTGCGATTTACCAACTTCGTATACAAATTAAATGAGAATATTTGGTAATCCATTATTCAGTCACAGATCAGAATATCAAAATAGATGGGGACAGACTCCCGAGAACTCTCCCCAGGCCTCTGTCTTTCTACGTAACCAATTCTGGTTCAGCTGATAAACCATTCTTGAGCAGCCTTCCTGACTGAGATTAGCTCCTTCCTAAATCTCCTTGTTTCAATCTACTGAGAATGATTTAATCAGGAAAGAATCAAAACACCCATTAAACCTCTAAGGGGGAGACCTTCAAGATGGCGGAGGAGTAAGATACGGAGATCACCTTCCTCCCCACAAATACACCAGAAATACATCTACATGTGGAACAACTCCTACAGAACACCTACTGACTGCTGGCAGAAGACCTCAGACCTCCCAAAAGGCAAGAAACTCCCCACGTACCTGGGTAGGGCAAAAGAAAAAACAGAGACAAAAGAATAGGGATGGGACCTGCACCAGTGGGAGGGAGCTGTGAAGGAGGAAAGGTTTCCACGCACCAGAAGCTCCTTCGCGGGCGGAGACTGCAGGTGGTGGAGGGGGGGAGCTTCGGAGCCACAGAGGAGAGCGCAGCCACAGGGGTGCGGAGGGAAAAGCGGAGAGATTCCCACACAGAGGATCGGGGCCGACCAGCACTCACCAGCCCGAGAGGCTTGTCTGCTCATCCACCGGGGCGGGCAGGGCTGGGAGCTGAGGCTTGGGCTTCGGTCAGAGCGCAGGGAGAGGACAGGAGTTGGTGGCGTGAACACAGCCTGAAGGGGGCTAGTGCACCACAGCTAGCCGGGAGGGAGTCCAGGGAAAAGTCTGGAGCTGCCCAAGAGGCAAGAGACCATTGTTTTGGTGAGCACGAGGAGAGGGGATTCAGAGCGCCACCTACACGAGCTCCAGAGATGGGCGCGAGCCGCAGCTATCAGCGCGGACAGCAGGGACGGGCATGAGACGCTAAGGCTGCTGCTGCCGCCACCAAGAAGCCCGTGTGCGAGCACAGGTCACTATCCAAACCTCTCCTCCCGGGAGCCTGTGCAGCCCGCCACTGCCAGGGTCCCGTGATCCAGGGACAACTTCCCCAGGAGAACGCACGGCATGCCTCAGGCTGGTGCAACATCACGCTGGCCTCTGCCACTGCAGGCTCGCCCCGCATCCGTACCCCTCCCTCCCCCTGGCCTGAGTGAGCCAGAGCCCCCCAAATCAGCTGCTCCTTTAACCCCCTCCTGTCTGGGCAGGAACAGATGCCTGTGGCCAACCTACACCCAGAGGCAGGGCCAAATCCAAAGCTGAACCCCGGGAGCTGTGCAAACAAAGAAGAGAAAGGGAAATCCCTCCCAGCAACCTCAGGAACAGCGGATTAAATCTCCACAATCAACTTGATGTACCCTGCATCTGTGGAATACCTGAACAGACAATGAATCATCCCAAATTGAGGCGGTGGACTTTGGAGCAACTGTAGACTTGGGGTTTGCTTTCTGCATCTAATTTCTTTCTGGTTTTCTGTTTATCTTAGCTTAGTATTTAAAGTTTATTATCATTGGTAGATTTGTTCATTGATTTGGTTGTTCTCTTCCTTTTTTTATACATATATATAGATTTTCTTTTTCCTTTTTCTCTTTTTGACTGTGTATGTGTATGCTTCTTTGTGTGATTTTGTCTCTATAGCTTTGCTTTTACCATTTGTCCTAGAGTTCCGTCTGTCCGTTTTTGTTTTTTATTTTTTAGTATAGTTTTAGGACTTGCTAAAATTGGTGGATTTGTTTTTTGGTTTGGTTGCTCTCTTCTTTCTTTTTTTTATTACTTTTTAATTTTTTATTTTTAATAATATTTTTATTTTAATAACTTTTATTTTATTTTACTGTATTCTTTCTTCTTTCTTTTTTTCTCCCTTTTCTTCTGAGCCATATGGCTGAAAGGGTCTTGGTGATCTGGATGGCTGTCAGGCCTGTGCCTCTGAGGTGGGAGAGCCAAGTTCAGGACATTGGTCCACCAGAGACCTCCTGGCTCCACATAATATCAAATGGCAAAAGCCCTCCCAGAGATCACCATCTCAACACTAAGACCCAGCTCCACTCAATGACCAGCAAGCTACAATGCTGGACACCCTATGCCAAACAACTAGCAAGACAGAAACACAACCCCATGCATTAGCAGAGAGGCCGCCTAAAATCATAATAAGGTCACAGATACCCCATAACACACCACAGGATGCGGTCCTGCCCACCAGAAAGACAAGATCCAGCCTCACCCACCAGAACACAGGCACCAGTCCCCTCCACCAGGAAGCCTACACAACCCACTGAACCAACCTTAGCCACTGGGGGCAGACACCAAAAACAACGGGAACTATGAACATGCAGCCTGTGAAAAGGAGACCCCAAACACAGTAAGTTAAGCAATATGAGAAGACAGAGAAACACACAGCAGATGAAGGAGCAAGGTAAAAACCCACCAGACCAAACAAAACAAGAGGAAATAGGCACTCTACCTGAAAAAGAATTCAGAATAATGATAGTAAAGATGATCCAAAATCTTGGAAATAGAATGGAGAAAATACAAGAAATGTTTAATAAGGACCTAGAAGAACTAAAGAGCAAACAAACAATGATGAACAACACAATAAATGAAATTAAAAATTCTCTAGAAGGAATCAATAGCAGAATAACTGAGGCAGATGAACGGATAAGGGACCTGGAGGATAAAATAGTGGAAATAACTACCGCAGAGAAGAATAAAGAAAAAAGAATGAAAAGAATTGAGGACAGTCTCAGAGACCTCTGGGGCAACATTAAATGCACCAACATTCGAATTACAGGGGTCTCGAAGAAGAAGAGAAAAAGAAACAGATTGAGAAAATATTTGAAGACATTACAGTTGAAAACTTCCCTAATATGGGAAAGGAAATGGTCAGTCAAGTCCAGGAAGCACAGAGAGTCCCATACAGGATAAATCCAAGGTGAAACAAACCAAGACACATATTAATCAAACTATCAGATATTAACTACAAAGAAAAAATATTAAAAGCAGCAAGGAAAAAAACAACAAATAACATACAAGGGAATCCCCATAAGGTTAACAGCTGATCTTTCAGCAGAAACTCTGCAACCCAGAAGAGAGTGACAGGACATATTTAAAGTGATGAAAGGGAAGAACCTACAATCAAGATTACTCTACCCAGCAAGGATCTCATTCAGATTCATGGAGAAATTAAAACCTTTACAGACAAGCAAACGCTAAGAGAATTCAGCACTAGCAAACCAGCTTTACAACAAATGCTAAAGGAACTACTCTAGGCAGGACACAAGAGAAGGAAAAGACCTACAATAACAAACCCAAAACAATTAAGAAAATGGTAATGAGAACATATATTTCGATAATTACCTTACATGTAAATGGATTAAATGCTCCAACCAAGAGACATAGACTGGCTGAATGGAAACAAAACAAGATCTGTATATATGCTGTCTACAAGAGACCCACTTCAGACCTAGGGACACATACAGACTGAAAGTGAGGGGATGGAAAAAGATATTCCATGCAAATGGAAATCAAAAGAAACATGGATTAGCAATTCTCATATCAGACAAAATAAACTTTAAAATAAAGACTATTACAAGAGACAAAGAAGAACACTACATAATGATCAAGGGATCAATCCAAGAAGAAGATATAACAATGGTAAATGTTTATGCACCCAACATAGGAGCACCTCAATACATAAGGCAAATACTAACAGCCAAGAAAGGGGGAATTGACAGTAATTCAATCATAGTAGGGGACTTTAACACCCCACTTTCACCAATGGACACATCATCCAAAATGAAAATAAATAAGGAAACACAAGCTTTAAATGATACATTAAACAAGATGGACTTAATTGATATTTATAGGACATTCCATCCAAAAACAACAGAATACACTTTCTTCTCAAGTGCTCATGGAACATTCTCCAGGAGAGATCATATCTTGGGTCACATATCAAGCCTTGGTAAATTTAAGAAAATTGAAATTGTATCAAGTATCTTTTCTGACCACAACGCTATGAGACTAGATATCAATTACAGGAAAAAATCTGTAAAAAATAAAAACACATGGAGGCTAAACAATACACTACTTAATAACCAAGAGATCACTGAAGAAATCAAAGAGGATATCAGAAAATACCCAGAAACAAATGACAATGAAAGCACGACAACCCAAACCTATGGGATGCAGCAAAAGCAGTTCTAAGAGGGAAGTTTATAGCAATACAATCCTTCCTCAAGAAACAAGAAACATCTCAAATAAACAACCTAACCATACACCTAAAGCAATTAGAGAAGAACAATAAATCTGCAAAGTTGGCAGAAGGAAACAAATCATAAAGATCAGATCAGAAATAAATGAAAAAGAAATGAAGGAAACGACAGCAAAGATCACTAAAACTAAAACGTGGTTCTTTGAGAAGATAAACAAAATTGATAAACCATTAGCCAGACTCATCAAGAAAAAAAGGGAGAGACTCAAATCAACAGAATTAGAAATGAAAAAGGAGAAGTAACAACTGACACGGCAGAAATACGAAGGATCATGAGAGATTACTACAAGCAACTATATGCCAATAAAATGGACAACCTGGAAGAAATGGACAAATCCTTCGAAAAGCACAACCTTCCAAGATTGAACCAGGAAGAAGTAGAAAATGTGAACAGACCAATCACAAGCACTGAAATTAAAACTGTGATTAAAAATCTTCCAACAAACAGAAGCCCAGAATCAGATGGTTTCACAGGCGAATTCTATCAAACATTTAGAGAAGAGCTAACACCTATCCTTCTCAAACTCTTTCAGAATACAGCAGAGGGAGGAACACTCCCAAACTCATTCTACGAGGCCACCATCACCCTAGGTACCAAAACCAGACAAAGATGTCACAAGGAAAGAAAACCATAGGCCAACATCACTGATCAACATAGATGCAAAAATCCTCAACAAAAAACTGGCAAACAGAATCCAGCAGCACCTTAAAAGGATCATACACCATGATCAAGTGGGGTTTATCCCAGGAATGCAAGGATTTTTCAATATATGCAAGTCAATCAATGTGATACACCATATTAACAAATTGAAGGCGAAAAACCATAGGATCATCTCAATAGATGCAGAGAAAGCTTTCGACAAAATTCAACACCCATTTGTGATAGAAACCCTCCAGAAAAGTAGGCATAGAGGGAACCTACCTCAACATAATAAAGGCCATATATAACAAACCCACAGCCAACATCATTCTCAATGGTGAAAAACTGAAACCATTTCCTCTAAGATCAGGAAGAAGACAAGGTTCTCCACTCTCACCACTATTATTCAACATAGTTTTGGAAGTTTTAGCCACAGCAATCAGAGAAGAAAAAGAAATAAAAGGAATACAAATTGGAAAAGAAGAAGTAGAGCTGTCACTGTTTGCAGATGACATGCTACTATACATAGAGAATCATAAAGATGTTACCAGAAAACTACTAGAGCTAATCAATGAATTTGGTATAGTAGCAGGTACAAAATTAATGCACAGAAATCTCTTGCATTCCCATACACTAATGATGAAAAATCTGAAAAAGAAATTAAGGAAACACTCTCATTTACCATTGCAACAAAAAGAATAAAATACCTAGGAATAAGCCTACCTGAGGAGACAAAAGACCTGTATGCAGAAAACTATAAGACACTGATGAAAGAAATTAAAGATGATACAGACAGATGGAGAGATATACCATGTTCTTGGATTGGAAGAATCAATATTGTGAAAATGACTATACTACCCAAAGCAGTGTACAGATTCAATGCAATCCCTATCAAACTACCAATGGCATTTTTCACAGAACTAGAACGAAAAATTTCACAATTTGTATAGAAACACAAAAGACCCCAAATAGCCAAAGCAATCTTGAGAAGGAAACATGGAGCTGGAGGAATCAGGCTCCCTGACCTCAGACTATACTACAAAGCTACAGTAATCAAGACAGTATGGTACTGGCACAAAAACAGAAATATAGATCACTGGAACAGGATAGAAAGCCCAGAGATAAACCCATGCATGCACATATGGTCACCTTATTTTTGATAAAGGAGGCAAGGATATACAATGGAGAAAAGACAGCCTCTTCACTAAGTGATGCTGGGAAAACTGGACAGGTACATGTAAAAGAATGAAATTAGAACACTCCCTAACACCATACACAAAAATAAACTCAAAATGGATTAAAGACCTATATGTAAGGCCAGATACTATAAAACTCTTAGAGGAAAACATAGGCAGAACACTCTATGACATAAATCACAGCAAGATCCTTTTTGATCCACCTCCTAGAGAAATGGAAATAAAGACAAAAATAAACAAATGGGACCTAATGAAACTTAAAAGCTTTTGCACTGCAAAGGAAACCTTAAACAAGACCAAAAGACAACCCTCAGAATGGGAGAAAATATTTGCAAATGAAGCAACTGACAAAGGATTAATCTCCAAAATTTACAAGCAGCTCATGCAGCTCAGTATCAAAAAAACAAACAACCCAATCCAAAAATGGGCAGAAGACCTAAATAGACATTTCTCCAAAAAAGACTACAGATAGCTAACAAACACATGAAAGGATGCTCAACATCACAAATCATTGGAGAAATGCAAATCAAAACTACAATGAGATATCACCTCACACCAGTCACAATGGCCATCATCAAAAAATCTACGAACAATAAATGCTGGGTAGAGTGTGGAGAAAAGGGAACACTCCTGCACTGTTGGTGGTATGTAAATTGATACAGCCACTATGGAGAACAGTAGGGAGGTTCCTTAAAAAACTAAAAATAGAACTACCATATGACCCAACAATCCCACTTCAATATGCCAAGATCCCCAACAATCTCGGCATATACCCCGAGAAAACCATAATTCAAAAAGAGTCATGTACCACAATGTTCACTGCAGCTCTATTTACAATAGCCAGGACATGGAAGCAACCTAAGTGTCCATCAACAGATGAATGGATAAAGAAGATGTAGCACATATATACAATAGAATGTTACTCAGCCATAAAAAGAAACGAAATTGAGTTATTTGTAGTGAGGTGGATGGACCTAGAGTCTGTCATACAGAGTGAAGTAAGTCAGAAAGAGAAAAACAAATACTGTATGCTAACACATAGATATGGAATCTAAAAAAAAAAAAAAATTGTACTGAAGAACCTAGGTGCAGGACAGGAATAAAGACACAGACATAGAGAATGGACTTGAGGACATGGCGGGGGCAAGGGTAAGTTGGGACAAAGTGAGAGAGTGGCATGGACTTTTATATACTACCTAATGTAAAATAGATAGCTAGTGGGAATCCGCGGCATAGCACAGGGAGATCAGTTTGGTGCTTTGTGACCCCCTAGAGGGGTGGGATAGGGAGGGTGGGAGGGAGATGCAAGAGGGAGGAGATATGGGGATATATGTATACGTATAGCAGATTCACTTTGTTATAAAGCAGAATCTAACATACCACTGTAAAACAATTATACTCCAATAAAGATGTTAAAGTAAAAAAAACTCTAAGGAAAATCCTTCTAATTGTTGATATTTAAATAGATGAGAGAACAAGAAAACACGGAACTTTGTTTCATAGTTAACATCAGGTAGATTTCAGGGGAAATGACGTGCTCTGAATAAATATAATCTGTGTTAAAACTTGGTTATAATCCAAGAGCAAAATTCCCAGTTTCTTTCCAAAAGGCTATGTGTCATTTTCTTACTTCAAATAGTCTGCTGATGATAGCTCTGGAGGTTCTAATCACATATAATTCCTTGGACTTCAAATTATTTTTAGCCCATCATTTCAACTGTTCAACTCCAAAATAATATTATTATAAAACTACCTTTATATGGCTTGAAATAATTCCTAATCCTCTGGGCTATCAAGATTGCTTACAAAACCAATAAAATTCAGAACAAAGACTTCCAGTAATTGTGTTCAGGCAACAGAGTTTGGACTTCAGCAGTTGGCAAAAACAGTCCAAGTTTGTGAAACAGCGATCATAAATCCTACTCTTAATGTCACACAGAGCCATACTTTAATGTAGAAAAAAAAAGGCTCTTTCCCCCAAAAACTGTTGGCTATGTTTTACAACGTAGCCTAGTAATAGATTTTACAATTAGAAATCCACATCCACAAGGGAAGGTTTGATCCATTTAGACTCTGTTGTTAAAACGTCAGAGAAATCCGAAGTAAACTTTCGCAAGACCTCCAAAAGGAATATTTACTCTGATGGCCAAGAATGCTTCCACTAAATCAAGCTGACTCTTAAAATGGAAGCTTCATATTCTGGAAAATGCTTGTACATAGACAACCTCATTCCCTAATTATTTCAAATCAAGGAGTTAAGCATTTTCACGCAAATTCTTACAACACACCCAAAACAATTCTACCCGCTTGAGCAAAGCAAGTCTCATATGGCCAACCAATTTACCTTTCTAATAAGTGCTGCAGGACTTGGGGCCCAATTTAAGAAACTATTGTTAGAACAGTCATCAAACTGCAGGAAGAGTAAGGGGGAAAGAGAGCTTGTGCTGCGTAGGGAAAGGTAAATTAAGCTTTGGGCAGAATAGGGGAAAATAAAACTTTTTTTTTTTTAACAACATCTGCTTCCTAGCCCAAGGAGTATCCCCTGCAATCACTATTCCCAACACCATTGTTAGACAGACCTCTGAGCGGCAGACATCGAGATCTGATTCAACACAGTCTCCCATACAATCTTGTTGTGTGTACCTCCAATGTCAACTGATAATAGAACAGGCTTTTCTGCTCTTGCTATGCATGCCAAGAAAAGTGCCAAGTAAACATTTTCAAAAACTTCCAAACATTAACCACAAAGAAGCAATGGAAATATTGGGGGGATAATGCCACATCTCCCCCTGTTTCAGGAGCAGAAAGGCTTCTTACCTTGCTCTCATCCCCTTCAAACACCGACTGGTGGACGTTGCATGCAAACAGTGAGTTTGGGAGGTCCGTGAAGTCCGTAATTGCTTGAAAGGCCTCCTCCGTGAAACACTGAGTCACAGCCCAGTCTCTGTCTATGCAGCAGAGCAGGAAGAGTCCTCCATCTTCCGGGATGTGCCCCTGCTGCCCCAGGCTCCTCGTCCCAATGAAATAAGAGTCTCCCCTCATTCCTGAGGATACAGAGACGGATGCATGTTAGAGTAGGATTCGATTCCTTAAAGCTTGGTTTGAAGGTCGCAGTTCTGGAGTGTCAGGGGCAGAGAGGCGAGTGTGATTAGGAAGAGAAGCAGGGGCTGTTAGAAGGGGGAAGACCCAGCAAGTTCACATTTTCCCCTTGATCTCTGAGTTACAACTTCCCACACAGCTCTGCTCTGGGCAAGAATCCAGTCCCAGCTATGGGCAAAAAAAAAACCCACTTGGGCAGGACTGGAGTTGGAGGCCAGGGGCTCCAGCCTAGCTATTCAGTGTTTACTAGACTGGGAACCTTGGAAAGTTATGTAAGTTCTCTGAGCCTTGCTTCCTTAAGAGAATCAAATGGATTCAGACAAAAATGCACATAGGAAAGTGCTTTGATAAGTTACATGATGAATGATATAATACCACGACCATTACTGCTAATGCTTATCACTTCTTGAGTTCCAGGAATGATTCTAAATGATTTGCGTGCCTTAACTGACCTATGAAATCTCCATCTATGTGGTTGGTACCAATATTATCCCCATTTTACGGAGGGGAAAAGCTAAGGAACAAAGCAATTAAGTAACTTTGACAGGGTCCATGACAAAATGGCAGGACTAGGATTCAAACTCAGGGAGTTTGGCACGAAAGTCTGCTCTCCTATACCACGGAAATGAAGCAGATCAAAATTACTGCAAGTCTGTATTTAAGGAAGTACAACCTATTTCATCACCACCTGAATCCTGATTAGGGTAACTCTAATAGTTAATCATCTATCCTAATGAGGACACACACACACACACACCCTCTTCTGCCTGGGGTCATTACTCTAATTTGTGAACTCTGGATCTTAAAAAATCACTACTATCTTGGCTGATCCAAGGTATACAGATTCCCCACCCTCAGAGTCCCCAGTGTGAAGCTTTCCAGTATTAATCTCATCTACCTGTGTTCCATGACTCTATTCTTTCATTACCCCTTACATTCAAAATTCTACCCAACTGCAGCCAGTTGGAGACTTTTTCCAATTTTTGATACTGGTACATAATTCAATAGATTTCATCAGCTTTCCTGCATACTTCAACAACAGTCAATGTCTATATTTTTCCTTTGTATCTATTTTCATGTCTATCATACTATTCTGTTCAAAGATCAGTGATTAAAGTCCCAGAAGGTGAAATAACTTGCCCATGGGTACCCAGATAAGACTGCCTGGCAATTACCACGTGGCTGCTGGATCATCCTCTGTTTCCCCCAATCCCAGCAATGCAGAACCTCAGGGTAAAAGACAGAAAGGCAGTACCGCAAAGTGTCACTCTGCCCTCGCCAAGTTTAGGTAAGACGTAAATTCTAGATTCCCACACAAGTATGGGTTTCTACTTATATCCCTCTCGAACTCTGAATGCAGTATTGTGATGAGGTTGTTTTTTCATTTTTCCTAGAAACAAAGCCTAAATGGCATCCTGATAAACAGTATTTGATGGCAATATAAATGATGCATTACATAGAAAATCTTAGGCCTGGTTGGATACAGGAGCCAAAAATGAAAGAATCTGAAATAATAACTAAAAAATTAGATCACTACAATTGTGGAAAATAAAAATGTCATTCTATATAAAATATAATAGAACCATTCCTGTATTCTAAAGTTCTCAAAACTCCAATTAATGCAACATTTTCTGTATTTAAATCAATAAAATATGTATTTTAAATAAAAATATGGTACATGGTTTAAGCTTTATTTTTTTCCATAATGAATTCAAAATATATGAACATTTTTATTTAAAAAAAATTTTTTTATTATTATTTTTTGCCCACACTGCACAGCTTGTGAGATCTTAGTTTCCTGACCAGGGACTGAACCCAGGCCCTTGGCAGTGAAAGTGCAGAGTCCTAACCACTGGAGGAATTCCCTATGAATATTTTTAATTAGAAGAAAAAACTTCAATGAAATACTTAAAAGTATTTATTTCCCTTCATATTCATTTACACTGTTGCTTCAGATATTTTAGCATAATATGCATAATGACTATCACATTATTATTAGAGTACTAATTATTTTAATAGTAAAAATAATTACTAAGAACATTAAGACACTTTTACAGGTGACCCTTGAACAACGTGGGGGTCAGGGGCACCAAGAGACCACGCGGTTGAAAATTCAAGTATAACTTTAGAGTCGGCCCTCCTTATATAGGGTTCCACATCTGCGGATTCAACCAACCTCAGATCCTGTAGAACGTACTCCGTGAAAAAATTCTGTGTATAAGTGGACCTGCACAGTTCAAACCCATCTTGTTCAAGGGTCCGGTGTATTTTCATCAATGGATTATAGGAAAACCTTCTGATAATAAAGTTACAATCATCCAGTATCATGAAATATAGATATTGTCAATTTTGGTTTCATTTTTAATCCTGTCCTTCTTAGATAACATTTTAAAAATTAATCAGAATGGATCCCATAATGTTCTTAAACGGGTCTGACACTGTTTCAATTATTCTTTTTTTCAAAGAGAATTAAAATCCATTGCTGAACAAATTAATTAAATAGACCAAATATTAAGCCTCACTCAGGACTCATTTTAATCTACCCAAATAGCCTTAACTTCTGTTCTAAGCTGTAACAATACGATTACCTCTGTAAGACTTTATTTTAAGCTCATTACTTTCAGTCAAGATTTAAAAGGTGAATGCATTTTTGGCAAACAACTTATTCTACTTACATGGAGAAATACTTTAGAAGTCAGAGCGTTGAACAAAGAAACCCTGGTTTCTCTTCCCAGTTCCACTGCTGACTCACCTCATAATTTGGAGAAATCTATTGATCATTCTGTGACTCCGTTTATGTTTGTAAAACAGGAACAAAAAACCCTATCTGCCTCCCTCGGCTAAGTAGGAAGAGGCAGAGGAATGAAATAGGGATGAAAAAGTGATCAAAATCAGTGTTAATCACTCGTAAAAGGATATGTACTCGGAAGCACTATAAAAGCACATCATTAGGATCATCTCAGAGCAAGACTATTATGCTTTGGTATAACCACTAACCTTCAGTAAACCCACATAAACAGACAGAAAGGGAAATGCTCAAGATGAAAGGAATTCCAGCAACAACTGACTACATAGCTTAAGAAGATTTACTTATGTTGTCATTATTTCTAAATCTGAGGTTGGTCATCCAAAAGAGAACAGCTGCTTTCAGCTCAAAAGGCAACTCTTCCAGGAGGGTTCTCCGACCTCCCCCAGGACCCATGAATTTAGCATCCTTTCTTTGCAGTCCCTGAGTACCAGCCTAGCCTAGCCCTCGCACAGTTCATTCTGCACTGCGACTACTGTATCTCCAACCAGAATGGTATTTCTTGAGAGCAGAGACTGAGCTGCCTTCGTCCAAGGTATCTTCAGCCTGGTACATCTAGAAAGCCCTCAAAATATTTGACTGAGTTAATGAATAATGTAAAAAGGGGTCACTGTCAGGAAAAAACAGACCAGCAAGTGAGTTACAATGATCGACTTAAAATATATACTCTAAAAATGTTATTTATTTCAAATGTACACACTAATAATAAAAATTAACCCACTCATTTCAGATTTAATTTTAAAAATGAAAGATAACAAGAACCACTCAAAGGATTCCTTTAGCTAAAAGTAAAAATTTGTGGAGTATAACTAAGATAACATGTATGTTTTTTTGATTATATGAGTTTACTGAAGAAAAAACTGGCAAAATCAGAAAGGTATGAAAAAAGAAAAGAAAACCATAATCCTGCTATCCAGAAAACTCCGTTAATATTTTGGCATATTTAGTTCCAGCGTTGTTTTTTCATGCGTAATTCTGAAACAAAATTGAGAGCTTGCTGTTTAGTATCCCACACTGATACAGCCAAGAGCAGTTCCCTGTATCATTACATATTCTTTGAAACATTAATTTTAATTGCCACATAGAATCCCAGTGTATAGATCTGTCATAATTTATTTAACTATTCTTCTGTTGTTTGACATTTAGAAAGTATATATTTCCATCATTACATTTATCTGGAAAAGAAAAACCACCATCTACTTTTAAAATATAAAGTCTCCCCAGGGAGAACCTCAAAATTTCTTGAGATGCAGAGAAGAGACATTTATATGAAATATTGGAAAGAGCCCCAGGGGCCTACTTGGGTTCTGGTTCTTCTGTAAGTTGCATGTTTTCTGAGCTGTGGTTTCCATGTTAGCAAAATGGAGAAAGACTGCGGTCTTGTCTACTGTGAATATCAAGCGAAAGGAAGCAAGTGAATGTCTTCTGAAGGCTCCAAAATAATATGTGAATTAAAGCCACTTATTACTATGTACAAGCTTGTCAAGATCAGAGGAACCTGGCACTACAGAGGTGGTTGCCATCCACCACTAATAAGGCTGTAAACAAGTTTCAGACTTCAGTGAACGTCCATGATGTGAGCCCATGTCACTAAAATGAGACACAAGCAGGGATGCCCGTGAATATTTGCTATGGGTCTGGTTGGAGAGCCAATAGAAAGGAAAGTTATTTATAGGGCAAAAAAGAGTCATTAAAAATAAAAAAACAAAAAACACTGCCCCTCCCCCAACACCACCAAGAGCAAAAATAACTGTTTATTTAAATATTACAAAGTAGGTGGCAATGAGAATATAAATGATTGAATTGGACTCCTTTTAAAGGAAGAGGAAGCCTGGAGAGTGGAAGCTTCTCAACTGTTTCATTACTTTGCTACAATGTGAAAATGTTTTCATCCAAGATCCTCAGAAGACCCGACAGAACTTATTAAATAAACAATAAAAGACCTAAAATGAAGACAGTATGGTTCCTACCACGAAGACTAGCCACTTGACACTTAAAGATGCCTGATCAGCATCAAAGAAGTAGCAACTGAATAAATATTTCCGGCGTAAGTGAATATATTCTCTCCCCCTCAATAAAATTAGATGATCTAGATGATCTAGATGATCTAGATTTAGATCATCTAGAATTAGATGATCTAGACATTACTGGGTTTCTACACAAGGAATTAATCTTTCCAAAACTCCCACTTTTCACTCCTAACAACATTTGATATGGTACAAATCCAGGGAAAGAGAACTCAAAGAGACATCTGATTCTGTCGGATACCATTATTGTCACAGGGTTAACTATATGCATGAGATTTAGATTTCTGAATTGCAGAATCCTAAAAAATACGACCTTCCTAGGAATGGGGTGTAGCTCGTGAGAATGGGGAGCCATGCATTTTGCCCATGGGAGTTCTGATCTAGACAATCTTAAACTAGATATAGAAGGAGAGGGAAATCACAAATAAGCCCATGAGAACAGCAGAGAGCCATGGCAGGAAAAATAAAATTGTAAGTATCCATGGAGATGTTCATACTAGCTTCACTGTCAAGTAAAATCACCCCATTAATAGTGTGATGTGTGATCTATGAAAAAGGCAAATGGCACCTTGGGAGGGGTGGTGTGATGATAATCTTGAGTGCCCTGAACATGCAGAAACTAACATGGCTGATTCTGAGTACCCCCTAGAACAGAAAAACTGGAATTTTTTCCTAAGGAAACTATCCCATCTTATTGAGGGGTCAAAAGTCATGTCATCTAAGAAACAGGGGCATTGGGTAGACATAGCATAGGGAAGCACAGGCAAGAATTCTTGAGTGAAATCACAGTTGCCTTCAAACTCTGAAAGAGGAAATATTTTTCATGTGTGGCACTAAGAAAGCAGAAGTCAACCAGGGAAAAATAATTTAGTTTAATAAAAGGAGCCATGGATCTTTTAACAATTCGGGTTAAAACAGAAATGTCTTGCCTCGTGTCTCAGTGAGCAACTTGTCCCAGTGACAGCCAATGAATAAGCTCCACAGAGCAGGTGATATCGATCTTGTGGGATTGTCACCTAGGGAAGCCAAGGACCAGGGAGATGGCTGGCTGACATTTATTTTTAAGGTCCCTTCTCACCTTGATATTTTTATCTTTCCATGACTGGAAGAAAATACACAAGAAAAGAGACATCTGTTTATCTCTGGGCTTAAAGGTGCTCAGGAAAGGGGAACTTATATATAACCTGTAACAAAAGCATTCTCCAGGGTTGAAACTTTTATCTGATGCTCATAACAAACCTGCCTATATTTTTTGTCTTCTAGGTTATTCAAACTAGAAAGCAGGAGGCGGCCGAAGCCGCGACAGTCGTGCGGACGTCTGGCCAGATACACCAGAAATACATCTACACGTGGAACAACTCCTACAGAACACCTACTGAACGCTGGCAGGAGACCTCAGACCTCCCAAAAGGCCAGAAACTCCCCACGTACCTGGAGGGGATTAAAAGCGCTGCTTAAAGGAGCTCCAGAGACGGGCGCGAGCCATGGCTAAAAGCGGGACCCCAGAGACGGGCATGAGACGCTAAGGCTGCTGCTGCCGCCACCAAGAAGCCTGTGTGCGAGCACAGGTCACTATCCACACCTCCTCTCCCGGAAGCCTATGCAGCCCGCCACTGCCAGGGTCCCGGGATCCAGGGACAGCTTCCCCGAGAGAACGCACGGCGCGCCTCAGGCTCGTGCAACGTCACGCCGGCCTCTGCCGCGCAGGCCCGCCCCGCACTCCGTGCCCCTCCCTCCCCCGCGGCCTGAGAAAGCCAGAGCTCCCGAATCAGCGGCTCCTTTAACCCCTTCGGGTCTGAGCGAAGAACAGACGCCCTCCGGTGACCTACACGCAGAGGCGGGGCCAAACCCAAAAATGAGCCCCTGGAGCTGTGAGAAGAAAGAAGAGAAAGGGAAATCTCTCCCAGCAGCCTCAGGAGCAGCGGATTAAAGCTCCACAATCAACTTGATGTATCCTGCATCTGTGGAATACCTGAATAGACAACGAATCAACCCAAATTGAGGAGGTGGACTTTGAGAGCAAGATTTATGATTTTTTCCCCTTTTCCTCTTTTTGTGAGTTGTGTATGTGTATGTTTCTGTGTGAGATTTTGTCTGTATAGCTTTGCTTCCACCATTTGTCCTAGGGTTCTATCCTTCCGTTTTTTTTTTTAATATTTTTTCTTAATAATTATTTTTTATTTTAACAACTTTATTATATTTTATCTTACTTTATTGTACTTTATCTTCTTTCTTTCTTTCCTTCCTTCTCTCCTTCCTTCCTTCCCTCCCTCCCTCCCTTCTTTCTTTCTTTCCTTCTTTCTTTCTTTCTACTTCTACTAATTCTTTCTTTCTACTTTTTCTCCCTTTTATTCTGAGCCGTGTGGATGAAAGGCTCTTGGTGCTGCAGCCAGGAGTCAGTGCTGTGCCTCTGAGGTGGGAGAGCCAACTTCAGGACACTGGTCCACAAGAGACCTCCCAGTTCCACATAATAACAAATGGCGAAAATCTCCCAGAGATCTCCATCTCAACACCAGCAGCCAGCTTCACTCAACGACCAGCAAGCTCCAGTGCTGGACACCCTATGCCAGACAACTAGCAAGACACGAACACAACCCCACCCATTAGCAGAGAGGCTGCCTAAAATCATAATAAGGCCACAGACACCCCAAAACACACCACCAGACGTGCACCTGCCCATCAGAAAGACAAGACCCAGCCTCATCCACCAGGACACAGGCACTAGTCTCCTCCACCAGGAAGCCTACACAACCCACTGAACCAACCTTAGCCACTGGGGACAGACACAAAAAACAACAGGAACTACGAACCTGAAGCCTGCAAAAAGGAGGCCCCAAACACAGTAAGATAAGCAAAATGAGAAAACAGAAAAACACACAGCAGATGAAGGAGCAAGATGAAAGCCCACCAGACCTAACAAATGAAGAGGAAATAGGCAGTCTACCTGAAAAAGAATTCAGAATAATGATAGTAAAGATGATCCAAAATTGTGGAAATAGAATAGACAAAATGCAAGAGGGCTTCCCTGGTGGCACAGTGGTTGAGAGTCCGCCTGCAGATGCAGGGGACACGGGTTTGTGCCCCAGTCCGGGAAGATCCCCCATGCCGTGGAGCGGCTGGGCCCATGGGCCATGGCTGCTGAACCTGCGTGTCCAGAGCCTGTGCTCCACAACAGGAAAGGCCACAACAGTGAGAGGCCCATGTACCACAAAACAAAAACAAAAACAAAATGCAAGAAACATTTAACAAGGACATAGAAGAACTAAAGATGAAACAAGCAACGATGAACAACACAATAAATGAAATTAAAAATACTCTAGATGGGATCAAGAGCAGAATAAATGAGATAGAAGAACAGATAAGTGACCTGGAAGATAAAATGGTGGAAATAACTACTGCAGAGCAGAATAAAGAAAAAAGAATGAAAAGAAATGAGGACAACCTCAGAGACCTCTGGGACAACATTAAATGCACCAACATTCAAATTATAGGGGTTCCAGAGAAAGAAGAGAAAAAGAAGGGGACTGAGAAAATATTTGAAGAGATTATAGTTGAAAATTTCCCTAATATGGGCAAGGAAATAGTTAATCAAGTCCAGGAAGCACAGAGAGTCCCATACAGGATAAATCCAAGGAGAAATATGCCAAGACACATATTAATCAAACTGTCAAATTAAATACAAAGAAAACATATTAAAAGCAGCAAGGGAAAAACAACAAATAACACAGAAGGGAATCCCCATAAGGTTAACAGCTGATCTTTCAACAGAAACTCTGCAAGCCAGAAGAGAGTGGCAGGACATATTTAAAGTGATGAAGAAGAAAAACCTGCAACCAAGATTACTCTACCCAGCAAGGATCTCATTCAGATTTGACGGAGAAACTAAAACCTTTACAGACAAGCAAAAGCTGAGAGAGTTCAGCACCACCAAACCAGCTTTACAACAACTGCTAAAGGAACTTCTCTAGGCAAGAAACACAAGAGAAGGAAAAGACCTACAATAATGAACCCAAAACAATTAAGAAAATGGGAATAGGAACATACATATCGATAATTACCTTAAATGTAAATGGACTAAATGCTCCCACCAAAAGACACAGATTGGCTGAATAGATACAAAAACAAGACCCATATATATGCTGTCTACAAGAGACCCACACAGACTGAAAGTAAGGGGATGGAAAAAAGATATTCCATACAAATGGAATCCAAAAGAAAGCTGGAGTAGCAATTCTCATATCAGACAAAATAGACTTTAAAATAAAGACTATTAGAAGAGACAAAGAAGAACACTACATAATGATCAAGGGATCAATCCAAGAAGAAGATATAACAATTGTAAATATTTACACACCCAACATAGGAGCACCTCAATACATAAGGCAAATATGATAGCCATAAAAGGGGAAATTGACAGTAACACAATCATAGTAGGGGACTTTAACACCCCACTTTCACCAATGGACAGATCATCCAAAATGAAAATAAATAAGGAAACACAAGCTTTAAATGATACATTAAACAAGATGGACTTAATTGATATTTATAGGACATTCCATCCAAAATGGAATTTTTCTCAAGTGCTCATGGAACATTCTCCAGGATAGATCATACCTTGGGTCACAAATCAAGCCTTGGTAAATTTAAGAAAATTGATATCGTATCAAGTATCTTTTGCAACCACAATGCTATGAGACTAGATATCAATTACAGGAAAAGATCTGTAAAAAGTACAAACACATGGAAGCTAAACAATACACTACTTAATAACGAAGTGATCACTGAAGAAATCAAAGAGGAAATAAAAACATACCTAGAAACAAATAACAATGGAGACACGATGACCCAAAACCTATGGGATGCAGCAAAAGCAGTTCTAAGAGGGAAGTTTATAGCAATACAATCCTACCTTAAGAAACAGGAAACATCTGGAATAAACAACCTAACCTTGCACCTAAAGCAATTAGAGAAAGAAGTACAAAAAACCTCAAAGTTAGCAGAAGGAAAGAAATCATAAATATCAGATCAGAAATAAATGAAAAAGAAATGAAGAAACGATAGCAAAGATCAATAAAACTAAAAGCTAGTTCTTTGAGAAGATAAACAAAATTGATAAACCATTAGCCAGATTCATCAAGAAAAAAAGGGAGAAGACTCAAATCAATAGAATTAGAAATGAAAAAGGAGAAGTAACAACTGACACTGCAGAAATACAAAAGATCATGAGAGATTAGTACAAGCAACTCTGTGCTAATAAAATGGACAACCTGGAAGAAATGGACAAATTCTTAGAAATGCACAACATTCCAAGACTGAACCAGGAAGAATTAGAAAGTATGAAAAGACCAATCACAAGCACTGAAATTGAAACTGTGATTAAAAATCTTCCAACAAACAAAAGTCCAGGACCAGATGGCTTCACAGGCAAATTCTATCAAACATTTAGAGAAGAGCTAACACCTCTCCTTCTCAAACTCTTCCAATATATAGCAGAGGAAGGAACACTCCCAAACTCATTCTACGAGGCCACCATCACCCTGATAACAAAACCAGACAAGGATGTCACAAAGAAAGAAAACTACAGGCCAATATCACTGATGAACATAGATGCAAAAATCCTCAACAAAATACTAGCAAACAGAATCCAACAGCACATTAAAAGGATCATACACCATGATCAAGGGGGTTTATTCCAGGAATGGAAGGATTCTTCAATATCCACAAATCAATTTGATACATCATATTAACAAACTGAAGGAGAAGAACCATATGATCATCTCAATAGATGCAGAGAAAGCTTTCGATAAAATTCAACACCCATTTATGATAAAAACCCTGCAGAAAGTAGGTATAGAGGGAACTTTCCTCAACATAATGCAGGCCATATAGGACAAACCCACAGCCAACATCATCCTCAATGGTGAAAAACTGAAAGCATTTCCACTAAGATCAGGAACAAGACAAGGTCGCCCACTCTCACCACTCTTATTCAACATACTTCTGGAAGTTTTAGCCACAGCAATCAGAGAAGAAAAGGAAATAAAAGGAATCCAAATCGGCAAAGACGAAGTAAAGCTGTCACTGTTTGCAGATGACATGATACTATACATAGAGAATCCTAAAGATGCTACCAGAAAACTACTAGAGCTAGTCAATGAATTTGGTAAAGTAGCAGGATACATAATTAATGCACAGAAATCTCTTGCATTCTTACACACTAATGATGAAAAATCTGAAAGTGAAATCAAGAAAACACTCCCATTTACCAATGCAACAAAAAGAATAAAATATCTAGGAATAAACCTACCTAAAGAGACAAAAGACCTGTATGCAGAAAATTATAAGACACTGATGAAAAAAAATTAAAGATGACACAAACAGATGGAGAGATATACCATGTTCTTGGATTGGAAGAATCAACATTGTGAAAATGACTCTACTACCCAAAGCAATCTACAGATTCAATGCAATCCCTATCAAACTACCACTAGCATTTTTCACAGAACTAGAACAAAAAATTTCACAATTTGTATGGAAACACAAAAGACCCTGAATAGCCAAAGCAATCTTGAAAACGAAAAACAGAGCTGCAGGAATCAGGCTCCCTGACTTCAGACTATACTACAAAGCTACAGTAATCAAGACAGTATGGGGCTTCCCTGGTGGCGCAGTGGTTGAGAGTCTGCCTGCCGATGCAGGGGACACAGGTTCGTGCCCCGGTCCGGGAAGATCCCATATGCCATGGAGCGGCTGGGCCACTGAGCCTGCGCGTCCGGAGCCTGTGCTCCGCAACGGGAGAGACCACAACAGTGAGAGGCCCGCGTACCTCCAAAAAAAAAAAAAAAAAGGACATTATGGTACTGGCACAAAAACAGAAAGATAGATCAATGGAACAGGATAGAAAGCCCAGAGATAAACCCACACACATATGGTCACCTTATCTTTGATAAAGGAGGCAGGAATGTACAGTGGAGAAAGACAGCCTCTTCAATAAGTGGTGCTGGGAAAACTGGACAGGTAAAAGTATGAGATTAGATCACTCCCTAACACCATACACAAAAATAAGCTCAAAATGGATTAAAGACCTAAATGTAAGGCCAGACACTATAAAACTCTTAGAGGAAAACATAGGCAGAACACTCTATGACATAAATCACAGCAAGATCCTTTTTGACCCACCTCCTAGAGAAATGGAAATAAAAACAAAAATAAACAAATGGGACCTAATGAAACTTAAAAGCTTTTGCACAGCAAAGGAAACCTTAAACAAGTCCAAAAGACAACCCTCAGAATGGGAGAAAATATATGCAAATGAAGCAACTGACAAAGGATTAATCTCCAAAATTTGTAAGCAGCTCATGCAGCTAAATAACAAAAAAACAAACAACCCAATCCAAAAATGGGCAGAAGATCTAAATAGACATTTCTCCAAAGAAGATATACAGACTGCCAACAAACACATGAAAGAATGCTCAACATCATTAATCATTGGAGAAATGCAAATCAAAACTACAATGAGATATCATCTCACACCAGTCAGAATGGCCATCATCAAAAAATCTAGAAACAATAAATGCTGGAGAGGGTGTGGAGAAAAGAGAACACTCTTGCACTGCTGGTGGGAATGTGAATTGGTACAGCCACTATGGAGAACAGTATGGAGTTTCCTTAAAAAACTACAAATAGAAATACCATATGACCCAGCAATCCCACTACTGGGCATATACCCTGAGAAAACCATAATTCAAAAAGAGTCATGTACCAAAATGTTCATTGCAGCTCTATTTACAATAGCCCGGAGATGGAAACAACCTAAGTGTCCATCATCAGATGAATGGATAAAGAAGATGTGGCACATATATACAATGGAATATTACTCAGCCATAAAAAGAAACGAAATTGAGCTATTTGTAATGAGGTGGATAGACCTAGAGTCTGTCATACAGAGTGAAGTAAGTCAGAAAGAGAAAGACAAATACCGTATGCTAACACATATATATGGAATTTAAGGAAAAAAATGTCATGAAGAACCTAGGGATAAGACAGAAATAAAGACACAGAACTACTACAGAATGGACTTGAGGATATGGGGAGGGGGAAGGGTAATCTGTGACAAAGCGAGAGAGAGGCATGGACATATACACACTACCAAATGTAAGGTAGATAGCTAGTGAGAAACAGCCACATAGCACAGGGAGATCAGCTCGGTGCTTTGTGACCGCCTGGAAGGGTGGGATAGGGAGGGTGGGAGGGAGGGAGATGCAAGAGGGAAGAGATATGGGAACATATGTATATGTATAACTGATTCACTTTGTTATAAAGCAGAAACTAACACACCATTGTAAAGCAATTATACTGTAATAAAGATGTAAAAAAAAAAAAAACTAGAAAGCAAGAATTTTTAAACATAGGAAATAATGATCTACAAAGGAAGAAACCTGAGTAGGACATACTCCAAAAGCAACTTAAGTTTGAGTTTATTTTTCCTTAGACAAAACAATATTAAAGATTCGACTCATCTGCTTTTTAAATTAAGAAAAAGAATGTAAAACTTTTTGCAACAAGGGCAACAAATAGGAAAAAGTGTGCCTTGATTCCATGTTATAGCCAGCTGAGGAGGATAAATAAGGAAATAGGATAAATGGAAGTGATTAAGGAATAATTCCTTCTGACTTTAAATTCAGTTTTCATTGAAAAACAAGTAAATGGATTAGGGGAGATGTGTTAGTTTGGAAGAGGTTAAAGGTGACCATGTCAGCTTGAATATTAATGATCAAAACTAAGAATGCAATGTTGCATTAATAAGTAGTAGAAAGAAATGCCTATAGCTATTTTTAAATTGAATATAAGGGTAAATAAATCCAACACAATTTTTTTTAAAGAATAGAAACCTCAACTTATAAGTTTTACAGTGTTTAAAACCCCTTTAGCTCTAAAATTATTCTTCAACGATACCTGGGGCAAAGTAAGCTGATTAGAAAAAAATTTATGTGAATAATGATAATCATTTTACAATTAAATCATATCAGCTTCCAGTTTTGGTCTGGCCTTACGGATGAGGTCCTTTTGTCACCTAGCTAGACCCTGTTCGGGATAAGCCAGGCCTTTTCCTCATTTTGCCCAACTTATAGGGAGACTGAAGTATAATATTAGCAACATCAAACTATCCCAGCCATCCTGGGATACAAAGGAGAGACATGATATTCTTAGGCTGGGCTCCAGAGAAACCCATTAGAGCTCTTTTTGAAATATAATGGAGCCTATTTAATTCAGCCACAGAATTTTCACACCCGCCGTGCTGTGTGAACCTCCTGCTATTCTTGATACCATTTGGGATCAGTCTTGAAAGAACCAAGAGGACGCAGTGTTCAACTTGTGGTTTTTCAAAAGAAAGTATCCACATTCCTCGCTCATAGCTCCCTTCAGGACACCTTCTGGGACCACTGTTCCACTGGAAGCTCCCACAGAACAATAATTCAATTAATTCAATTCCCCAAGGAAGCAGCTTCTTATACATTTTTATGAGGTTACAAAAAAAAAAGCAAGCTGTGGCCACCATCTCCTTTTGTATTGGCTTCTACAGCAGAATCCAGGACTATAGACTCACCCATCATAACATCTTTACACCTGTAGGGTTTTAATGCCCATGGTCTCCCTGGAAGATTTGCAAATACTGTATATTCTTCCAACTGACAAAATAAAAAGGGAAGGAAGACCCTCACATCTATGCAGGGTCAGATGGAACAGGTAGTTAGGGCCTTTGTAGTCCATTTTCACAGCCCTAACTGACAACATCCAGAAAATGGGTTCCAAACAGGCTTCCTGCAAGGGTAGAGAGTCAGAGAGAGGAAACATCACCTTTTATGAAGGGTATGAAGGTGAGAAAGTTGCTCTTAAAGATCGGAAAATCTGTTTCTACAAAGAATAACCTACAATAAACCAGAGCTTTATTCAACAAAACCAACAAGAACTATTGGAGCCCTCACCCAAAAGAGAAGAGCTTCAGTCATTGTATTAGTCAAGGTCCCAGCAGGAAACAGATGGCATGCTCAAGTCGGAGAATCTGAAAAGAGTTTAATAATGGAACTGTTGACAAAGGTGTGGGCAGGCTCTAGGGAAACCACAAAAGAGAATGCAAAAGCCTGGGCTAGCACCATCCCTAGACCAGAAGAGCTGAGAAGAGGGGAGAGGTTTCCAGAACCGGCACACAGAGGGTTGAGTGCAAAAGGCCCCCACTCAGGTTGAGGGCTACCGCCCATCCTCAGTGCCACCACAGAGAGGGTGCCAGGGGAGTTAATATCCCCACCTTGCTCTCTTTCTCTGACCTGCTGGCACCTTGCATTGGCCAAACCCAACTGGGAACCAGAGGGCAAGGGAGCTGGGATGTGGAATATATGGGTCAGCCCCTGGGGCACAGAATGAAGAGGGATGGACAGAGGCTCTCTGGGACCAAGTGAAGAAATCAAGCACCGTCTTCATAATTGGGTGGTAGCCTAGAAATGTGATAGGTTAATTTCAGTGGAACTCAATCTAAAAATGTATAATGTCACAGATTCACCCTTTTTTTTTTTTTTTTTTTTTTTTTTTGCAGTACGCGGCCCTCTAACTGTTGTGGCCTCTCCCGTTGCAGAGCACAGGCTCCGGACGCACAGGCTCAGCGGGCCCAGCCGCTCCGCGGCATGCGGGATCTTCCCGGACCGGGGCGTGAACCCGTGTCCCCTGCATCGGCAGGCGGACTCTCAATCACTGCACCACCAGGGAAGCCCACAGATTCACCATTTCTGACTGCCTTTTTCTTTTTCTTAAGAACAAAAAGATGGAAAGGGGAATGAGCAACTCTGCTTCAGGACCGATGCCTGCACCACTGTGGAAGGGGTATTTCTGAGCCCAGGAAGTAGGCAGAAGTCCACCCTCTCATCATGGCTGTAAGATGAAGTTTAAAAGAAAGCCCCAAGTCTCCAGAGAAGCCAAGTAATTATATGCAAAATAACTTCACCGGAGAGAATGACACTTCTAAAGGGAGCAGTGAGGCAGGTGAGGGTTGCTATGGTAGCCAAAGTAAGATGTAATCTTTCCCCTTCTGCTGTCAGAGAGGACTTAGGGGGCTGGGGCGAAGGGGCAGAGAGTAAGAGAGGCTGCACCTTTGAGGAAAATCCAGCCAAGAAGGGTCTGGGTTATTCAGATATTCTATTAAGAAAGGAAAGCCAGACTGGAAAGCTGCCAGAGGACAGGTGGGTTGCGGAGGGCTTGTCAGAACTCATTAGGAGGCCAAGAAGGCTGGCGACACTCTCTCTAATAAGATTAGCAGATAATGATCAGCTCGACTGTAAGGTCTTTTTAATGCAAATATAAAGGAACTAGGAAGAGAAAGATGAATATCCCTATCTCAGTCCCCAGCATAGCCTATGCGACTTTTTTTCTCAAATACAGCTAAATGTTCAGGTTACTTCCACATTAAAAATCTTCCATAACTCCCTAAGATCTAGTAAGTTCAATAAAAAGAGTTCTTCCGCCCAGCAAACCTGGACACCCACAGGAAGATGACGGTCTTCCTGTCCAGATGTATCTTACTCTCCTGTCGGTGTGAGAGAAGAGTCCTAAGTCTCAGCGTCAGTCTCCACATCTGTCAATAAGGACAATAATAATAACAACAGCAGCAACAGCAATTATGAAGGGCTTCCTTTGTTCTGAGGGCTTTATCTATCAAACGTATGGACAGCTGTGTGGTCCTGTGTGGTCCACTGACTCAAGCTTTCCTCGCTTCTAAGCCTTTGTGTTGGCCCCCAGCCCCTCCTATCGACATCTTGCTCATCCTGAAAGCCACACCTGGGGCCACCGCCTTCACACCCCACTCTGAGCCCCACCTGCACAAGAAGAGATCACCCCCTCACTAACCCCAATCATCCTGTGTCCGACCTCTCACAACACTTACTTTGCTGTGCCTCTTGTGAAATAGAATTCATATTTCATGGCAATACAAGAAACATTGAAACATAAAAAATTCTTCTCTGCCCTTTGGTCTCCCATCTCCCCCCACTGTGCGTTGTGTATCTGCACTTGGCATCCACCAAACCTCCCCATTGGCAGGAATACGTGCTCAACCATAAAGAGCAACATTCTCCTCGCATCAGCAAGACAACTCCTTAACGATAACATTCCTTCTTGATCTTATAAGGGGTCACATGACCCACCACCATGATGCTTAGACCTGGATGATGTAAACTGTCAATAATACATCATTTGATGTACAGCCCTCTGTCTCAAAAACTTATAGAACTGGGCTTCCCTGGTGGCACAGTGGTTGAGAGTCTGCCTGCCGATGCAGGGGACATGGGTTCGTGCCCCTGGTCCGGGAAGATTCCACATGCCGTGGAGCGGCTGGGCCCGTGAGCCATGGCTGCAGAGCCTGCGCGTCCGGAGCCTGTGCTCCGGAATGGGAGAGGCCACAACGGTGAGAGGCCCGCGTACCGCAAAAACAAACAAACAAACAAACAAACAAAAAAACTTATAGAACTGTTCCGTGACTTCTAATGGGCAGAACAGTTCTCAGAGCTTTCTGTGATGCTCTTCCCGGGTTATAATCCTCAAATTCAGCTCGAATAAAATTTTCCACTTCTTTCTTAGAGCAACTGATTAATTTTTCATCAATACTCTCCTTGTACTTTTCTTATTCTTATCCTCCACTTCCTGTTGGGGTCAGGGGCTCTGTGTCGTCCACCTGGATAACCCCTGTCGCTGCTAAGTAAGATCTTTACCCCTAGAAGGTAACCTCTGGCATTTCTTGAATTGAATGGACTTCAGGAGTCCTGCCTGACTCTCAGCTTCCCAGTATACTTGCTGTCTTTGGGCAAGTTACTTCATCTCTCTGCGTTCAGGGTCATGACCTCTGCAGTAGGGATAACAGGAGTGTTTCCGCCTTAGAGTACTGTTTTGAGGATTTAACAGCTAACACAATAGGGCCTTTAGGACAATGGGACACACAGGCAGTGCTCAATAAATGTAACCATTATTAGTATTGGCCATCTTAGTTCTTTCACGTGACACAGGATCTCGTCCCCTCTTTCCTGGAGTCATCAGTCTTTTCACACCTAGAGAGGCAGCGAGCAAAGTGTAGACTTTGGAGTTGGTCTGTTGGGTCTGGCACCAGCAATTCCTAGCTGTGTGACCTTGGACATGCTACTGAACATGTCTGGGCAGTGTACGCAACACGGGGGCCATCCTGGTACTGATTTCATAGGGTTGTTATATGGATTGAAGGAACTCTAAAGACAGACGAACCCAGATTCTAATGCCAGCAATGCAGTCCCAGTGCTGGGTGACCATGGGGGGGAAGACTGGGCTGGCAGCTGAGGCCTGGAGCCTAGGGCTGAATCCTCCTTCCACCACCATTTTCCTTGGTGATTTTAGGCAAGTTAGTTTCACTCACAGAGCTTCAGTTTCCAAAGCTACAAATCAGGATGATGGAGAGGCTCAAATGAGACTATCATGGGCCCCGATTGGTCCAGAGTCCTGCAGCTCAGGAGATGTTAGCATTTGCTGACGCTGACGCTGACTGGCGTTTGTTAATCTCACGGTCATCCCACCTCTTTATCTCCTCGTCTAGTCTCAGATAACTGTTTACATTCCAAGCAAGGCATATTTTGTGGTAGGCGCGGGGCTTGACGTAACTTCGGGACCAAGACTAAGAACTTGCCTTCAGTTTCGCAGCCCATGAACCTGGCTTCCTAACCCATGTTCCCTGCTTGAGACTTAGGTTTTACTTGCCATCCTCTTTCCTTTGAGTGCCATTTTCCAACCTGGATAAAAATGCCACCAAGTGCTTAACCAGAGGCTCCGGGGTCCTTCCCAGGAAGGCCCCTCCCCACACTGACCCCCACCACCACCAGTAAAGCACACTCCACCCAGGGAGGGCCACCTAGCGTCTCCTTTCTGCTTCTGGTCTACACATGTGTTGTTACTGACAACATTTGGCAAAGCGAACCCATTTACTGATGTTTTTACATTTCCTCCCATATGGTGAGCATCCTTGCTTCTGCCTGTAATAACCTGCACCCAGCATGGCTCCTGGTCCATGGCACTGGCAAGACGAAAGCGATGTAACATCACTACCTCTACCCAGAGCCACTGCGATTCTCCCTCATTCTCAATCTCTCTCTCTCTCTCTCTCTCTCTCTCTCTCTCTCTCTCTCTCTTCCCGTCTCTCTGTCCCTCTCTCTCTCTCCTAATAGATGTTGCAGAGCCCTGTTCATCCTTCATTACCACTTTCTCAACTGAGTAACTCCCTGAGTCTCAGACTTTCATTGGTCTCCTGCTGTGTTAAATCCAGAAGGATGAGGGTTCTCACTCTCCCTTTTCAATGCTGGTGCAATTCACCAGTTCACTCTTGATCTGAAAGTAAGTCACTGCCCTGATGGCTTCAAGTCACTTTTTAAATCCTTCCCTTCTTTTTATATGCTTTGGCTGAAGATGTTTTCTTTCTCTCCCTCCCTTCCTTCCTTTCTCCCTGCATCCCTCTCTCTCTTCCTCCCTCCCTCTCCCTCTCTCCCTCCTTCAAGCTTACAATCACAGTATCTGTTAGGTCCCTAAAGGAGCAAATGCGGGTTGGACGTGTGCCTGGGAGCTGGAGCACACCTCCTCCTCTCTAGGTGGAGCTGCCTGCCCGCAGCCGGCTCAACCAAGGTGCCCGACTGAGAAGCTGACCCAGGCTGCGCAGTTCTGCTCCACACTGTCAGAAAGTCACAATTCCGGATGATCCATAATTAGTTCCTCACTTCTGGTGCCATGTGTTGTTTACCAGAAAGAGCTGACCCAGATTCTAGCTTCAAAAAAACAAGCTGAAACCTTTATTAAAGTCCTTCCTGGCTGGCTGCAATTGGGATCAGTTGCTTGGAAGGGCCAACTCACCTCATCTCTCCGTCTTCCAACAACTGATCAGGGGCCAGGCCCACGAGGATAGAACCCGGTTGGTAGGAAGATTTCTGGGGAACACTTCCAGAGGGCTGAGGGAGAGAGACTTGGGGAACACCTCCAGAGGGCTGAGGGAGAGGGACTTGGGGAGCACCTCCAGAGGGCTGAGGGAGAGGGACTTGGGGAGCACCTCCAGAGGGCTGAGGGAGAGAGACTTGGGGAACACCTCCAGAGGGCTGAGGGAGAGAGACTTGGGGAACACCTCCAGAGGGCTGAGGGAGACTTGGGGAACACCTCCAGAGGGCTGAGGGAGAGGGACTTGGGGAACACCTCCAGAGGGCTGAGGGAGAGGGACTTGGGGAACACCTCCAGAGGGCTGAGGGAGAGGGACTTGGGGAACACCTCCAGAGGGCTGAGGGAGACGGACTTGGGGAACACCTCCAGAGGGCTGAGGGAGAGAAACCGAGCCAGTGGAGGAGTCAAGTAGTAGCAGCCAACTCACCTTTTAAGAGCTGGTGACAACCTTTCCTGGTCTCGATACTGCCTTACTCCAAAGACGGTGCTTGAAATGAAGTGGGAGGAAGACGTATGTATATCATTCCTCTACTTGACCAAAAGGGCAGATGGAAACGCTTGTAACTTTAATGAACTGAACCATCATGGCGGACGCCATGCTAATCAAGATGGCCGCTTCACTACTGCAGGCGGCAGGCTCCTGACGAGCACAGCCGCAACAGTGTGAGAGGCCTGCCCAACGTCCATCCAACATGCCACTGGAAGCTCTTTACGTCAGAGGAGAAGACTAGGGCCCCTCCCCCTTCCTGCTTGTCTAACCAATCCCAGCACCACTCCATATGTTTAACTGGAAAAAACAGCCAACAAAATAGAAGCTTCTTATTAAGATGTCAAAGACCAGTGTTTACGACTGGATTCCTAAACCTTGATTCAGTACCAGGGATGGGGCAGTGTGAAAGACGAAAACCCGTATTTTAGGTTAGCTTGTCTTTTTGAGAGACTGTTGCTGTTTGTCTCTTTATATAGCTACCTCGTTCTACCTTTCAGATGACAGTGTGTGTCACACAGCAGATGCTCAAAAATATTTGTTACATAAATGTAGACAATTCTCTTTTCCCTTCTCTCCACCAGTTCACTTCCTTTTTCATCTTCTCCATTTTCTACATTTCTTAAAGTTTTTTTCCTTCTTCCAAACAGAATCTCAATGGCCTTTTCCCTTAGAATGTAAAATTACTTCAAATACCAAATATGAAACATTAAAAACTGTGATAGGTGCATGGATATGGAGAAAAGGACCTGGGAAGTACATAATATGAGGGTAAAAGAAAGCAAGTCTAACTGACCACATCAGCATGGTCTGCCCTTGGCTTTGATGTGAGGAGGGTGAAGACTGGTGCAACACACACAGCTCAGTCTTTGTGCCCTGCCTGTTGGAGTTGTCATCCCTGTGCACCTGTCGGCACAGCCATCCTGCAGAGTATCTGCCAGTCTATTAAAATCTGTGTAGTGGGCAAGAGGGAAGAGATATGGGAACATATGTATATGTATAACTGATTCACTTTGTTATAAAGCAGAAACTAACACACCATTGTAAAGCAATTATACCCCAATAAAGATGTTAAAAAAAAAAAAAAACCTGTGTAGTGGGACTGCAGGACAGGGCATTTGTTATTCTGTATATTTCAGATAGGAATGTCAGAAATATGTCTGTGATAAAAAATAAAAAAAAAAAAAAGGAGGGGGTGAGTCATGTAGCTATTGGGGGAAGGACTTACCAGGTAAAGAGACTGGCAGGAAAAAAAGCCTGACAGCGGCTGATGTATGATAGGAAGGGAGGGTGGGAAGAAATGAGCTCCGAGGGAAAGCAGGAGGCCAGGACGTAGAGCGCCGTACAGGGTATGGAGAAGACTCCGCTTTTTACTCTGAGATGGTAAGCCGCTGGAGGATTATTATTTATTTTTTTTTTTTGCGGTACGCGGGCCTCTCACTGTTGTGGCCTCTCCCGCTGCGGAGCACAGGCTCCGGACGCGCAGGCTCAGCGGCCATGGCTCACGGGCCCAGCCGCTTGGCGGCATGTGGATCTTCCCGGACCGGGGCACGAACCCGTGTCCCCTGCACCGGCAGGCGGACTCTCAACCACTGCGCCACCAGGGAAGCCCCGCTGGAAGATTTGGAATAGAGGAGTTTCATAAACTGACTTTTCTCTGGCTGCTATTTGGGGAATAGACCAAAAGTGCAGGGAGAGAAGGAGGGAACCAATTAGGAAACTATTGGCGGCAATTCAGGCAGGAGGTGATAGTGATGGAGACCAGAGAGGTGGCAGGTGGAACAGTGTAAAGCAATAGGATTCTGGATATTTTTAATGTACTAGCAGCATCTTGTTGAAGGACTGGATATGGAGTAGGGGAGGATTCAAGGATAATGCTGAGGTTTTGGTCTGAGTACCTAGAAGTGGGAAGTTGCCATTGACAAAGATGGAGAATGCTATGGGAAGGGCAGGTTTGAAGAGAGAAAATCAAAAGTGCAGTTTAGGGCTTCCCTGGTGGTGCAGTGGTCGGGAGTCAGCCTGCCAATGCGGGGGACACGGGTTCGAGCCCTGATCCGGAAAGATCCCACATGCTGCGGAGCAGCTAAGCCCATGCGCCACAACTACTGAGCCCGCACGCCTAGAGCCCATGCTCCGCAACAAGAGAAGCCACAGCAATGAGAAGCGCGCACACCGCAACGGGGAGTGGCCCCCGCTCGCCCCAACTAGATAAGACCCGCGCGCAGCAACGAAGACCCAATGCAGCCAAAAATAATAAAATAAATAAATTTTTTTAAAAAAGTACAGTTTAGGACAGGTTAAGTTGAAGATTCCTACTATTCATCTAAGCGATGAGCAGTTGGTGCTGAGTCCACAGCTCAGGGAGGAGGGCTATATCATAAGTGATACTTGAAATCATGGGACTGGATGAGGGGGGTTAGTGAGAGAAGACGTCCAAGGTCTGAGCCCTGGCCCACACCAGCATTTCAGAGCAAAGGTAGCATCTCATGGGTGTGTTGTAAGGATTCAATGAAACGATACATGTAAAGCACCTAAAATGTACAGTGAATCTTCATCAACAACCTTGCACACACCCCTCTGACCCCCTGCTAGCCCCCACCTCCACTGGAGCCCCCATCCTACACCCCAGGGACCTGGACCTGGGGGAATTCTTCATTGTTCAGGAAGGAGGCAGACAGGGAAAAGAAAATCTTGTTCTCCCCCATCAAGGCTACAGAGGGAAAGCTTTCTTGCTTATTTTCCGACTTGGAATACCGAACATTTTCCCACAGTAACATGAACAGTTTCTAAGATGTCTCAAAGCAGAAACCCAGTACTTTATCTCAAGTACATCATGCATATAATAACCTTTTGGGTTAGCCTGGGGACCTGGTCATAATTTATGAAGTTTCTCTGAGAAAATACCTTCCAAATTCCAAATGACTCAACAGAAACCTAGATTTAAAAGGTGGCAAATTGCCCCCTTACATAAAAGCACACATATAAATGCTAAAGATGGATATATCAGGACTTCCTTTAAAAGCAGGGTTCTGTAACATATAGCTAGCTATATTTTAGGTGCCCAACCAAGACCAAGCAAGTCCAGCGATAGTCCCTTTGTAGCTCCTGTGTCAGTTTAATCCTTGTCATACCTCTCTGCGACCCTTCCCCACATCACTTTCTAGCGCTCAGCCAGGCAACAAATAGGTTATTGAAAATTTTTAACTCTAAGATAAATTCCCCATCAAGCTGTATTTCTCCATCATAGTCCTTATCTGGCTATACTGTAGTTGTTTAATTGCCTTCTTCCCAATTAACTCTGCAAATGCTGGGCTGTATCTATCTTGTTCACACTGTATCTCTAGAGCCCAGCATAGTACCTGATACCTAGCGGCGACTCACTAGAACTTCCTGAAGGAAAGAGGAAATCAAAAAATCAGCCTTGGTCCTAGCCTACTCCATGACACATAAGTCTCCTTGAAAGAAGAAGGAATACAGAGCGTTGTTCCAAATGAGGTAAACCAATCAATCTGAGAAGAGAGTTCAGGAGCACTGAGCTTCTTCTGAAGTAATAAGATAGGAGGATTTACCCCCCAGAATAGAGCTACTCAGCGTGACTTGTGGAAACCCATAGAGAGGGAAAGTTTCCATAGGACTAGGCTTAGGGCTGCCTAAGAGAGCCGAGCTGAACCTTCAAGTCTCCCATTTTCTGAATGGTCATGTTTTTTTGCTTAAATGATAATGTAGTTTCCCAGGCTCCACGGCCCTGAATTCTTAGGAGTCATGTTTGAGGACAGTTCGATTAGTTATTTGCGTGAACACTTATCTGTTTCTATAAATCATGTTTAGAATGTACATATATATTTGTGTTCTGTTAATTTGCAAACTCTTAAAGCATACTCATGCGTCTTCTCTTTTCGTTCGCTCTATACAGTGTCTTATGGTACACTGTTTGACTGTCCATGATGATCGATTATGACCCTCCTCTATAGCTTCTCAATAGCAAGGATTTTTCTTAGATTTTTTTAAATTGAAGCACAGTTGATTTACAACATTGTGTTAGTTTCAGGTATAGAGCAACATGATTCAGTTATATATACATATTCTTTTTCAGATCCTTTTCTATTATAGGTTATTATAAGATTTTGGATATAGTTCCTAGTGTTATACAGTAGGTCCTTGTTGTTTATCTATTTTATATAGAGTAGTGTGTATCTGTTAATCCCAAACTCCTAATTTATCTCCCCTCCTTTCCCCTTTGGTAACCATAAGTTTGGTTTCTATGTCTGTGAAAGTAACAAAGATTATATTACACATACCCCCCCCCCCACAAACACACACCCCTCTATCTCAATACCCAGCACACAACAGGCACCCAATAAATGTCTAGGGAACTGAACTGTTTGGCTGCCTGGGCTATTTTCTTCCTTCTCTTTATTCTTTTTAATAATAAACAGTAATTTATAAATCATCAATCAAACCTCAGGATTCCAATGGGCTGAACTCTGCCACATCACCACCAGGAGCCAAACGTTAATAACAACAGAACAAAAAGCCCGGCGATGGCAGGGGGCACAGTGGAAGCCCAGCCAATCTATGGCCTCAGAAGTACCTTTACAGAGGAAACCACATGCTGTTATCCAGAACTAATTTGGAATTTTTTTTTAACCTGATCATTGTCAGGTCAATCACTGAAATATTTTTATAGTGGATAATGAAAGACTGCTGGTTACCATTTCAGGTGTGAATAATTTATGTAAAAGATCTATGAGGATTAAACCATTTTCTTCTGTAATTTCATCCTTTAAGGGCACTCTTGACATAACGCACCATGAAAAGATTGAGGATGAGTTTACAAGACAGAGATAATATTTTAATTTTTGAGCATTACATAGAAGTTTGTAGATTTCTCCTCTAAAGTTATGTATTGAGAATCTGCTCTGTGCAAACTACCGTGATGCCGCTTAGATGACTGATTCTGAGTCGGACAGAAAGACCCGCTTCTGAGCAGGTGGCAGAGGAGGGGCACCAGGACTATGATGACACAGGGACACACAGGTCCCGGATGGAGGGAGAGGGAAGTGGGTGGCAGAAAAGGCAAGCAGGCAGTGCTGGGGACTCAGAGGAGAAAGGGCTCCAGCTGGAGTGAGGAGTCAGGCAGGGATTCCGGAGCAGGCAGTACTGGAGGATAGATGGTGAGGAGGCAGCCTGTGTTTAGAGGAGGGGCAGTGGGGGCAGGGGGGGTGCATTCCCGGCTGAGGGAAAATCTTGAGCAAAGGCATGGAGGAAGGAGAGCTCGGGGAATAGTGTTTAGAAAACTACAGGAGCCGAGAGTGACACGTGGGGTGGGGGAGAGGCCATATTGTCATGTACCTTTCCAAGATGTCAATCTGCTGCCAGTGAGGAGGAAAAGCCAGGGGTGAGGCATGCTGTTGAAGCAGCAGAGTGTGATCACCAGATATGCACTTTAACAAAATTTCCAAGCAGCTCAGCTAAGAGTGAGAGGGTTATACAGCAGGAAGACCATCTAAGTAGCCACCAACAGGGTTCTGCAAGAAGTGAGTGCTATGGACTGAACTGTGTCTCCCCGCCCACCTCCACCAATTCATATATTGAAGCCTCAAGCCCTACTTTGTACTTGGACATGGAGCCTTTAGGGCAGGGGTCCCCAACCTCCGGGCCGCGGACCAGTACCGGTCCGCAGCCTGTTAGGAACCGGGCCTCACAGCAGGAGGTGAGCGGTGGCGAGCCAATGAAGATTCATCTGCCGCTCCCATTACTGCCTGAACCATTCTCCCCAACCCCATCCGTGGAAAAACTGTCTTCCGCAAAACCGGTCCGTGGTACCAAAAAGGTTGGGGACCACTGCTTTAGGGAGTAATTAAGGGTAACTGAGGTTATAAGGGTGGGCCCTAGTCCTGTAGGATTGCTGGTCTTAGGAGATAAGGAAAAGATCTCAATATCTCTGTCTGTCTGTCTCCCTCCCCCTCTCTCCCCACACAGGTACAAAGACGTCATGCAACAACACAGCAAGAAGACAGGTGTCTACAGGCAGGAGGAGAGTCCTCACCAGGAAATGAATCAACTGGCACCTTGACCTTGGACTTCTCAGCCTCCAGCACTTTGAGAAATAAACTTTTGTTGTTTAAGCCACTGGCTCTGGTACTTGGTTACCTGAGCTGACTGAGTTGACTCATACAGTAAGTGATGGCAGGTTTCAAAAGTGAGAAAGGGGTGGGGATAGATAAGAAGAATCAGGAGAAAAACCTCCTCACAGAGGCAAGGAATGGGGGGGGTGGGCGGCTCAGGCAAGGAAGAGTGGTCGCTGGCATCCATGCCACGTAAAAGTTTGGGGAAGCTGAAGACGAAGCAATCACTCTGGTTTCCGGATTGGGGGTTCCATGACCTTCAAAAGAGCAGTTATAAAAAGGAGGAGCAAAGAGAAGTTGAACAGGATTAAGGGGTGAGTCGCTGGGAAAGAACACATACAGCAGAAGGTGCAGGTCTTCTTTTAAGAAGGGATATGCAAAGTCTAGCCTCATCCTTAGGAGAAAGGCAAGGCTTACATTTCTCTAGGTGACCACATCTGTCTTATCGTTTTAATACATTTCTTTGTAAATCAGGAAATCCTTTTAGGCACTGTTAGGGACTTCCAAAGTTGTGTTGAGGTGACCTTGTTCCATTTCTGACAAATACTAGATTAAAATGACATTACGGTTTTTCCACCTAAGAATCTCCCAGAAGCTTTGGAAATGTTTCCCCTTAGTCCAGGTAAATATCTGAAAACCTTTTACTTTATTGAGGTTGATGTTACAGCAATTTTCAGAAAATCCTCAGAAAGTCCTGCCAAGTATCCATCTCATTCGGAGATGAGTCACCTCAAAACCTGCCTGGGGACACAGTGCTGTTCTTGACCTTAGCCCCTGGCCCCTCACACTGAGCATCATTAACTTCCAGGCAGGTTCCAAGCAGGTTCATTCTAAATATCTCTTTTACCTCTGCTTCAGTCCATCTTCCAACAGCGGGTGGCCCCATCTGACCACGGAGGGAACGCGGTTCGGGTCCACATTTCACCCCTAGCGCCTGGCACACATCTTAGAGGGGACTCAGGAACCACCTGTTCATACCTGGTCACCTGGAAACCAGGCCAGAGGAGAGGGCGCTCTGCACATGACCGCGGATGCTTTCTCAGGACTCTATTCGTTAAGTAGGGGAGAAACCCTGTAACCACTGCGTGTTAACCTCCCACAGCTTGTATGGCAGAAGTCAAGGGTAAGCGTGGACAGAACACCATAGATGTGTCTCTGTGCCCGTTTCCAAAAATACTCATTTGAGCATGTGTCTGTCCTTGAAAAGCCATGTTCTGCCCAGGCTGATTAATTTCTTAACAATAAAGATGAGTGGCTTATTTTTAACTTGAGGCAGGCAGTGAATGGTTGAGTCCACTGGGGTGGGGTCAGGAGGGGTGTGAGTGCTTTTTTTTTGAAAGGAGGTGAGAGCAGGTCACTGATTAGCTGGTCCTCCCCTCACTTCCCTGGTGTCATCCACCAGATGACATTTCTTCAAACAGGCAGAACAGCTGTAATTCAGACACGCTTTAGTTATCGCAACTTCAAATTTATTTTGCCTTAATCACATCCCTGCCTCCGTTCTGGCTGGCTTCTGTAATGACATGAAAAGAGAGTAGTTGAAATGCTAGACCTTCCAGCATCTGACTGTTGTTTCTGCTCCTGCGCACAGCAGAATAGCTACTTGATTCCATGAGCTAATACTGGACATCAGGAGTTATGCTTATTCATTCAGCAAAGAAATATAGAGGGTCTACCATGTGCGGAACAAAACAAAGCAAAATGAACAACCACAGTGTCTGCTGTCATGGCTTTCAGAGTCAAACGGGGATGTCATGAGTCACCAAAAAGAGTCTTCTTTCTCTTTTCTCTTTTCAGTGTTTGTCTAACAGATGTTCTCATGAACCCCTTTTCAAAGTTTGAAAAAGAGTCAACATGAAGATGGGCTAAGTGAACAGAGAGTATGTAATGGGAAAGCGCTGGTGGGTGAAGCTGAGAAGAATAATGCTTTTCATCTATTGTCACCAAAGCTATGATGCCGTTTGACCCTCCACACAACCTTATGAGATCACAGGCCATGCTCATTTTGCAGAGTAGAAAACTGAGGCTCAGAGAGGTTCAATAACTTGCCCAAGGTCTCATAGTTAGAATAGCATACTCAGGACCAAAATGAAGATCCCCTGAAACTTGATCTATTACTCCCTCCATCTCACCAGGGCAAAATAATGAGAAGAAACCCAACCAAACAATATTTTTTGTACACTGGCATGCATGAAGTAAAACAAATGATCCATAAAGCTAATGAAACATTGTTTTGGTAAGTAGAAAACGCCCCAGTGAATATTAGTAATAACATAATCAGAATGCTATCAACAGTCACCTAATCAACCCCCAAATTCCAATAATACTTCTTGAGGGCTTGTCACACGCGAGGTGCTCAGGCGTGGTGGACACAATGGTGGATCACAGAGCATGGTGCCAGCCCCCACAGACTGTAAGACTCCTGAGGGTAGAAGGTTCTCTGGCTCATGCTCCTTACTGTGCCCAAATTACGCACTCAGTAATTATTTATCGATTAAGTGGTCACTGCCGGCCTTTGTGTGCCACCGAAGGCAAGAAAGCAAGAAGGCAAAAGAAGGCGTTGGCTGCAGGAAGTGCTCAGAAGCATCCTCATGCTCACAGAATCCTTCCCTTCCCCTCCCCAACCCTGGAACTTAGAGATACGAGGACTCTATGGGCTCTTAATAGTCTATTTACTAGACATAAAAAGTCAGAAATGGGAAACAGGGGCAAAAGCTCTGAGCATTAGTTGATCCCCTTTAGGATAAAATTATTGGTGAGCGCTTTAAGGCTCAACTCATAAAAATGATACCATTGAGTCCATAACATTTGTGTGTGACACATACAAAAGCTAGTATCAAATAGTGTTAAAACCACTAGAGCATTACTGCCTGGCTTCGAATCCCAGCCGTGCCATTTAGCAGCTGTGTGACCTTGGCCAAGTCATTTAACCACTTTGGGCCTCAGTTTTCCCATCTGTCAACTGTGAAGGAAGGTACCATGACCATCAAATGGTATGCTACGGGTAAAAGTCTTAAAAGGAGACCTTGCAAATAATAAGAGCTTATGAATACAGTATTATCTATTGAAAAGAGATTTGCCAGATAACACAGCCAGAGCCATGACAAAATATAAAAATAAGGTAAAGTTAATGATTCCTACAAAACCAATGCTCTCCTTTTCTCCCCACGGTCAGGTGAAGACTTGGCTGGGATTCAGGATCCACCTGTCTGGCCATCCTGAAGATGGAAGGACCCTTGCAGAAAGTAGTGCAGTTAAAATAACCTTGGAGAAAGGAATGGCCACAGCTCCTACCATAAAACCCTAGACATATGGAAATGTTCGATGAGCTTTTGGTTCAAGCTCTTCCTGATGAGGTCCCAAAGCTACTGAATACCTCTATCATTAGAGATGCCAAAAGAAAGAATTTCCATAGACCCTGCCTAAGAATAGCTCTGCATTTAAAGATGGACATTAAAAAATAATAATAATAACCAGTGGTCATTCTCATTAATGAAACACATTAATGAGGCTCTAAGGATGCTGTGGATGTTATAATGGATGTTATCATGATCTGTAGCAAAGGCTAGAAGAGACTAAGGATGAAAGAGTTGGCAGGAACCTTGGGGACCATTCTGTCCAACCCCTTAATAATTTAAACTAGGAAGCTGAGGTCAAAGGGGCTCAGGGAAGGTCTTGTCTCTCATGGGGAAATGACAGCCAACCCAGGACGCAAGCTCAGCTCCTCTGATTCCAATCTGCACACAGCAGTGTTCTCTCTGCACCATCAGGGATGTCAGGGAACACCAATAATGATAGTGTTAGATTGGGATTGACATATATACACTAATATGTATAAAATAGATAACTAATAAGAACCTGCTGTATAAAAAATAAATAAAATTAAATTAAAAAAAACACTAATTGGGCACTTTGATGTGTTACACACTTTTCTACACATTTTATTAAAATAGGGAAACTTTATTAAAATTTTAAATAAGAGAAGGATGGTGACTTGTACACAGAAAAAACACTACTTCTTTTAAAGGCTACCCAAGGCTACTCAAAGTTGGCACTGCTCATATGCAGCCTTGATCTCCAGGCTTCCTAGACCTCAGTCCATAAGCTGCACTGCATGCCCACATGCTATAAATTTATCCTCTCCTCTTTTTTTTTTTTTTATTCGGTACGCGGGCCTCTCACTGTCGTGGCCTCTCCCATTGCGGAGCACAGGCTCCGGACACGCAGGCTCAGCGGCCATGGCTCACGGGCCCAGCCGCTCCGCGGCACGTGGGATCTTCCCGGACGGGGCACGGCACGAGCCCACGTCCCCTGAATCGGCAGGCGGACTCTCAACCACTGCACCACCAGGGAAGCCCTCCTCTCCTCTCTTTGCATCAAACTCACTGTCCTCTGTTCCAGTGCTCCAAAATCTTACTAGGAATCGTCAGAAACAATACTAAAGCACTAAGGATAAATATACAGTCATACATTACCTTCTCTCTGAGTGTCTGCATTTAACAGGGCTTTCCTTTTCTTCACCCAAAACAGTAACTGATGTAGTCATTTTGGACAGACTCAGAGATCTTTCAAACCAGAAGCCTTTTAAATCCCATTACATTGTCATTATCTTCCCTACCTATGTGGGGCTGGTACCACTCCCTAGCCCTATTCACAAATCTTTATGGTGGTGATGAGAAAATGCTTACAAACCATGGGTGATGTGCATACACAACTGTCAGTCATCAGAGTCAGGACCAAGAATGACAAAGAGTCCAAAGGCACCTTGATTGACAGGGCCAGTCCCAGGAGAACCACAGCAACGGAGAGTTTCTCCCAAGGTCAGACCTTAACCTTCCCAGACTCTATTTTCAGGTTGAAAGGAAATGTCAATGCCTTATCCCAAAAGAAGGACTCGGGCAGCCTAGACCCCCAGTGAGTGGAAGAGCACATCTTTGTGGGGAAAGTTTTCATCATGCAGAGGCAGAGTGCAGAGGCATTTAGTTTGCTCACATTTGAAAAATGTATGACCACTTTTTTTAGGAAACAAAAAATCACCCTGACTTCCCTCCCAATTTTGACTTAAATGGTTTTCTCTATAATGATACTTAAATATGTACAGACATAAAGCTGAGTCTTACAGTTTCGACTCCTCTAAAACCATCAAACTGCAACTAAATGCTCTAACAAAATACAAATGAAATTTTAAAACCAATCCAATTCAAACTAACAACACTGACTTACTATTCAGAGGATGATGTTTTGCTAAATGTAATCCTCCATCCTCATTATGATTCTGGTACCAAAAACCGTAAGGCAGGTGTTCAGAGTTCAGAACGCACCCACCACCCACTTTGCAGTAGGACCCTCCTCCCCCATGTCTTCATTCACAGCAAAATTAAACATTACTGGACCATCACGTGGCCTTCGCTGAAGGCAAGTTACATCGTTAAGTCCACCGGTTCATTTCCATGAGCCCACGGCAACTGAAGTAGTATTGGCACCAACTGGATTGTAAATAAAAAGCACAAATTCAGGCACCAAAATCACGTGGCAGTATTATTCATTACAAGCTGGTCATCTGGATGATCCAGAATGTGCTAATATTATTTCAGATTACCACTGGAAAAAACCCGTAAAATTTCAATGTTACCATTCAGAAGTCCTATGCCCCTCCCCCATGAATGCCCCTATGAATCCCACTCTGACGAGCAGTGGTGGGCAAGAGAAGCAAAGAGACCATTGGTGAGTCCTGGCTCCGTCACTTCTTGCCTGTAAGACCTTAGACTAGTTACTCGACTTCCCTGAGCCTCAATCTCCTTGCCTAGATAAACCGGGATAAAAATGGAACCTACCTCACTGGGATGTTGAGAAGACTGTGTGATACCATGTGGAAGGTGCTTGGCCCAATGCCTGGTGCTTCATAGGTGCTCAATCAACAGCCACAGTCATTCCTGCTCAGTTACTTGATGTCGAAGCTCCACAAAAAGAGGGAAGGATGCACTCGCATACCGAAACAGAAGCATTTCAAAAGAATTTGAGTCGGAGGTGGAAGCCTTTCCTATGACTGCCCCGGGGGCGGGGGGGGCGGGGAGTTCAGACAAGGCTACCAATCACACTTGTGCTTTGATATGTAATACGGATGTGGCACTAGAGCAGATTCTGAGAACAAGGGGCCCTTGGACAAAGTGAAAGGCGTCAAACTTACTGGGTTGGCCCAAAAGTTCATTCGGGTTTTTTACATCTTACAAAAACCCGAACAGACTTTTTGGCCACCCCCAATTCTTGTGGAATTACTTATTTTTACAGTTAACCAATTGGGGGAGGAGAAGAAAGGCTTTAGAAACATTTGAAAGTGTTCAACCATCAATCTTGTGCTTCCGAATTCTTTAGGATGGATCCAGTGGTCAGTTCATCTTACCACTGACTGGGTGCCCACCATATGCAAGCCCTTGCGATGAGTACGGGGGGATCACAAAACGGTCTTCACCCTCAGGGCACTTACCATCCAGAGGAGAGGTAGGTAAACAAGAAGAAAGCTGAAAGCTTAGACTCTAAGCTTCACTAAAGACGGGGGCTATGTTCTACTGGTTTCTCTACCCCAGAGGCTAGCACCACACCTGGTACAGAGTAGGGGTGAACAAATGAATGAATGAATGGATGAATACATGAGTGAATGAGCTATAAAGGTTAGACTATGTATATGCCGTAAATACAGATACAAAAAAAAAAAAAAGACTGATGGCTCTGCTGAGGATTCAGGGATTGAGGAAACCTGGAAAAGATAGAACCTGAAATATCTGCAAAGAATACGGGCTAAGTGTAGGGGCGGAAACTCTTAAAGATCAGAGTCCATTCTGTGTCCCACTGAGTCCGCATGACCCAGCAAACGTTTGCTTTTCCATCTTCATGTGAATCGCCATCCTCCCTGTTGAGGTCCCAAACCATCACCCCCAACATCCTCTTTTGTCTTTAGCTGAAGGTGAGGGTTTTGCCCATTTTGGCAAGTTATTCAGTTTTCCTGGGTCTCTCACAGGTACACATGTTATTAAACTTTTGTTTCATTTTCTCCTGTTAGTCTGTCTCACGTCCACCTAATTCTTAGACCTGCCAGAAGAAACTAGAAAGGTAGAGGAAAATGTCTTCCTCCCTGGCAGAAAAAAGACTAGAACTTCAAGAAGCAGAGATAGGAGATGGTCCAATTATAATTTTATACAGTTGCCGTGTGCCGTAAATTAGTTCTCATTAGTAAAAATGTCCTCATTCTGATGACTATTATGTCTAGAATTTCGACAGCATCCTATATCTGTAAATTGTATGCAACTAATTTTTAGTTTGTTATTTATTACAGGGACGTTTGATTTATTTATAAACAACCTGATGGTTCATTATTTATTTGAAAAGGAAGCTGAAGAAATAATATCTGGTCTCTAGCAGTCATGACTTAATTATTACTATTGGTCTCCTGGGGTTCTCTAATAAGTAGCCATAAAAAGTCAATTTGCAATTAGGAAAAGAAATGTATATATCTGGCAGCTTTACACTGACATGATTGACAACAGGACTGACAGAAACTCTACAATGAAAGAAGAATAAGTTCTTCATGCTATTAGCATATTGTCTTAAAAATAAACCACTGTCTAAAAAAAAAAATGGAAAAAATAAAAATAAATAAATAAACCACTGTCAATCCTAGGATGAGAAAAGAGTATAAGAATGGTTTGTTTCAGCAATGACTAGGATATCATAAAGGCTGCGTACAAATACCTCAAGAGTAGAAGCCCAAAAGCAACAAGAGACATCATTTCACTGATAGTTTGGAAAATCACTAAAAGGGCTGGCCTGATCAAAAAAGGAATAATTAAAACTGAATAAAAATCATCTGGCAAAGAAAACCATTATCTCAGAGATGATCTCTCACCAAACCAGATAATGAACCATTTCTACTAGATGTTCTTACATCTATCTGGATGACCTCAAATAACTACTAGGTTCTTTTTTTTTTTATATTAAAAATATTATCCTTTAGCTAAGTGTTTATGTTCTCCTGTCTGAACATCGCTCCTCTTTTTTTGCAGGAGGAAGAATATCTCTGTCTTTATCTGTTTTTCCATTCTTCTGGAAGGAAGAAGTATTATTTTAGTTTTTCAAAGCCTTCGGGTCAATGAAATGAGGGTGTCTGAGAAGAATTTAGGGACAGATTCTAAAGGGAAAGTTCCCAAACTGAGTCAGAGCGAGGATTCTGCCACGATCTGGAGTCACTCCTCTGGAAATGGAGTAATTCAAAGAGAGCTCCTGGTGGATGGGGGGCAAAGCAGGAAGGCTGCTGTCATGATCATTTGGGAAATCCACCACGTCAGGCCTCCAGATACACTGAAAACAGCCCCAAACACCAGTTAGGTAAACATCTCTAACCTTTGTCATCCTTGAATTTTCTTTCCTATAAAGATATGCCCTCGAAATGTATACTGCCACAAAAAGCCCTAGGACTGGATTTCCACTAAGGTACTTCTGATTTCGTTCGGATAAGATAACCTTCACAGAGTATCGCACGTTGGCTTGAATTGTAAGACAATAGCCAGGTATGGTCGTGAGGACCTCGTAATGGTTGATCTGGGAGGAAGAGGTTAAATTAAAGGTGAGAAGAAGTACTGAAAACATGGTATATGTTTGGTCCTCACTCCAGACAAAGTCCTTGTGATAAGTATCATTAAACATGAGATTTTAAAAGCAATTTTTAAAGAATAAAACTAGAAGACTCACAGGGAACCACTCCATGTGGAGATTCCCACAGGTGGAGAGTGTGAAGGCCATCTCATGAATAATACAGGGTCATTTCCTCCAGGGCTTGTCCCTGTGGCCTCCAGGGACCTGTTTAGGTTAACAAACATGAGCTTGAAGGAGCAGAGCCTCACAGGCAAAACCATGCAGCTGGGTTCTCCCACAGGGCCACTGTGACCTGTCCCCCTTGTAAGCTATTAACGACTTTGCTAGCACGTAACTGAGCCCACCTAGAGCCATCCTACATGTCTTAACACCTCAGTTTCCAGCTTCATGGCAAGCCTCAAAAAGTGGTTGTGGGCTGGAATCAAAGTAATTTGGATCTAGGGGCTGTTTGGGTTTAACATTTATCTCACCTCCACCCAGCACAACCTTTCCAAATCAGTCTGCACATCTTTGGGGGCTGCAAAAACCTTCCGGACCTTCCAGAATGATACCAGACCTCTCAGTGTGATTGGGAACCAGAACGAGAAGGAGATCCCCTCTCCCCATCCGTGATATCTCAAGAGGCAGAACCAAACCAAGGTCCAGCTTGTAAGCCCAGAATCTCCACAGATACACACTATTATATATAAAATAGATAAACAAAAAGGACCTACTGCAGAGCACAGGAAACTATATTCAATATCTTCTAATAACCTATAATGAAAAAGAATCTGAAAAAGAATACATATACATATATATGTGTACGTATAACTGAATCACTTTGCTGTACACCTGAAACTAACACAGCATTGTACATCAACTAGACTTCAATCAAAAAAAAGAATCCCCACATGAGCTGTGGCACTTGGACACAAGGTCAGAAGGTATGCCTTGAAAATCTGACCAAGCAAATATTTCAATTTAGAGCTTCACCTAAATGTCACCTTGTCAAATTCTGAAGTTTAATACTAAACAACAGCTGTGTGTGGAACAGAAATCACCAAGAGACAGAAAAATAAGAAAAGAATCCTCCCTGACCAAAATTTAACCTTTTTATAAATGGTTGTTTGTACATCAGAAAAGATCAAGTGAATATCATTAATGCCCACAGCAGGAAAAAATTAACATATTCATGAATTAGTACTTTGCTTTCACTTGCCTTGTCAAGGCTGAGACTTTGCTTTTAAACAAATAAAATTCTGTTTGAACTACCATTAATTTATCTGTATTTACCATCCTCCATTTCAAAATTCATATGATGATACCTGTAACCAAATAATTTATTTCTGTACAAAAGATTCAACCTCAAAAGAGAAGTATAAATTGTACTTTGTTTATACAAAACACTTGGCCAGACCTCATCACTTGGCTTTTATCTTTAATTAGCTACAGAAGTCAAAATAAAAATAAATTCTATTAATTTAGCCTGTATTTCAGATAATTTTATGTGGGAAAATAATTCACATTGGCTGTTTACCTCAATAAATTGGTCAATATAATCGACATAGTTGACGGTAGCCTAAGAATGAATGCAGGGGCTTTCTGGGGAAAGATGAATTTGATTAGTCATTAAATTAAAATCCTAGAATAATGACCATTTAAGTGACTTTTAAGAAGATTCCAATTGATTATTCTAGTTATTTCTTCAAACTGATTTACTCTGCATCGTATCTCATTTCACGGAAGGTGAAAAAAGAGACATACCTGTCTGGAGCTTGCCCCAGAGGCTCTGCCATCAGTGGAAGGGGAACCAGTCAAAACCAAGGAAAGCAACAATAGAACTAATGCAAATAAACATGCATATTTGCTGTTAATTTTTCAGGATTTGGAAGGCACACTGAACTATTTCTCACTTAGGCAGAGGTTGTTTCATTCTATTTAGTTTAAGTCAGCTTTACTAGCTCGAGTTACACACATCCATATGCCAGGTCTCTGATAACAGAACCACCAGGAAAGAAGCTAATCCACCCAAGTCAACTCTCCTACAAACGCTCAAGCATGTGAAATCTACCAGATGCTGACCCACCCATCCTCAACTGCCACAAAGAAAGCCCAACTTCCTTGAAGTGCTGGGTAAGCAGTGGGGGTCATCTTCGAAAAGCATGAATACCAGCCACCCCTTACATAAAGAGTGCTTACAAGCGGGGCAGAGGTGAGAACTAAATTCTCATACGTTGCTTGTGGGACCGTTCATTAGTACAACCTCCTGGAAAAACCATTAAAAGCAACGTCAAAATACAGAGAAAGCCTTAACAAGGTCCATCTATTTGAGCCAATAATTCCACTTCTAGCCATCTAGCCTGAGCAAATGATCCAAAATATAGAGAAAATGACAATCAACGATGTTCATCAAAGTATTATTTTTGATATTCTGGATAATTGGTAACCATCTAAATGTTACAGGGGAGAAGGTAAGTGAATTGGGCAGTATCATCGGTGGGAATTCTGTGTGGCTACTGAAAATGATGCGCATAAAGACTGTTGACATGAAAAGTTATTTAAAACGTTTGATGAAATGCACAGGATGCAAAACTCTATGCTCAGGCTGATCCTGATTTCACAAAAATACGCACATCAAAAAGACTGAAAGGAAATACACCAAAATATTAGTAATTATCATTTGCTCAGAGTAAGATGTGTGATTTTAATTTTCTCTTGTTAGACTATTCTATGTCTTCCAAAAATTTTATAGAAAGCACGTATGTCTAAGAAAAAGAAAATATTTTTAAAAATCAGGGCAGAGGGTCCCTGGTTTTCTTGCTGAGTGGACAGACCGCAGCAGACACTAGGAAATACCTCTAGCCTTCCTGAGCAGATGCCATGTCCCACCTGTCACTCACGCTTGATGGAAAACCTGGTGATGATTTCCTGCCCTCCACATCATGCCTATGCCCCCCTTGACCTTGTCTTTGACTTTCTGCCTTCCTTGTTTATACTGAAATACCCCTCTGGCAGCTACCTCTTCTCTGTAAACCATGCTCTCTAACCGCCCTTTCACCAGCAGGACCCAGTTCCATGGCCTGGTCAGCTTCCTCCTGGAACAGCCTGGTTGAGTCTTGGCACTGACAACAAGCAAGTTACCCTTGAAAGAAACAGGCATCATAACACAAACTACCAAAGGACAGGGCAAGGAAATACAGTTTTCTGAATACATTCTAAGACAAATACCATATGATATCACTTATATGTGGAATCTAAAAAAAAAGATACAAATGAACTTATGTACAAAACAGAAATAGTCTTACAGACATAGAAAACAAACTTACGGTTTCCAAAGGGGAAAGGGGTGAGGGATAAATAAGAAGTTTGGGAGTAACATATACACATTACTATATATAAAATAGATACACAAGAAGGACCTACTGCATAGCACAGGGAACTATACTCAATATTTTGTAATAATCCATATGGGAAAATAATCTGATAAAGAATATATATGGATGGACACATATATATGTATAACTGAATCACTTTAGTACACCCGAAACTAACACCACATTGTAAATCAACTATACTTCAATTCAGAAATAAATATAATTAAAAAATAAGAAAAATTGCATTCTATAAAAGCATTTTATACACTGTGGACTTCCTTCGCCTCACAGACCTGGTGCTATACCAGACCCAGCTGTATCTGATCTCTTGGGAGGTCCCTACTATGACAATCATCCTTAACACATTCCGTGTTTCAGTGCATCTTCAGAGACCCATAGCATCGCACCCTCACGACTCTGTAAGGCGGGGAGATCAAGGATTATTTTCCTAAGCGTACCCGTAAGAAAATTGCAACTCAAGAGTCTGGGCTCTGAGTGGCTCAGACCCTCCATCCTCGAGGCGTGCTCCTCTGTAAATAGTGATGATAATACCCATGTGGGGGAGTTGTTGTAAGGATTAAATGAGATATCGTATGCAGCCTGCTCAGCATCGTGTTTGGAACAGGGGCAGCATTCAACAAATGCCAGCTTCTGTGACCGTTAGGTCAATGGGAAGCTCAAGGTTACATAGCCGGGAAGCGACAGCGCCAGGCTGTGAAGCCAGGCTGTGAAGCCAGGCTGTTTCACACCAAGTCCACACTTTTTATACTTTATTCCCAACACTGTAAGAGGAGTATTAAGGCATGGCTCAAGCCCTTACAGAACTTATAATACTTTGTAGCAGGCATATCTCAATTGCATGAGACAGTAAAGCAGTGATTCCCACAAAGAACTAAGGCAACGGTAATAAAGACTAGGATATAGCTCTCAAACTACACAATTCTTTTGTCCAACAGCTACCATTCCAGCATCTTCTTATGCGTACATTCCAAAGCTCAGGAACCCCATGTTTCATCCCTGTTTCAAAGTGAGTGGATATGGGGGAAACAGATATGAAAATAAGTCCCTTCCCATCCCGACTATAGAAAACATTTTCTGTGGGCATTCTGAACTGCAGGAAGTTTGAGCTATTTTGGGAAATTTGTCTTTAACTTCTCGAAAGTACCATTCACAATCACACATATGTTTTAAGGGACTTCAAAACAGCTTCAACTGAGTTTAAGTCTGCTTCCACCTTTTGAAAAAATCCTCAACTCGATTAATTAATTTTACCTACAACATGACACCTGGCAGTTGGTAATATAAAAGAAAAGGTACAGGACAGTGAACATTTTATAGGCAAAGGCAGAAAGTTCTCCAAGTTAGAAGCACAGCATGTGCAGACACACACAGAGTAGGAAGTCACTCGGTCTCCTTTACGTTTGGTGCCGTAATCGGGGAATCCAGGACCACCAACCCCAAGCAATACTATTTCTTTACAGCAATCTTGGCCTATTTATCTGACAAAAGAAGAGTGTAAAACTTTGTGTTGTGGAATGTTGACACTTTTTCATATCTAAGAGGGTAATTTATCAATGAAGACTTGAGATGCATATTTTGAAAGGTATTTAATGGGCTGTGTGTTTTCTTATTCCCAATATATACTACTTTCTAAGAGAGAGAGAGAGAGAAATGATGATCACTAAAGGGTGGTCCTTAGCATAACTGTGAAGTAGGAGGAGTTTATCTTTGGAAATACTCTACCTCCCTTTTCTGCATGTCTGTTATCCTGGGTGGCCAGGGGTGAGGACCCCCCCCCACCCCCGCCCACTCACTGAGCATCTTCAATGGGGCAGACTCATGTGCAGTGCCTGCTCTATGTAATCTGTTTTGATCCTTACAACAAACAACCTTACAACACATGTATTCATCACCCCCATTATTCAGAGATCAGGAAACTAAGTCTCATAGAATTTAAGTGACACATCTAAAATACAGAAACCGGACAGTGACTACGGAGATTCCTCCACTGCGGTGCTCGTCTGGGTTTCCCCTGCCTGAACTGGGCTCCCCCAACCTTAGGCACCCCCACCAGCTCTGGCACTATGGACCAGTTACCATCAAGCTGTTAAGGACAGGCCACCACTTGAGTTCATCCTCTTAGAATAGGCACAGGTCCCATTCCTATTCTGAAAGGAACCAGGCAGGCATGATTTTAACCCAATATGGCTCGAGTAGTAAAATTTGAGACAGGATGGCAGGACTTCAGAATGCCCAGACTCTTCAGAGATCATCTAGTCAACCTCTTCCCCCATGAATATGCAGATTTAAAATAACTAAGGCCCGAGAGGGGATGGGCTTTTGCAGAGGTCACCCAACAAGTCAAGTGCAGGGCCCGGATGAGAGCCAGGACTTCTCACTCACTCCCATTCTCTTTTATGGCATCAGCTACAAACATTCAAACACGGGGTAAAAATACACATTCTAGGCTACATAGGAATGATTTCAAGGTTATTAATTCACACTGGCTATTCAGAGTGCTGGCCAGACTGCCTGAGCTTGAACCCTGGGTGCCCTTCTTACTAACTGTGTGGCCTAGATAAGGTGCCCTCTCTTTGCCTTGGGTTCCTTAACCGTCATACGAGAATAACAATAGTATCCGCCTCGTGAGGTTATCATGAGGATCAAACGTGATAATCTGTGTAGAGCTCCACCTTCTTTATGCTTGGCATAAAGTAAGCACTGAATAAATGGTACATATGGTTGCTACCGTTTGAATTATTACCATTATTACTACTACTAGTTCAGATAATTGACAGTTAATACTTTCACTCTGGGGGAAGAAGGCAGCAACAACTCCCTGCTGTCAAATCATCTCCTTCTTCTCCAAAGGCAGCACTAGACAGTCTCAGGAATGAAGGTGAGTCAGATGAATGGAAGTTAGCACCAGGAATGAAGAAATTACCTTTGAAAAGAAAAGTGCCTACAGAGTATTTTTATTTGGATGTTCAAAGTCAAAATTCCCCACCTTTCTCAAAACAACTCTTTCTCATTTTATAGTTGACCCTTGTACAACTCGGGGGTTAGGGGCGCTACACATACCCCCTTCTAAGAGGAAAATCTGAGTCTTGCTATCTCTGCCTGGAAAACAAAGGAATTGGTCAATGACTCACCCAAGGGCAGGAAGCTGAAACAGTTTGGAGAGAATCAGGACTCAAACCCCAGGTCTTTTGATTCCATACATTGTGATCCCTAATCACAGCTCAAACCTGTGTTGTTCAAGGATCAACCGTACTTCCTTCCCTCCCACCCCCGGTTTGGCTGAGATATAATTAACATAAAACACTGTATTAGTTTTAGGTGTATGTATATATTGTGAAATGATCATCATAATAAGTTTAGTTGACATCTACCATCTTACATAGTTACAAATTTTTTTCCTTATAATGAGAACTTTGAAGATCTACTGTCTTAGCAACTTTCAAATATACAATACAGTATTGTTAACTATAGTCACCATGCTGTACATTATACCCCCAGAACATACGTATCTTATAACTGGAAGTTTGTACCTTTTGACCACCTTCACCCATTTTGCCCATCCTCCACCCCTTGCCTCTGGCAACAACAATCTATTCTCTGGATTTATGAGTTTGGTTTTTCTAGACTCTACATATAAGTGAGATCACACAGTACTTATATTTCTCTGACTTATTCACTTAGCACAATGCCATCAAGGTCCACCCATGTTGTTGCAAATGGCAGGGCCTCCTTTTTATGGCTGAATAATATTCCATTGTATATACACATATACCAGATTTTCCTTATCCACTCATCCATCAGTGGCCATTTAAGCTGTTTCCATATCATGGCTCGTATAGAAAATGCTGTAATGAACATGGAGGTGCAGATATCTTTTCAAGTTAGTATTTTCATTTTCTTTGGATGAATACCCAAAAGTGGGATTGCTGGATCATGTGGTAGTTCTATTTTTAATTTTTTGAGGAACCTCCATACCGTTTTCCATAGTGGCTGCACCAGTTTACATTCCCACCAACAGTGTAGGAGGGTTCCCTTTTCTCCACATTCTCACCAACACTTATTTGTGTCTTCTTCAGTTTCTTTCATTATTGTCATAGTTTTCAGGGAACAAGTCTTTCACCCCCTTGATTAAATTTATTCCTAGGTATTTTATTCTTTAAGATGCAGTTACAAATGGGATTGCTTTCTTAATTTCTCTTTCTGGTAGTTCGCTATTTTAGGGTATAGAAATGCAACTGATGTTTGTGCATTGATTTTATGTCCTGCAATTTTACTGAATTTGTTTATTGGTCCTAACGGTCTTTTAGTAGAGTCTTTAGGGTTTTCTATGTATAATATCATGTCATTTACAAAGAGATAGTTTTACTTCTTCTTTTCTGATTTGAATGTCTTTTTTTTCTTGCCTAAATGCTATGGCTAGGACTTCCAGTACTATACTAAAGAAAAGTGGCAAGAGTGGGCATTCCTGATCTTAGAGGAAAAGTTTCAGTTAAAAGTCCCCGTCTTTCTTAAACCTAATCATTCTCCGTGACTTCCTATCTCAGTACAAAGCCTGCCATCTATCTAAACATCTTAAGCTTCTCATTCCACACTACCAGCCACTTGGTGACCTAGAGCCACTGATTCTCTCTCTGAAATGGTTTTCTGTAGGTCTCTCTTCTCTTTCCCCATTCTACCTGGTTCAGGCACAATTAATTTTACTTATTGTTTTTGGTCTGGACCGCTTTAGTGGTCTAAAATCTGAGCTCGTTCCTCTTTGCAACCCCACCTACTCACCGCCTCCAAAGTAACTTTTGCAAGATGAATTAGATCAAATCATTTCTCCCATACAGGCTGCATGGCTTCTCCTCCTCTGCAAGGTATATTCATAGCCCAGGCTCACTGAAACACGTCCTCCCAAACTTTCCTGCCACCTCCTCACTGTAGAACACCTACAAGTTCTTTGAACGTGACCTTTCTTTCAACGTGGAACACCTAGCTCCTTCTCTATAGAGATGCAGTCTGAACATGAACTTCTCTGCAAGCTCTTCCAGATTCCCTGAACCCTTTCTTCCCTGGGCTCCCACTGAGCTTGCTCCTATCTCCACTAAACACTCACCATGCTGATCTTTATCACTTAATTTTCTTATCCTTTTCTGCTAGATTGATTTCTGAACAACATGGGCCTCATTCTTGTAGCCTCTGGCACAGGGACTACATAGCACACAGTAGGTACTTAACAAATTAACTGCTGAGTAAACTGAGTGGATGGTACAGAAAATAAAAGGAATGGGAAAATGAGACCTCAGTGACAAAGTTGATCTCAATAAAGCTAATGTCTATTACCTACATGACTAACTGCAAACGATTATGCAAGTAGTTTTTAAAAGAATGTGATGCGTACTTGCAAATGACAAAGCTCTCAAGTTCCCACTTATGTCCGTTAACTGTTCATCACTGGAGAAAGAGAGAGCCACATCCTCCCTAATTTCGTTGGGTTCTGCAGGAGCTGCAAACAAGGCATTTGGAAAGCTCTTGGGATCCTGTAGCTTTAGTTGAGGACACATTCCCTCATAAAATTCTACGGACTGGACTCAAGTAGTAGGTGCTCAGTAAATGCTGATTCGATTTGCAGTGGATTTGAAAGCAAAGAGCAACTCACATTTTAGACTAATTCAACGCAGTGACTGATTGTACTTAAGAAAATAGCTCTAAGGCTAAAGGAAATCAATGGGAGACTGAAAAGCAGCCAACTGTTCACTCCCCTGCCTTGTTCCACAGTTGATGCTTGTCTGCTTCTTGATCCTTTCTAGCTTCTAGGTTTTTCTTTTCTTTTTTTTTTAACATCTTTATTGGAGTATAATTGCTTTACAATGGTGTGTTAGTTTCTGCTTATCAGTTATACATATACATATGTTCCCATATCTCTTCCCTCTTGCGTCTCCCTCCCTCCCACCCTCCCTATCCCACCCCTCTAGGTGGTCACAAACCACCAAGCTGATCTCCCTGTGCTATGCGGCTGCTTCCCACTAGCTATCTATTTTACGTTTGGTAGTGTATATATGTCCGTGCCACTCTCTCACTTTGTCACAGCCTACCCTTCCCCCTCCCCATATCCTCAAGTCCATTCTCTAGTAGGTCTGTGTCTTTATTCCCGTCTTACCCCTAGGTTCTTCATGACCTTTTTTTTTTTTTCTTAGATTCCATATATATGTGTTAGCATACGGTATTTGTTTTTCTCTTTCTGACTTACTTCTGACAGACTCTAGGTCCATCCACCTCACTACAAATAACCCATTTCGTTTCCTTTTCTGGCTGAGTAATATTCCATTGTAAATATGTGCCACATCTTCTTTATCCATTCATCTGTTGATGGACACTTAGGTTGTTTCCACGTCCGGGCTATTGTAAATAGAGCTGCAATGAACATTGTGGTACATGACTCTTTTTGAATTATGGTTTTCTCAGGGTATATGCCCAGTAGTGGGATTGCTGGGCCGTATGGTAGTTCTATTTTTTACTTCATTGTGTTCCTGGAATGGAGGGGGTCAGTTAGCAAGTGTTGCCCTGTGCCTGTGATACATTTGCCTGTGTTTTGGGTTGATGTAATATGTGTGAAAGTTGAGCTGCTTATTTAAAATGTCCTACTTTTCCTAAAGCCTCCCCTCCGTATGACAAGTGGGATTCTGGCTTAGGGAAGAGAGAAGGGTGGACTGGAATGCTCTAGCATCTTTCATCTCCAGTTGTGGCATATATGTTAAAGGGAGCTCAGAAACTTTTGTTTTTACTGAAAGGATACTTTAAAAAAAAAAAAAAAAGCGTAGGCAGCAGACTCATTAGATGTCCACTGAACACTTCTATCCTAACGTACTAAATAGGAAAGATTCAAAGCATGCACTCTGCTATAATTCATTTTGGGATAAGACAAAGACAGCAGTGCCTTGGAGAATAAATCATTAACTAAAGTCAAACGGAGAAACCCTGGAAACCAGTGAAACCAGGAGGCAGCCGAGGGATCAGGCAGCTGGGATTTTCCTGTTCCCTCTAGTGACTTCTAGAGAGAAGCATCCCACAGGCAGGAGGAACTCGGCACACTGCGCTCCCTTCTATTTCACTTTTCAAACTTGAAGTTATTTTTAGATGACCCAAGCCCGCTAATCCCAGGCAGGACAATTCCCAGTCCGCTGCGTCTCAAAGCACCTTCCCCTCCCCAGCACTTTCCTTAAAGCACTGGGAAAAGAGGCTCCGATTTCCCGTTTGCTCTCTGTGTACAGACCACCTCCCCTAATCCCCTCTCCAAATCTCAGTCCCGGGGACCACAGGCGTCATTCCCGCTCCTCCACTTATGCACCTGCTGCTGCTACTAGAAAGACGAACCCCTGGGCCACGAGGACTGGGGAAGGGGCTCCTTGAGACCCGCGCCCTCTAGAGGGGGTCAAGGGACCTCGGTCCTCACGGCCGCCGCGGGAGCTGAGAACTGGATCTGGAGACCACCCGCCGCCACGGCCACCGCCCCCGGCCCAGCCCCATACCCCGCCCGCTCTCGGCCGCCCCCCGCCACGGTCCCCCGGCCCGGCCCGGGCGCCGCGCGCAGCCCCGGCAGGACAGGACAGGACAGGACAGGGTGCCGGGACGAGCGGGCCGGCGCCGTTACATAACCGACCTGCTGGTCGTCCGCGATGCGTCGGTGGAGGCTGAGGCGACTGCTGGGCGGTCTGCCGGTCGGCGGAGCCGGCGACTGCTGGCGTGGCGCGGCTGCTCACCTGGCGGCCGGGCCGAGAGCGCGCGGGGACGGGCGCGGTGCCCGCGGGCCTGGGCGTGGGGCCGTGCGCGGCGCGCCCCGCCTCCCGGGCTCCGGCTCCGGCTCCGTGGGTCCGCGGGTCTCTGCCTCCCGCCCGCTCCTCGCCGCAACCTCAGCGGCCGTCACCCGGGACAAAGCGGCTCCGGGGAGGGGCCGAGCCGGCGGCTCTGGCAGGAGCCAGCGGAGATGGGCGCGCCCCCAGCTCCGACTCATCGCGCCAACCTCCAATCAGACCCCGGGAAACCGAGAGCCCCTGTCTGGCCTCCTCTCCTCCCCTCCCGCCTGACCCCGCGCCCTTCCCGGTCCCCCACGCACTCCCCTTCCCGGGCACTCCCCCTGCCCTCCGCCCCGGTGCCCAGGAGGGGGTGAAGACCCTCTGGGGACCGAGTTCAGGAGACGGTCCGTAGGAGTCCCGGGGGGAGGGGCTCCTCGGGGTCACGGCCGGGGTGGTGGCTTCCTTGGGCGTCGGAGTGGGCAGGGGGCTGATGCTGAAGCTAAGGGTGGCTGGGCAGCGACAGCCGGGAAGAAACTGATAGAGAAGCAAACTGTGGGTGGGGAATAGTGAGCTGATGGAGCCCCCCTACTCCGGCTAACTGAGGAAAGGTCGAGAAGCCCCTCGAGGGAGGGCCCTGGGGCGCTGCGCCGGGTGGGCGCAGGCGCCCGGTGGCTGGCTTCCCGGCCCCGCCCCGCCCTCGCAGGGGAAGGTGCCCTGCGCGGGCCGTGGCTTTGCCAGGTTTCCCAGCCACCAGACCTGGGGACTGAGGGCTTCAAGGACTCCTATTGTATGAGAGCCTGTGACACAGGAGTGGGTGGCATCCTACGGTATCGTACAGTAAAAGGTTGAATGTGAAACAGAATCTTGGGTAGATCTGTCGCTCAACAAACTTAACCCCGGTAGAGGTCTCTGCTTTACAAAATAAAGCAGTTCAGAGCCGTGGCTTATGGGTGCCACCCGTATGGATAGAGTTGAGTCTCATGGCAAGAGAATGCCAATAGTGTAAAAAAAATATATAATAAGGGAAGTGGGAAAAACTGAAGGAAGAAGGGTGGCGGGGGTGTGTGCACCAACCTGAGGGAGGAAATGAATAAGATATAAATCAGCTTTGCGTTCTGTCATCTTTCTAAATGCTACATAAATAGGCCTTTTCCCTTGTGCTTTTTATGCCCTTTTGTTTCGTGATAACAATGTTAAGATTGCATCGAAGCAACTTGTAAGTTTCACAACTATTCTTTGCTCACCCAGGCACCACATTGTTTTTTCCAAGGCTGACACACAATTACATCCTCTTTGAAAAACAAAACAGAAAAGGTAGACCTTGGCTCTTCTCTCTGATTAATCTGCATTAAATATAAATAAAGACAGAATTTCAGAGTTGAAAATGACCTCGGACTCCTACTCTTCCAAACTTCTAGATGCACAAATCCATATATATTCACTGACTAGATGAATTACTTTTTTGGATAGAATTGTTTGGAAGAGCATCCTTATGTTAAGCCCAAAATTACTTTCCTAGGATTTTCACTCTAGTTCACTTTTTGAAGCGATGAAGACAGTGTCCAATTCCTTTTCCAACTGACTGTCTTTCAAATATGTGAAGATAGCCATCATCACTCACTCTAAGCCCCCATTTCCAAGTAAAATATCCTCAATCTTTTGAACAAAATTTCACAGTAAGTAGTTCCTAGAATCTTCACCAACCTGAAGACCTTCACCTTAATAGGATCTATTATGCACAAATATGTTTACAAATAAAATTTTCTGGGTACAGAAATAATATATTTATTGTAGAAATTTTGCAAAGTTGGAAAAACACAAGATTTAATGTGAGAATTCAATGAAGTAATACATGTAAAGCACTTAGCCCAATGCCTGGCACACAGTAGCACTCAATATATGTTAGCTGTCACAAAAGTGAACATGGTCATTTTCTTACCACTCAGATACAGGTTTTCTTATTTTCTTAATAGACTTTTTTTTTTAAGTTTAATGTTCACAGCAACATTGAGTGGAAGGTAAAGAGATTTCTCATATACCCCCTGCCTCACACATGCACAGCCTCCCCCATCATCAACATCCCCCACCAGAGTGGTGCATTTATTACAAAAGATGAACTGACATGGACACATAATTATCAACCAAAGTCCAGAGTTTACACTAGGGGTCACTTTTAGGTGTTGTACATTCTTTGAGTTTTGACAAATATATAATGACATATCCACCATTATAGTCTCTTACATGACAGTTTCACTGCCTTAAATATCCTCCCTGCCCCTCCTATTCATCCTTACCTCCCCGCTAACCCTTGGCAACCACTGACATTTTTAACCGTCTCCATAGTTTTGCCTTTTTCAGAATGTCATATGGTACGAATCATACAGCGAACTGTATAGACTTTTCAGATTGGCTTCTTTCCTTTAGCAATATGCAACTAAGTTTCCTCCATGTGTTCTGCGTGAACGTAAGTTTCAACTCACTTGGGTAAATACTGAGGAGCGTGATTGCTGGATCATATTATAAGAATATGTTTTGTAAGAAACCACCAAATACTGTCTTCCAAAATGGCTATACCAGTTTGCATCCCTGCCAGCAATGAATGAGATTTCCTGTTGCTTCACGTCCTCACCAGCGTTTGGGATTGTAAGTATTTTGGAATTTTGCCATTCTAATAGGCATGTAGTGGTATCTCATTGCTTTTATTTACAGCTTCCTAATGACATAAGATGTGGAACATTTTTTCATATGCTTATTTGCCATCCATAGATCTTCTTTGGTGAGGTGTCTGTTCAGGTTTTTCACCCGTTTCCTAACTGGGTTGTTTGTTTTCTTATTGTTCTTATTGTTCCTTTCTGTTTTAAGAGTCCTTTTATATTTTGAACAACAGTCCTGTATCAGATATGTATTTTGTAAATAACTTCTCCAACTCTGTGGCTTGTCTTCTCATCCCCTTGACAGTGTCTTTTGCTCAGCAAAAGTTTTTAATTTTAATGAAGTCCAGCTTATGGATTTATTTCATGGATTGTGCCTTTGGTGTTTTATCTAAAGAGCCTTCATCATACCAAAAGTCATCTAGGTTTTCTTCTATATTATCTCCTAGGAATTTTATAGTTTTGCATTTTATGTTTAGGTCTATGGTCTATTTTGAGTTAATTTTCGTAACGTGTATAAGTTCAGTATCTAGATTATTCTATTTATTTTTTATTTTTTGCATGTGGATATCCAGTTGTTCCAGCACCATTTGTTGAAAAGACAATCTTTTCTCCATTGTTTTGCCTTTGCTCCTTTGTCAAAGATCAGTTGACTATACATATTTATCTGGGTCTATTTCTGGACTATCTATTCTATTCCATTGATCTATTTATCTATTCGTTCACAAATATCATACTGCCTTGATTACTGTAGCTTTACAGTAAGTCTTGAAATCAGGTAGTGTCAATCCTCTGATTTTGTTCTTCTCCTTTAAAATTGTGTTGGCTATTCTGGTCTTTTTGCAGCTTCATATAAACTTTAGAATCAGTTTGTCAATATCACAAAATAATTTGCTGGGATTTTGATTGGGATTGCATTGAATCTAAAGATCAAGTTGGGAAGAACTGACATCTTTCCATACTTAGTCTTATTATCCACAGACATGGCATATCTCTCCAGTTACCTAGTTTTTCTGATTTCTTTCACCAGAGCTTTATAGTTTTCCTCACATAGATTATGTATATATTTTATTAAATTTATGCCAAAGTATTTCTCCTTTTTTATGACCTTTGCCCATGTTTTAATTGGGCTGTTTTTCTTTGTGTGTGTGTGTGTGTCTGTGTGTCTGTGTGTGTGGAGTGTAAGAGTCCTTTATATATTCTGGATACGAATCCGTTGTCAGATACACGATTCGCGAATATCTTCTCCCATTCTGTGACTTGTCTTTTTCTTGAGAGTGTCCTCACTATGAAGTATAAAAGTTTTGAATTTTGACGAAGTCCAATTTATCTATTTTTATTATGGTTGTTGCTTATGCTTTTCGTGTCAACAACATTATTTTTTTTTTTTTTTTTTTTTGCGGTACGCGGGCCTCTCACCGTTGCGGCCTCTCCCACCGCGGAGCACAGGCTCCGGACGCGCAGGCTCCGCAGCCATGGCTCACGGGCCCAGCCGCTCCGCGGCACGCGGGATCCTCCCAGACCGGGGCACGAACCCGCGTCCCCTGCATCGGCAGGTGGACTCCCAACCACTGCGCCACCAGGGAAGCCCGTGTCAACAACATTATTTTTTATAGCTACATAGTATTCCTGATAGCTGTACTTTTTTTCTTTTGTTTTGAAACAATTTCAAACTTACAGAAAATTGGCAAGGATAATACAAAGAACTCTTATACACCCTTTGTCAGACCCGTTTTATAAAAGGATCCAAGAGAGGATACTGCTTTTCACCCAGTTGGCATGTTTCTTTAATCTCCTTCAATCTGAAACAATGACCTTGACAGCTTTGAGTTCACTTGCTAGTCATTGTATAGAATGTACCTCTATCTGGGTTTGATGTTTCCTTACACTGAGGTTATAAGGTGTACTCCGGAACATCACCAAAGTGGTGCTGTGTTCTTATTGCAGCCTATGTATAGCACGTGATATTGACTTGTCACATTCATGTTTTTCTACTTCTATCATTTCTTTTGCGTTACTTAGCATGCTACTGAAAGGAAAAGTTTTTCTTCTCCTCATTTAACTATTTAGTAATATAAATGTGCACTCACAGACTCCTAGTTTATTTAATGGGTCATAATCTGTTACTATCATTACTTATTTTGATGCTCATCCCCCCAGATTTGGCCAGTGGGAGCCCCTTCAAGCTGACTTCTGTGTCCCTTGGCACATCGCCATAACTGAGTGTTTTCTTACTCGCTGGTACCAGAGAGTCCAGACTCAACTTATTCTTTGTCACTTGTGACCCTGGAAAGATTTCATGTTTTCCAAAGATACATGCTTATATTTTTTTCAAAGAGAGGACTTCAGACTCTTTGCTTCTGCACTAGGAGAGATTATAGGGGTTTGGATTTATGAGGAAATTTGAAGATTACATATCACTACTAATAACAAAAACAATAACATTAAATATGTTCTTAAGTGGTTACTGAGTACCAATAACTCTGCAGTTCGTATTTGTACATTAATGTAATCTTCATAATACCCTATGAGATAAGTACAACTATGATTTCCGTTTTATAGGTAAGGAAACCAAAGCACAGATAGATTGCCTAACCCTGGTAAGTTGAGCTAGAGTGAAACCCAAGTAGCCTGGTTCAAGACCTTGGGGTCTTTTGTGTGTAGGAAAATGCTGCCACTTTCAGGGACCATGGAGGGTGAGTCAGGTCTTCCTCCTCAGGGCTCCTGCAGTTCTTTTTCACATGTCCCTTTATTATGCCTGTCACATTACATTGTTTGCAAATGACCTAATGGATGGCCCAAGCAACTTATCCTACTACCTGACATGGAGTATGCTTTCAATCAATGTTTAACCGTTGATAAGGAATTTAGGCTAACAGAATATGGCTTTCCTGAGGTCAAAGTGATGGTTTGTGTAACACTGCAACTAACATTCCAGTCTTCTCAGTCTCAATCAAGTAACCCTTCTTTCTCCTGCATCAAGCTCGCTCATCTGGTGCCACATTTCTTACTAGAAAAGTACTTTGTAGCCCATCTCAATGTCAGGCTATTCCTTATAGATTTAGATTAGTTGTAATGCCACGTAAGCAAGATGCATGTTCCTTTATATAGTAGTCCATGCTTTACAGTAGCAAAAATAAAAATGGGCTGGATTTTAAATGAAACTGGAGCAGGACAGATCTGGTCTGAAAGTGGAGGCTATCATATATTAATTCTGGGTTTATAGTTTCTCATGTCATGGAAATGGAAGTGGATAGAAGGGAAGAAACACTTCTCAAAGCATTCTAAGTTAATCTGTTTTATTCTCTTCTTGGCAGCCTTTAGAGTAGGATGGAGAGGTGGAAAGGGCTCATCAAAGCAGGGAACAGAGAAAGTGATCCTATAGCAAAGTATTTGGTTGCTCTCAATGACTTGAGAGATATTCTTGGGTGGGGGAGAACACACACACTCCCTGGAAAAAATAAAGTCAAGATGACTGAGTGTGTTTCTTATAGCTCAAGGAATCTCTGGTGTCAACGTCCTCCAGCCAAAGACCATTAAGAACACACGTGTAATCAAACAAGTTGGGTTTATTGCTCTTTGCAATGAGGGAGGATGCACACCGTGGAGATGGTGGGGCATGGCAGTAAGACATCAGGAAGGACTTACAGGGTTTGGACTTGTCTTAAGTGATCTGGGGGAGGGTTTAAAGAAGCCGTACTTGGCTCTAGATTGGATGCTATTAAAAAGCAGGGGTACTGTTTTCCTTGGGTATATTAATAAATCTTATCTGTAAGGTGGGAAGAATGAAGTAAGGCTATCACTGGTATCATTGGTCAAGAAGCAGCCATCACTCATATTAGTCAGAATAGGGGAATGTGATCATTTTTGGAGTTTGGACAATGTTCACATGTTTGTCTCTGTTTAGCTGTGAGTGCAGAAGATCTTGCTTTTATCTTGATCCCTCGTGGTCCTAGGATATTTTGTGAAACTGTGTATATTCAACAGGAGAACATCAAGGCCAAACCGATCACACCTGGCAGATCATAGCTGTCAGGGCTGCTTCTTCCTTCCTCCCTAGTGAGATAAGGTACCTGTGATAGATGATTCCCCCCTCATCTTGGCAACCTCACACAATAACCAGCCCACCAACCATCCCCAATAATCATCAATAATACACAGTACCTAAGAATGTCTACCACATTTTCCACAAGTGGAAAATCAGCAAAAGTAATGAGTTCTTTCAAAGGGCTTTTGAAAGAAAAATGAAATAAGTGTTAAGCTCCCAAGACAACTAGAGAAAAATAAAAGATGGGGCTAGATGATGGGCATTGAAAGAAAGGAACTTTGTACTGGAGTACAAAGTACTGGAGTGGTGTGGGAAGATATAGAAATGGGGAGACTTGGGCTGGGCTTCAAAAATTAATTGAATTTGGAGAGGAAAATAAGAAGGTGGTGGACCTTTTAAGTGGGGAGAACCACACAACCTCTGGAGAGGTCAGCTTTGGCCCTGTTAACACAAGGCAGACAGTGGGGCAAAGGTTGACCAAGCATGGAGATGGGAGAATAAATGAGGGCAGAGGAGGGGAGAGATTGGCTCTAGCACTAGGCAAGTCCAGTCCAAAAGGCCCTTGTGGTCTCAAAATAACACCACAGCAGACAAAAAAAAACTGTCCAAGCACATTGTTGTCATCAAGAAATCTCACATAGAGAACCTGGCATATCTTAAACAAAAAAAGCTTGAAGAAATGGAATCCGGGACAAGACAGAGACCCCATCATCAGGATCCTAAGGCGGGGACTGGTCCTTGGAAACCAAGAGGCTCGGGAGACTGTGAGGACAGCTTGATAGTGGGTTGTATCAACGAGGCTGACAACGAGACTTCTCACTTAAAGTGTTGATCAGTTCTAGAGACCAGGATGGGGCTGAATTTCAGGCAAGAGTCAAGTGCCCCAGGTATGAGAAGTGAAGGTCTGGGAACCCTGGGGCTTAGCACAGGTCTCAAGTTTGAATCTCACCTCCTCTTTTTACTAGCTGGATATCCTTGAATAAATCAATCACTTTACTCCTCTCAATGCCAGTTTTCTCATCTGTCAAGTCGAGATAATGGTAATCATACCCTACATTGTTGTGAAAATTAAATACCATAAGGTTTGTAAAGCGTTTGACCCAGTGTCTGGCCTCGATCCATTTTAGCTGTCATCATCGTTATCATCATCATCATCAAAAGAAAAGAATGCTCTAAGGTAGAGGTCATGAGATTATGGCCCCCAGGCCAAATCCAGCCCCCACGTCGTTTTGCCAATCAAGTTTTACTGGGACACAGTCACACTCCTTTATTTATGTATTTTCTATGACTGCTTTAGCATATGCAGTTGCAACAGAGACCTCAAGACCCATAAAGCTGAAAATACTTGCTATCTGGCTCGTTCCAGAAAAAGTTTGCTGAGTTCGCTCTAAGGCAAGAGAAGTCCAATGACCATGCCTATGTTGGAAGCTATGAGGACTTCATGTGAACAAAGCACAGGGGTAGCATAGGAAGTAGGAAGAAAAGTTTCACCAGGTAAGTTGAGGCACACTTTCGCAGAAGAATAGTCTTTTGCAGTTAAGAATATGAAAAAAAAATTATGCCCTTTTTCAACCATCTTAACTCAGTAGAGCTAACTTTCTCTCTGGAACCCGCTACATAATTTGGAGGACCCAGGGTCCCTGGATCAAAATATTAAGAATTTCAGGAAAATGACAGCAGAGCATTAAATCAAGTATAGGGCCCTTCTGCACAGGTTGTATGGCTCTGTCTCTTTTTTTGTCTCATACACACACACACACACACACACACACACACACACACACACACTTTACACCTACAAGAGTATTCTACAGTTGAAGAGCAATCGAAAGGCTGTCAGTTGCAAACTGAGACTTGGGTTTTCTGTCTCTTTCCCTACCAGAGCATTTTCTCCTATAAATGATTCTTCTACACTCACAACCTCCTCCTCTTTTCATTTTCTTGCAGCAGTAAAAGCAGTTTCCCTCCATCGAACTCTCTCTTTTCGTTTTAGCATGACACATCCGTGTTATTGTTCAGATGGCAGAGGAAAACTGCTGGTCTCTGATTTCTCTTTTTCCATTCGTTACAGCATGCCATGCCCAAAATAGTCGAGTCTGCTTTCACCGTGGCCCCATGCTCACCACGCCAGGATGAAAGCCACCGTTGCCCTTGTTGACTCTTACTGGGCTTTGGAGTGTCTGGAGTGTGTAAAGTTGTACAGATAAAAGTGTTAGGTAGAATGACATGCACGCGAAGAGCCACAGGGCAGCTAAGCTGATCTGTGTTTCCTTCATGGAAACAAGAATGTGCAAGGGGCTGCAGTATGGGAATGGTCTGTGAAACTAAAACTCATGGAGAACTTGGTTTGCCCAAGAGGGAAAAAGAAAAAATCACACACACAAAAAGATGGGTGGGTTGTGTTTTGTTTTTAGCTCTTTTGACAGTCCATGGAGTGGAAAATGTGTCTATAAATGAGTTTTTTGTTGTTCATTGTGTGGAAAATATTCACAGATAGACAGATAAATATGATATCATAAGCCTTCCAAGGTTATTGTATTTTTTTTAAGTCTGCAAGTAAAAGCAAGATGGTTTGGGATATCAGGAGTATGAGTGTACAGATGCCAGTAGGTTGATACTAGGTATGATCACAGATCCACAAGTCCCCTGGTGAGGCAGGTTCCCCCACAGGGACAAGTGAGCGCCCTCAAAGATGCCTGGGACTCACTGGCGTGTGTTGATTTTCCAAAGGAGGACGAATCTTTCAGGGTCATCCTAATTTGCCAGGCGTGAGTCAGATTCCTCCAGGGTTTGACAAAGTGACAGACTACTCTGATAAATTAATTTGTGCTAAGGTGCTAATGGCTGATAATAGACTCTCTGGTTACTCTCGGATAATATCTATAGTTACATGGGGCCAGGTTCTTCAGAGTCTGGAGGCCACAGTGCCGTGCATCTCTCCGCCAGCCTGTTTCTCTCTGCTCCTGGCGCATGCCCTCTGCTTTTAACCTTCCGGGCTATGCACTGGCCGTTCCCTCTGCCTGTGTGCCTTTACGTGACACTCTCAAATTCTTCCGCTAAAGATCAACTGAAAATAATAGTAACAAGTGCTGTTTACTATAATTCTAAGTATTCTCGAAGAGTTGTCCCGGGACCAACATTGGCATCACCCCGGGGAAATTGTTAGAAATGCACATTCTTTGGCCCGCCCCCAATCTATCAACTTGGAAACTTGGAGTGGGACCCAGAGACTCGTGTTTTAGCAAAACTTCCAGGGGGTTCTGATGCTTGCTAAAGCTTGAGACCACTGTGCTAAGCACTTTACCTATATCAGCTCATTGAATTTTCACAACTCTCTGAGGTAAGTCCTAAGATTCTCTCCATTTGGAAGATGAGAAAATTGGGGCACAGAAAGTTTAAGTAACTCAACAGAGATCCTAAGTTGGTGAATGGTAGAGCTGGTCTTTGAGTCCAGGCAGTCTGGCTCTAGAATGTGGATGACCTACCACTCAGCTTTGTTACCTTTTCAATCACTGCTTCTGCAAAGCCTTTTGTAATTGCAATCTCCCAAATCCCACCAGACAACACGAGCAGCTCCCATATCACTTTCTCCCTTTATAATGCTTGTGCTTTTCTTTTCCTTCTGTCCCCAGTACCCAATACCTATATTGCAGGAGCAAACTTTGCTATATGAGGAAAGAATGAATAATTAAGGGGACCGATCAGTGAATCAATAAATGTCTTGACTCAAAAGTAACTTGATTAGAACTTTCCAGAGAACTTTAAAAAAAATTTCCAGATGGATAAATAACAAGATCCTATTGTAGAGCACAGGGAACTATATTCAATATCCTATAATAAAACGTAATGGAAAAGAATATGAAAAAGAATATATCTACGTATAACTGAATCAATTTGCTGTATACGAGAAACTAACGCAACCTCGTAAATCAACTATACTTCAGTTTAAAAAAAAGGTTCCAGAATCCTATCCCTCACCGACTGAATCAGAGTCTCCAGGAGGGCGCTTGGGAATCTGTATTTTCAAAAGTAAAACCAAAAACAAGAGCCCTGATTTAAGAAAGAGTTGTGCCAACACATTGATTCTGCCCACATTGAACCCCTGCCTTAATTGGCACTGACGACTGTGGATAGTTTTCTAAGACCAAGGGGAGAGTACGAATGGGGAAAGAGGGGGGCTCTTGGGCGCTTAAATCCTACCTCATGGGGAGTGGCTAACCCTTTCTGGAAGAAATCTGGTACATGCTTCAGAGTTTAGGCACATTATATGATAATCCTTGAATAAGATCAATATAAGAAACACCTGCCTTTGGTACCACTGAGCTGTACATGGTAAGTATTTTTACCCCCAGAACAGGCAGTCCTTAGCGCATATATATGTGTGTGTATATATATATATATATATATATATATATATATATATATATGTATACATACACACACACACACACACACACACACACACATATATATATATATATATGGGTCATCTTCCAAAAATGTATTTGTAAGTTGAGTTGTTTGGAACTCAGAAAACACTTTCCCACAGAAGTAATATTAGAAAAGAGGGTTCCGTTCCTCTGCCAAAACACAAGACCTGATTTGGAACATTCTGTCTCTGAAATAGCAGTTCAGATGCTCTGCACGGACGTCCGTGGGAAATGGAACTAGGACCCACCCAGCCTGGAACTGGGGACTATGGGAGCATAGTGACTGCTGGGGGAGCATCAGAGACAAGCCTTGGTTCTCCTCCATCCCTACACACACACACACACACACACACACACTCATACACACACATAGACACATGGGACACATAAATACACACACAAACACACACACATACAATCTGGTGGCTACTGGTCACATGGTAGAAAGACACAGTTAGCACTGAAGGAAAACTACTCGCGATCCAATGAAATCTTTACTCCCTTCACCAGTGCAGTCAAGAGCTGCCCCAGACCTCAGCTCAGAGTTTCCCGGATCAGGTACAGACAATCAGCAGTGCTTGTACCCTTCCCTCTGATATCATTTTACCTGGATTTGGGGAATACTATTACACAACCTCTCCTTTGAACTTTAAGGCAACTGCAACTACCTTCCCTAATATACCTACAATAATAGTTTGAGGATGAATATGAAATGAGGGCCATAAAAAATTGCTGCTAAAAGGTAGAAAAGAAATTTTTTTGTTTCTCCTTGGCCATTAATTAATTAGCCATGTGACGTAAGGCTAGGTTCTCTGAGTCTCAGTTTCCTCATGTGTAAAATGTTGGGGAAGGGGAGTTGCTCATAAAATCTTTCACTTTTTTCTAGATCTAATATTCCAGATTTCAATAAAAATAGTTCCCTCTACTTCCTTGTGAAAAGAGTTTCCAGGTTGCCAACTGTTCTACCTTTTCCATACTTGGTAGTAAAATACTGAAAACTCATCTCATCCCTGGCCCAAAGGTGCACCAAGAAGAACCAAGGCTGATAAATTACAGCTTCATTTCATTCTTATTAAATTAAATGTATTTCATTTAATTCTTACCTGCTCACCCTCAAACTTCATTTGGGAAATAGCTCATTGAGTTAAACTGGTAAATATCAATGAGATATTTATCAGCACATAGCATATTAAGGATCAAAGTGGTAAAATAATAGTAACATTATTAATAACATTATTATTAATCAGAATTTTGACATGGAAAGCAAAAAGAGGAAAAGAATAAGATAATTTAATAGGATTTGAAGTTATTTCAAGAAAAAAACCTTTAAAAGGAATCAATACACAATCTGTTTTTAAACTGAAGTATAGTTGATTTACAATATTTTGTTAGTTTCAGGTGTACAGTATAGTGATTCAGTTATTTTTTTCAGATTATATTCCATTATAGGTTATTACAAGATATTGACTATAACTCCCTGTGCTATACAGTGAATCCTTGTTGCTTATCTATTTTACGTATAGTAGTGTGTATCTGTTAATCCCATACTCCTAATTTGTCTCTCCTCCCGCCACTTCCCTTTGGTAACCATAAGTTTGTTTTCTGTGTCTGTTTCAGTTTTGTATGTAGATTCATTTGTCAGTACACTTAATCTTAACAAGCACAATCATAGGCTTGAATTTAACTCAGAGCAAAATATATTGTTTCTTTGATAGAACCCCCTTCTCCCCAAGGTAATACTATGTAGAAGAAAAGAAGTAAGGAAATGTGGTTACTAACAGCTAGCTTTGGTTTGGGATTGGTGATACCTGATAGAATTTGATACAGGTCCTCCTTTCTATCTGTTAGGTTAGTGTGTCCCTGTGATGTGCTGGGGGTGCATCTGGACTTGGCTTTAAGAACCTCAAGAAGATCTAATTCGCTTCCACTTTAATGAGATTCAGTTCTCTGAGCAGGATACGAATAGAAACTTTTGCTTCCACTGCCTCAGAAAAAAGAAAGTCAAACCGAAAAAAAGAAAACAAAAGCAAAAATTATCCCAGATAATACACAACAAAAATTCCCCGAGCCCCAGCATCTTCCTAGAGAGCTGTATAAGAATACTGGGGAATTGTTTTGGGTAGGGAGAAAATGGAAGTCTGGTTCTAGAACCTCTGGTTTTTGGGGTCTCGGAAACAACCATTTAAAAAATAATAGTTTTCTAGACCTCCTGCTGTGTCAGACAGTATGCTGAATGTTTTACATGCATTATTTAATTCAACCCTCAAAAAAAAACATAGTGAAGTATATATGTTATTTCCACTTTGTTTAGTAAACCCTTATATTCCCACTCATAGAAGAAAAAATCAAGAGAATATGGGAAAATAACTCAGTAAAGAGACAGGACCGCATGTATATTCCATCCCAGTTGTTCTGACAGCACAGTGGACAAGTAACAGCCTGAGATTTGAATCCTTGCTCTACCACATCCTGTGACTTTAAGGAAGTTACTCCGTTTTCTTACATATAACACGGAACTAATAACATTGCTTACCTTTCAGACTTTTTATAGGTTTCCAACTAGAGCCTACACATAACAGACTTAGAACAGCTCCTGCCAGATGGTAGGTAATATTCAATGACTTAGTATTTTTATCTGGTCCAGCAACTCCCTGTGTCCTTACCCCCTGGAAGCCTGCCTATGTCTGGGCAGGCTCCTATACAGCCCAAGGACAAAAGCAGAACACTGACAACAACTCATTCTTACTCCCTAAGAGTAGATCTTGATTCTCCAAGTGCTGTTCCTGGACCAGCTGCATCGGCATCACCTGGAAACTGGCTAAAAGTGCAGAGTGTCAAGACCCACCCCAGACCTCCTGAGTCAGATCGTGTATTTTAACACGATGCCCAGGTGATTTGTGTGCACACTGGATTTGAGAAGCTCTGCTCTCAGCCACATGCAGTAGCAGTTCTCACTGGTCCTCTGACAGTACACGCCTGGAGGTTCCTAGCCCTCAAATTTCAGTAGAAAGGCAGAACCTCGTAGTGGGTGCAATATGCCAGGCTTTCGGGCCTCTCTCTGCCTTTTCCTTTCTGCTCTGGTTAGTTCAGAGTGTCTCTCATCTTACAATCCACCTGGTGAACCATTATTTAAGACTTAACTCAGACATCGTGGAGACTCTTCCTATCCGCCCTCCTCCTATTCCAAAAGGGAATTCGTCACTCCCACCTTGGTTTCCCCATTGAAAACCAGACCATCTTCCATCTCTTCCATCTTCTTTGACTGTAATCCATGGTAAGAAACATTTTATAGACACACTGGAACACACACACACACACCTGTATGTTGCTGAAATGAAAGTCTCACGAAAGAATATTTTACTTACTCTGTGCAGTGGACTCAGATATTTTCAACATTATTCTATTTCATGCTATATGGGTCATAACTGACAATTTGTAAAACCCCGTATATAACTATTTCTTTCATAGAAACTACAACATTAGATTGATGACTTAGTTTCATGCCTATCACCTCTTCTAGACAGAGAGGACGTGGCCCCATATCTGACATATATAAGGATTCAGTATTGTCTGTTGAATGAACAATGAATGGGTGGGTGGATCTTGTTATGTTATGATCTGTTTTCACAGCCTGTCACTACTCCATCCCTTACCTCCTTGGTTCCACTGCCATCATTAAACGAATACGAGGACCTACTTATGCAATAACTCATCAGCCACTAACCATCACTGTAATTCTATGCAATGAATTATGCTCTATGCTCCCAACAGGAATTTTCAAATGAAAAGCAGTACTACAGATTATTGCGTTGACTAATAAGAGGAAAGACAAAAATTTTGAGTTTGAAGAAGAGTAGTTTTGTTTTGCATACTTTTGGATTTGGGGGACTGTTCATGGCTGCTCTTTTATTAGTCTCCCTGTTGTAAATTACATGGAACTCGTGTTGCTATAGCTAAAACATATTTAGAACATCCCGTGTCAGGAGGTGCCAACCTGCCATTTGAGCTTCTCCATGAACTCTGCCAGTTTACCTCCATTCTCTCTTTCAACACCTCAGTTCTTCCAGGATGAGAGCCCTTGGGCAGAGGTTTATGATGGGAAAAGATGATGACGAACCACATTCATTTATCATTTGTATCCCCGGCTTGGACCTGACACTCTAGTTCATTCGACAGGAAGGGAATTTGAGGCTAGGTGTCAGAACCTTCAGTTCTGTTTTCCTGAGTCATACGGCCCTGCCTTGGCAGGATGCCCTTCTTTCATTCATAAGAGGAGGATGGAAAAATTGAAGACCCAGAAACTAAGTCTGGAAGGAATGGCAACTTTTTCAGTCTTACCTTTCACTACGACACAATAATAAAACAAGCTACCTAATAATCGTTTCACCTCTTTACAGCTTATTCTCAAATATTACATTTGTGTATGGCATTTGAGAGTCTGACTGTCTGGGCTTTAATCATGGCTCTTAGTAGCTAACTGACATGCATGACCCCTGCCTTGGTTTCCCCCCCCCCCCCATAAAATGGAGATAAAGACCTACCTCATAGAGTCTTTGTGAGGAAAAAAAATGACGGTCCCTATAAACTACTTCAAATTGTGCCTGTCACAGAGTAAGAACTTAAATTCCAGCTATTTTTAAGATTATTATCACACACAGAAACTGTATATACATATATGATTCCTTTCCCACATTTAGACATTTAAAGTAAGGAAAGCTCTTCAAAATAAAATGCTACCTTACTGAGTGCCATGTGATATCCTGAACTGGCTCCTGGAATGGAAAGGGGCATTAGTGGAAAAACCAGTGACATCTGAATAAAGTCTCAAGTTTAGTTAATTTAGTACTCACGTTAATGTTTTACTTTTGACAAATGTACAAAGATTATGTAAAACGTTAACACGAAGAAAACTCAGTGAAGAGTGCGAAGAACGCTCTGCACCATCTTTGCAACTTTTCAGTAACTCTAAAATGATTCCAAAATGAAAAGGTTTTTTTTTTAATAAAGGCCACACATAGTTCTCAAGTATGCGGTAACTACGAAGTTGAGCCAAGCACCGTGGAAACCCGGGAGATCAGGAAAAGAGGACTTTGGCTTCGGAGAGCTTACAGTTTCGTTCTGAGAACAGGACAGCAATAAACTTACCATAAACGGGCCAGAAGGTAATACATGTCTTAATAGAAGTGGAAACAAACTCTTATCAGCCTAATATGAAGGGTCAGCCTCACAAAGACCTTGTTCTCTGTGGTCCAACGCACTGGTTAATTAATGAACACAGCTCCATCATTCCTGCCCCCTCCAGTGGGTACTCTGCCTGGCTGGTATTTCAGTAGGGGAACTCCCACCACGTTGGAGGTGCTATCTGATGCCTGACTAATGCAAATGTAAACTTCCGATTTATTAAATTTTTAAGTAGGCTGTGGAATGCAGCAGAAAGAGCATGGATCTTGCAATCGAGCAAAACTGAGATCAAACCTAGTTTCTCCCCAACTAGTTAATTGAGCCTCATGTTCCTCTAAACTGGGGGAAAGAATACTGAACTTGCTGACTGTTATCTCAATCAAACGATCAAGTGAGATGATGTCACAAGGATCTCTGGCGTACAATAGGCTGGGTTTATTATCACTGTTACCATCAGTAATTATGCTCTAGGGCTGTGCCCCGGCAACCACACTCAAGTACTTATCCATTTGTCAGGCACCCAGTTCACTTGCTCAAAGCCCTTACTTTGGAGAGTCCAGGACTTTTTGCCAAATGGAAAGGGTAGCAGACCCCGGTGAGGGAAGCCGGCATAGATGAGGGGTTAATTGCATAGGCTTTAGAGCCAGTCAGCTTGGATTTAAATCCTGGCTTGTCTACTTATCAGCCTGCTACCTGCGGGCCATTGGGAAAGCAACTTAACCTCTCAGGGCTTCTGTTTCCCTATGTGTGAACTGTGAGTAATGGTACCTACCCCATAGAGGTATGTTATGAGGGATTCATGAAGTCTCCAGAAGAGTGTTTGACACACAGCTAGCGCTCAGTAAATAACGGCTATACCTGTTAGCTCTTATTTTCCAACAACCAGCTCCTCTTTTCCCTAGAGGTCCAACACCCCATTTTGTTCAGATCTGGGGGCGTAAGGTGCTCAGGGAAGGGGCGGTTCTTCCTTCCAGCCCCAGGGAATGAACTAGGATTGGTACAAGTGATCTCTTCTCTTATTCCAGTTTAGGTATGGGTAAGTGGCTGAAATCTGGCCATTGGCACCTAAGGGGAAATCTGCTGGTAGCTTCTAGGGAATTCTGTTTGCCTCCTGTATTGAATGCTGCGCGAGAGGATGTGCAGCCATCGTATGGCCATGAAAGGAGCCAGGAGAACCACAGAGAGGCCACCTCAGAGCCCAGACATCACTGAGCTGCAGAGCCATCTAAATTTGTTGTTGTTTTTTGAGCATTTTTTTTTCTTTTCATTAAAAATTTTTTTATGGAAGTATAGTTGATGTACAATAATATTACAGGCGATTCACAATTTTTAAAGGTTATACTCCATTTATAGTTATTATAAAATATTGGCTATATTCCCCCTGTTGTACAATATATCCTTGTAGCTTATTTTATACCTACTAGTTTGTACCTGTTAATCCCCTACCCCCATATTGCCCCTCCCCCTTCCTTCTCCCCACTGGTAACCACTAGTTTTGAACCATCTACCTTTGGACATCTTGTTATGTGAGATAATACATGTCCTGACTCTTTAAGTCACTTTCAGTCAGGGTTTCTTTTACTTGCAGCCAAAAGCAACTTGGCAAAGAGTGGAGGTCACAGAGTTGGAGCAGTATCATTATTCCCAGTGTTATGGGTAAGGAACTAAGTTTCAGAGAGGTTAAAATCACTTTCCACAGGGTTATACAGCTAGGGAAGAACAGAGAATGAGAAGGGAGTAAATAAAATATATTTTCACCTTGGCCATTGAACTTGTTCTTGGTCTATTAATTTATTTCAAAAATGTTCATGGAGGGCTTCCCTGGTGGCACAGTGGTTGAGAGTCCGTCTGCCGATGCAAGGGACACGGGCTCGTGCCCCGGTCCGGGAAGATCCCACATGCCGCGGAGCGGCTGGGCCCATGAGCCATGGCCGCTGAGCCTGCGCGTCCAGAGCCTATGCTCTGCAACGGGAGAGGCCACAACAGTGAGAGGCCCGCGTACCGCAAAAAAAAAAAAAAAAAAAAAAAAAAAATATTCACGGAGTCCAGAAGACACCTTTATAGACCCTGTGGAATTTTCTGTCTTGAGGGCTTGGGCGGAGCTTCCAGTGGACAGAGAAGAGTGAGCACGAGTCCCGAACTGTAACGTATGTATTTCTAGTCCTTGATGACTTGTTCAGGGAAAGGTATGCCACTGCATAACTGAGGGAAGAGTCTCTAGTAGGATAAAATATTTCCAAGAAGTCTGAGTTGAGAATTTTGTTTCCCACATATTTGAAAAATCAGAGTCCATAAGCTGTTTAGTAATTAATTATTAAAGCTAATAGTAATCTGACAAGATACTTGATTTGATGCCAGTATTTCTTTGGCACATAAAAAGGCAGGATCAGAGAGAAAGGAACCAGAGTTACCCAGTGTAAGCCCCTGTCTTCCTTCCCCTTTCCGGTATCTCTATCTTTAAAAATAACTTGGATCCACCAGCAGGCTTATAGCTTTTCGTCTTACTCATTTACTCATTCTTTCACTTATTCATTTATTTAAGGAATATTCTAAAGCAACCTCTCTTTCCTCATCAAGTTGGGGAAAACAGTTAATATAAGCAAACCAAGTATAATCATATCACAACAGCTATGTTTTCCTCAGGTGCCTTACAGACGTTATGATTAACCCTCTACACTATTTGTTCAGGGGACACATCATTTTTTCCCAAATTATGAGGAAACCAAGTTTTAGAGAGGTCAAAGCCATTTTCCACAGGGTCATACAGCTAGACAAGTGCGGACTGGGGTTTGAATCTGGGTCACTTACACTCCAAAGGCAGAACTTGTCCACAGCATGAAAGTGGCATGAACACGGTAAAGAGAAGGGTTTGGGGGACCAAATCTTGTTGGCAATGCTGGGACCAGAGTGAGAGCTATAAAATGGGAAAGATGTGTGGAGGACAGGAGAGAAATGAGTATGAGAGGAGAAACGGTGTGTGACAGGGCAATTCACCAGGAGAGCTTCGCTAAGCAAAGATACCTAGAGTTAACTTAGGCCATCACCTGTCATAGTTGGTTGTTATGTAGAGAGGATAAGCCCCCCTTTTCTTTTTCTAAGACATCAAGAGAATAAAGAAGGCAGGGTGGCAGGATATACACCAGAGAGGCCAACCTACTAGCAGCTCCAAGACCCAGGAGGGTCCAAAGACGTGAAGTCTTTGCCCAATATAAATTTTTTTTAATTTAATTTAATTTTTTTTTTATGCAGCAGGTTCTTATTAGTTATCCATTTTATACATATTACTGTATATATGTCAATCCCAATCTCCCAATTGCCCAATATAAATTAATTGCCAGTACTTAATAAGAAGATTTGTTTTTTAAAAAAATGTTTATTTATTTATTTATACCCCCCCACCCCAGCTGGGCGGGTCTTAGTTGCAGCACGCGGGATCTTTCATTACAGTGCATGGTCACTTCGTTGTGGCTCTAGGGTTTCTCTCTAGTTGCGGTGCTTGGGCTTCTCTCTAGTTGTGACGCACGGGCTCCAGGGCATGTGGGCTCTGTAGTTGTGGCCTGTGGGTTTCAGAGCACGTGGGCTCTGTAGTTTGCAGCATGCGGGCTCTCTAGTTGAGGCACGCGGGCTCAAAGTTGTGGCTCGCGGGCTTAGTTGCCCCACGACGTGCAGGATCTTAGCTCCCTGACCAGGGATCGAACCCACGTCCCCCTCATTGGAAGTTGGATTCTTTACCACTGGGCCACCAGGGAAGTCACAACAAGAAAATTTCTCATAAATTCTGCATATACAGTATCTCTTGAAAAAAAAATCAGAATATCTGGTTCTGGTTTTTTGGAGCTCTCACTTTCAGAGAAAAATAGGTCGCCCTAGCTGAGTAATGTCTGCCGTCTTTCAATGGCAATAGGCCCACCCACGCCCTACTGTTTCACTCTCAGGCTGCTTTGCAAATTTCCAACCCCTGCATGGGTCCTGTTGGCATTGTAGTTTGCTACCCTTAATAATCATAAAAGTATTAGTTGCAGGTATCTCTGGATAGTGAGATTGTTGCGGATATATTTTTTTAATCAGCAAATTACCTGACTGCATCTTTAAAATTTCCCCTAATTATTGTGTACGGCTTTTATAATAAAAGAAAATGTGAATGTTATTTTTATAGCTATCAATTCCACAAATATTGAGGGAGAGGAGCTGTGGCTTGGCAGGCGTCCCTGTGAAAAGATCCAGGGGTTTTATTGCAGTCAGGCCCCATGTGAGGCAAGATCATGACACAGCAGCTAGAAAACAAAACAAAACAAAATCCTAACCCATCATTGGACACCATGGCCTCGTGGTGCTTGGCATGGGTCAGGCCTCATGGAGCATAAGCCGCATTTTGTTGGAGAAAATAATAAACCAGAGAGCGTTTGCTGCTGGGAAATCAAGTTAGAAGGAGTCTAGAAGTCAAGTCACGTGAGAAACAGTTACGAGAAAATGGACATTCTTAGCTTGGGCTTCTTTAGAAAAACCAAAGAGACATAGGATAGCTATGGTCAGGATTTGGAAAAATGACATGTGGTCAAGACAGTGCCTATATTTATCCAACATTGATGCGATAGACAGGGAAAGCACTAGGGAGAGATGGAAAAGGGATTCCACCGTGACCAAAAAAGAGGGATTTTAAAATATGAATTCATGCAACAGTGCACCACCTTGTGAATTGGAAAGCTCTACCTCATGAGAAATCTTCAGGCAGAGAGCATATGGCAGCCAATTTTAGGTCGAAGTGTGGACCAGGCAACCTCAACGTGCCCTCCAGATCCAGGGGTCCTTTCTTCCTCTCAGTTCAGGACTGTTTACAAACATCCAAGTGCAGACCACTGGGATGATGACAAGAAAAGCTGATATCAGTCAACCTTCAGGAAGACATGAAGCAAGACCGCTAATGGCTAATCTGCCTGAGTTTCTCCCAAACAATCTTCCTTAGTGAAGCAGGACACAAAGCATTTTCTAGGCATCAAAATAAGCACGAGGCTCACCCACCATATCTGTGTCGAAACGTGAAAATACCCTCAACATATCTGCGTGGGGAAAGCTCAGAGAGCTCACGCTTTGTTAAATTAGAGGTTATAGTGTCCATACTGCCAGGAAAACAAGGGTCCCCAGGTTTAGACAGCACTGGGCATTGGCTTCAATGGTCCGAATTCTGATTTCATTTCCTTAAACCCTAGAGTCTTGTATTTTTAAGATACAGCCAAGTAGTCTGTCCTCGTTGGAGCACAGATCTCAAAGGTTCCCCAAAGGATAATCAATGCATCTCCTTCAGATGAAAGGAAGTGGACCATATCTGAGAGGTCCCTGCTAACACTCCTTCCAGTCTAAGCAATTTTTTTGGCGAAGCACTGAACGAATAAAATCAGTGCTGAGCGATGAGACCAGTGGGTACCGTGGGGAGGTTTTGCCACAGGGACAAACAGCTGAAGCCACAGATTCAAGGTATCTGGGCGCCAGCTGCAAAGGGAGAGCTGCCAGTCCAGCGTGTAGGGTAGCAGCGTCTTATCTAGAGTTTCTTACCTGGAGATCTCTGACCTCGCAGACTCCTCGTAAATATGAAAGGTGTGTAGAGGAGTTGATAGAACCTTTCGGATCAGGTACAGCTGGGTTCAGAACCTGACAGAGCTGTGGAGCTTAATCATTCTCCCTTCTTCCTTCTCCATCCATTCCTGCCCTTCTCTTTCTAGCTCTGTGCCCTGGCTGCATCCCGTCCTGGCTGGTGGCTGGTTCCCAGTGGGAGGTACTGGAAGAAGATCAGAGTGAAGCAGAGATAAGTTAAGGGATCTCATTTCCATTCCAAGCTCCCTCTGCACTTTGCACTTTTGGCAGAGGTGGTGTCCCTCCATCACCACTGCTATGGTCAGTTGGCCTCTCTGCTTGGGATCCAGCTCTTCCCCCTCAGATCTCAAAGTGGTCCTGCTGTGCCTGGGTTCCCAGCATCTCAACAGCTTTTGCTAGTTCCCTTAATACTGCCTGCACATCTACAGATAGTCTCATCATTAGTCTCTAACTACCTGAGCTGAATTCTTTTTCCTGCCACATTCTGGCTGGTACAGCTCCTTCCCGGCTGTGTGACCTTAATTATTTTGAGTCTCAGCTATCTTAGTAGTGAAACTGAGATCAAACTTGTTAGGATCGTTTGATGCCTAAGTCTCTGTCCTGTCTCTTATTGTAAAAGCACCCTCAATTTGTGGGGGAGAATCACTCTTTCCAGAAGGAACTTCGAGCATGTAACTGAGAATGTATCCATGATCTGGCCAACAAGAGCATCAAATCCCCCGGCAGCAATGATTGGATATGGGATGACCACATGACTCATTCAGGGCCAATGAGATACTGTCTAAGATTTGGGCAGAGGGTTTCTTTCCCCCGCTAGACTGGGAGCTGTAAAGATGTAAGAATGGAGCTGCTGGAGGTCACAATGTAGAGAGAACCTGCCTGAGAGTAGCTAACAAAGAAAGAAAGCAGGACCAAGAAATTAAGAGACACAGGATGCCAAAGAGCTTGTTTGGACCCCTGGATACAGCCATGCCTGCACTCCACAAACTCTGGGCTTTTCACTGATTAAACCAATGAATTACCTCTTTATTCTTAAAGCAGTTGGAATTGAATACTGTGGCAATTGCCACAAAGGGTCCTAACTGATATAACCATACCTATTCTGTAGAGTTGTAGTGAGGATTAGAAAGAGGATATATAAAATATCCACTTCAATACTTACAGAGTTCATTATCATTCTTTCGAAAGCACAGAGACATTATCTTCTATAAGAAACAACTCCATGTTAGACATTTTGAGTAAAAAACTAGATCTTAGAAATTATCTGGATTTGTAGGGCAAGGGTTGAATGGCGTTTCCTAAAGTAGCAAGAAAAATCATTATCTCCTGGGTGGGCTCGATTTGGAGGCTCAGATCTGAAATTGTGACCTGTCACCAGACCAAGATTAATATGCTCAGTGGAGGAATCGGCCCAAGGACTCTTCAGTTTCTAAACTGTCTGGGTAAAAGTGCTGAGGAGAGCACAGTATCTGCAGCAGCACCTCAGTGGTGTCATTGGCAGTCGTGGACAATTTGAGAAAGGTCCCGCCAATGCTTCAAAACTTGTTTAAATCTCTCCTCTTTTCCAATTCACCAGATCATTCCATCCAACTTCTTCTCTCTCCTGCTCTCCTAGTTCACTTCCGAGGAGCTTCGATTACAGTATTGTTGCAGCCTGTTTTTTGTTTTTTTTTTTAACATCTTTATTGGAGTATAATTGCTTTAAAATGGTGTGTCAGTTTCTGCTTTATAACAAAGTGAATCAGTTATACATATACATATGTTCCCGTATCTCTTCCCTCTTGCGTCTCCCTCCCACCCTCCCTATCCCACCCCTCTAGGTGGTCACAAAGCACCGAGCTGATCTCCCTGTGCTACGCGGCTGCTTCCCACCAGCTATCTATTTTACATTTGGTAGTATATACATGTCCATGCCACTCTCTCACTTCGTCCCAGCTTACCCTTCCCCCTCCCCGTGTCCTCAAGTCCATTCTCTAGTAGGTCTGTCTTATGTTCCCAATAGGAATGGGAGCCTGAGGAGGGCAGGGCAGCACGGTGTTCTTCTTCATATCATTTTCTTTGTTCATTCATTCATTCATTCAACCATTCATTCAAAACACTTATTTTGATGGTCATTTATTTATGACCCATCACCTCCCAAGCACTACAATAGACAATGGAGCTACAAAGGGAAAAAGAATCAGAGGTCCTGAGTCCATTACCCAGTGGGGACAGCCAAGATAAGGGAGTGAACTAGGAGTTTCGGTTGCATGACAGGGGATTTGCCTCCAGAAACCATTTTGAGAATGGGAACGATTTGAATTGGAGCTCAGGTTCTGTTTCTAAAAGACTAAACTCCTGGTTTTATCCAGATTCTCCTGTGGTGGTGTTCCCAAGGCAGCCAGACACTTGAGACCGGAGGAAAGACTCTCATTATCAAAGCGGATTCTGGAGCCTGGAGCCACACGTGGAGGCAGGACATTTGGAAGCCGAGAGTGAGAAGGGGATTGATCTCTGAGGTCAAGTGTTCAGAAGAGAAGGGAAAGAAAACAATCATCCAGGGTCAAGGGCACGGATTGTAGCATCATTAAAGTACGGGAGAGGGGGACTTATGTCTTGGAAATTGTCTTCACCCAAAATATGCAGTTTTCTGGGCATCCCTGGTGGTGCAGCGGTTAAGAATCCACCTGCCAATGCAGGGGGCACGGGTTCGAGCCCTGGTCCGGGACGATCCCACATGCTGCAGAGCAACTAAGCCCGTGCGCCACAACTACTGAGCCTGCGCTCTAGAACCCGTGCACCACAACTACTGAAGCCCACGTGCCACAACTACTGAAGCCCGTGCGCCTAGAGCCCGTGCTCCGCAAGAGACGCCACCGCAAAGAGAAGCCCGTGCACCGCAACGAAGAGTAGACCCCGCTCGCGGCAACTAGAGAAAATCGGCGTGCAGCAACGAAGACCCAAGGCAGCCAAAAATAAATAAATAAATATGCAGTTTTTACATGGCCAAAATATAAATTCATTCAGTTTACAGATCAGCATTTAGGTAGCTGATTTTATCAACTTCTGACATTTCTATCATATTTTTGATTTATTTTTCAGTTGGAAATTAGAGTGTTGGATCTCTTGGTCTTTACCTGCTCCCAGCCTCACACCTCAGCTGAAAATTCCCCTTCCTTTGTACCCCGGGGTACAGAAAATGGGGGGAATTTCCACAGCTTCAGACTTCGGGGCAGTGGTTCGGGGGGACACTGGTGAGAAAAGTCTCAAGTATTTGGCACGAATATTAACCTGGGCTTCCCCTGCATAGCAGTCTACCCACAGTCCTTCATGTGTTCCGACAAGGTGTGTCAGGCCCAGTAAGTTTATGCGCTGACAATCGCTGACATCTGTGCTCTTCTTTGGCCATTTAGAGTGTTCTTTAGTTTATTTTCCATGTGATTTCACTAAGTTATTGGGCAGAGGGCATGGGGGGAAGCATGCAACGGGCTTGTGCAAGCTCTTTTCCTCACGTCTCTCTCTGACATGCAGAGATAGCCCAGGACCTCCCTACCTGCTGACTTCTCTTTCCATACGGGGATGTCCACAGCAAGCATGGAGGTCTGAGCCTTGGAAGATCATAAAAACAATAATAATAATTGATAATGATGATCATGGTGCTAACCCTTATGGAGCATGTAGTCTGTGTTATGCCGGACCCTGTTCTGAGCACTTTCCGTGTGGTCTTCTCTAGAGCTCTATGGGGGGGAGGGTACAATCAGGGAGAAACTGAGGCACCCAGAGGTTCATGACTTGTCTGGAGAATTGGTGAGGTGGCAGGACCAGACCCCATCCACTCTGTTAGCTCCCCAGCTGCCGACCCCTCCTCGCTACCTGTCGTACATCATCTGCACCTTGGTCTCCTCCCCCAGCAAACACCCCTTCAGAGCACTGGAGTGCTCCGTGGGTGGGTGGCCATCCTCTCTCCCACCCAGAAAGGACATGCTTACACTGGGGCTGGGGTTAGACTCCCAAAGAGCTGGAAGAACGCACTTGTTTTTGTCAGATCATGGCTAAATTTGTAAAAGTGTTCAAAGCCCTAGTTCAGAATCTCCTTGTTCTTGGAATAAAGTCTATTTCTTTTTCTATAAATAGCCATGAAACAAAAAATGAGGGAAAATAATTTAATACTTTATTTTATAAAGTTAAGTAATCAAATTCCTCCTAAGAGGAGACCATGGCTAGATTTCTAAATGTCCTCAATGCTATTTTTAGCACTTTAAAAGCTCTGTGCACAATCTCTTGTCATTTCCTAATTTTACTGTCTGAATATTTACAGTAGAAAATTACCTCTTTCTCTGGTTTTCGTTCTCCTTATTGACTCATATGAAAGACGTTTGATACTTGAAACTGCTAAATCTGCCCTGATTGGTTTACTTGTTGTTCAAATAAGACTAGAACATCTTAAAATGTTCGTCTACATATTTAATTGCATAAAACAATGTTCACCATACTGTAAGTACAAAAAGCAAGTTTATAAAGTTCTCTTTAGTATGATACGCTTTTTTTGTAAAAAGAGTTAAAATATGTATAAATATGTACATACAAAGATACAGAGAGAACCAAATTTTTTAAAAATGTATTCAGAATATTAACAGTGATTACATCTGAGAGCTTTATATCTGAGCATTGAGAATGTGGAAGGTTTTTAACTCCTTATGCTTCCTTATAGCTACTTTGTAAAGTTTCTGTATTCACTTTTACAAAGAGAAAAAATACTATTCCTTTTAATAAGGACTAACATTTGAGTTCCAGGCACTATTCTAGGTGCTTTACATGTATTAATTTGTTTTAAGTCACCTCAACTTTTTGAAGTGGACATTACTTGTGAGGAAACTGAGGCAGAGAGTGACTCTGTAGGGCCAAGCAGCTGGGTTTCGGACCTGTGCTCTGAACCACTTCAGAGTCTGGACTTACTGAAGCACTAAGTCTTCTGCTGAACAGGGACTACTTTCTTGGCCCGACCTTAGGAATATGGCAACCTCTGTGCTCTCTGTTTCAGTTGTTCACTTAAAGTCCTTTGACCTGAAGCCAGCCCTGACCCAATGTTGGTCAGGCAGTCCATTCCGATCTCTTGAATATTTAGCTTGCGATATCTCTGAGAAGCTGAACACTCAGATTCAAAAAGACAACTAATATCACAGAGCAGCAGATGTCAAGTTTCAGATGTGAGTGCTTCAGGGGTCAGAGGAGGGGAAGAGAGTTCAAAGAAAATAAGGGTCACCACAACCTTACCATTCAAAGATATCCACTGCCGATAGTTTTAGTATGTTTATTTTCAGTTCTCTCTCTTAACCAGCCTTAACTTAATGTTGATCAGGCAGTCCACTCATATATTTCAAATATTTAGCTTACAATTTCCTTGAGAAGGCAGAATTCATTAATCTCTCTCTAACACGCTCTCTCTTCTATCTATCTATCTAGCTATCTATCTTTCTTTCTTTCTTTCTTTCCATCTGTCCATTATCTGTTTCATATCTATCTACCTACCAAACACATTTCTTTTTAACTTTGTTTGGAAATAATTTCAAACTTACAGAAAAGTCATAAGAACATGACACTCTCATAATGAGATCCTATATATTAGGTTTTGTAATCTACTTATTTCATTTAATAATCTACAGACATTTTTTCATATTCATGATTCTTGCTTTTTTTTACGACTTAATCTGAATGTTAATGGCATGATTTTTTTTATTATTTGGTTCTTAAGCTAATTTATTTTTCCAACCCCTTTCTCCTGGATATTTAATTGCTTCTGATTTTTTTCTTTTTTTTGCTACTACAAACGATATTATAAAGAAGTCTTTTGAGGATATTTCTTTTTATACTTCCATGATTTTGTTAAAACAGTTCCTGGAAATGAAATTCGAGGATCTTGGATCATGAAGTAGAAGCCATGTGCTGATAATGGTGGAGCATCGGGGGGGGGGGGGTCCCCGCCCTGGCACCCCAGAGTCAGTGACTGCATATTGCTGGACTATTCTTATGGGAGAGACAAATGTATTTGTATACTACTTAAGAAATAGTTTTGTAAAGTTAAAAATGATACGTGGCCAAATCTCATTGTAGCTAATATAGACATCTACCTGACCACCACCCCTGCCAAATTCCCTTCTCCCTTAAAATTAGTCTGAGTGTGTGAATGTCACTTGCCACAAAAGTCCTTACTGAGTTAGATATATGCTGTATAATGGAGTGTATAATTATGCACACTTATCTGTATGTGTAACATGTATCCATTCATTCACACTGTTCAGAATATAAGAACATTTACAGATATATGCAAATATGTGTGTGTGTGCATGTAAATTTGACTTGGGGAAAGAAGTAAGAATATTCAAAGGAACATATTTATTTCCAGTCTTGGGAGCAGGCTATGGGGTATTATAACCAAAGATATGTATAACAAAGTATATACTTTTGAGAATGCTGGAAAGATTTTGTAAGAGTTAGAATTTATAATCATTTTAGAATCTGGGTCACAGTTTAGTTCTGGCCTTTAATGAAGGTCAAAGGAGCAGGTCCACTAGTCCATTTTGATGGTGGCTGTCATTTGTTGGGGCAATTTTTTTTTTTTTTTTTTTTTTTTTGCGGTATGCGGGCCTCTCACTGTTGTGGCCTCTCCCGTTGTGGAGCACAGGCTCTGGACGCGCAGGCTCAGCGGCCATGGCTCACGGGCCCAGCCGCTCCGCGGCATATGGGATCTTCCCAGACTGGGGCACGAACCCGTATCCCCTGCATGGACAGGCGGACTCTCAACCACTGCGCCACCACGGAAGCCCTGTTGGGGCAATTTGTACCCATGTTCTTCACATTAAATCTCTTTCTCTTTATAACAACCTTACAGGGTTGGTGTTTTCACTACATTCTCAGGAGTGGAAACTGGAGCTCAGAGAGGTTAAAGAACTTTTCTAAGGTCTAACAACTAAGAAGAACAGACAGGAATGGGATTCCACTCTCTTCCCTAAGCACTCATTAATCAACAAACATTTCCTGAGTTCACATCTTCTTTGACTTACGATGGGGTTACATCCTGAGAAACCCATCCTTAGTTGAAAACATCATAAGTAGAAAATGCATTTAATACACCTAACCTACACAATATCATAGCTTAGACTAGACCACCTTAAACATGCCCAGAACACTACAGTTGGGCAAAATCATCTAACACAAAACGTATTTTATAATAAAGTTGAATATCTCAGGTAATTTATGGAATACTGTACTGAAAGTGGAAAACAGAATGGTTGTCTGGGCACAGAATTGTTGTAAGTGTATCAGTTGTTTACCCTCGTGATCGCGTGGCTGATGGGCAGCTGCCACTACCCAGTCTCGCAAGAGAGGATCGTACCACATATCGCTAGCCTGGGGAAAGATCACAACTCAAAATTTGAAGTACAGGGCTTCCCTGGTGGCACATTGGTTGAGAGTGCACCTGCCAATGCAGGGGACATGGGTTCAATCCCTGGTCTGGGAGGATCCCACATGCCGCGGAGCAACTAGGCCCGTGCACCACAACTACTGAGCCTGCGCTCTAGAGCCCACGAGCCACAACTACTGAGCCCGCATGCCACAACTACTGAAACCCACAGGCCTAGAGCCCGAGCTCCGCAACAAGAGAAGCCACCACAGTGAGAAGCCCGTGCACCGCAACGAAGAGTAGCCCCTGCTCACTGCAAGTATAGAAAGCCCACATGCAGCAACGAAGACCCAACGCAGCCAAAAATAAATAAATTAAAATAGATAAATTAAAAAGAAAAAACAGAATTCGAAGTACGATTTCTATTGAATGCGTATTGCTTTGGCACCGTCGTAAATTTGGAAAGACATAAGCCAAACCATCGTTGTCAGTCTGCACTTAATCTGTAATATGTGCACGTTGTTGTGAAAAATACAAATGAAAGCTAAAACACAGCCTCTATCAACAAGGAAGGAGTAGGCTTAATGGAGATACAAAGTAAAGAACAGAAAAGGTGGCCGTGCTATACCCACCAGGCTTACTCTCAGAGCCAGCGAGTTCCTGGTGGAGGCGAGAGGTGCAGGATGAATCACCAGGAGGGCTTCCCTGAGGCAGGTGGTCCTGGAAGGAAGAATAGGGCTGGAATAATAGGGGATGGATATTCCAGGGGAAACCTTATTGGTATAAAGATATGGAGGTGGGAACCAGAGCAGTATGGGTGTGGGACAGTGAAGAAACACACGACAGAATCAAACGAGCAGGTCCACCAATACAAGGATGTCAGGTAGGGCTGCAGGGTAAGGTCAGGTTTGCGGGGGCTCTAAGAGTCCAGCAGAGCCTCATGGGTTTGAGGCAAAGAGCATAAGGTATCCAAAGATGCCTCCTTCATGTATGGTCAGGCAACCAAGGCATTATCATTTCATCCTCTAAATAAAATGGACATTCCATGTTGACTCAGGTTGATGATAAGTAAAAAAAGAAATTTTCTGGCTTAGAGGTTTTAAAACATTCCTGAACTTGTTTATACAGGGAAGGATTTTTCAAAGGTCAGACTTCCACTGCTGTAATCACCTTTATATATCTATGTTCAGTATTACTCTAGTTCCATAAACAGGCTTAAAATAGAAGTTGCTAATACCATCTGATTTTAAAAGGGGAAGAGCTTCACATTTCTGCACATCTACGGCCAAATACATTTTTTTCGAGCAAGGTCAGTAGTTTTGAAGAAACTTTGCATTTTATGGAATGGGTTTAAGCAATTCACCGGGAATAGCTTCAGTTTCTTTTTTGTGTAGCATCAAGAATGAGGCTTAAGAGTACATGTAAGTTGCATGAAAACTTGCTTACAAACATGAATGAAAAAATAGCATACCATTAAAAGAGCAAATCCCCACTTTTAGATTAAAACTATGTACATAATGCATAGGAAGTATATATAGAATATGTAGCTATGGTTTTGTCTAGGGACAGAATTGCAGATGGTTTTAGTTTTCCTTTTTATTATCTGTAGTTTTTCATTTTCCGCAATAAGTATTCCTTGTGAAATTTTTCTTCAAGTTAGTGTACAAGGACATAAAAACCTGGGTACACATGAGATGTTAACACACGGTTATATTTGGGACAGGATCATAAAGGGACTTTATAGTTTTGGGAGAGGGATGGGAAAACTAATATCAACATTGTTCATTTAAAAGAGATCATTATAGTAAAATTATAGCCTCACTGCTCTTAGGTTGTGATGACCTTGGGTAAGTCACCTGAACTTCTGAGCCTTATTCTCCTGTATGTGAAATGAAGAGTTGGATCATCGTAAGTGCCCTTGAAAAAAATTACCATGACTGGCACCTTCTTCAACAACCTTGGGACGTGATGAACTCACTCCTGCCACCTTTCCATCCTAATGCTAAAAGAATGTTCTGATCCTGACCTACATGCCCAGAAAAAGCCACATTATCTAAGAGAGTTAACCTTAGTGAAGCAAGGGCAGCCAATAGAACCTCTTGTAATCTGGATGTTCCTTAGGCCCTAGGATAAACTCTACTATTGAAATTGCTAGTGAAAGACCAAGTTAATTACTGGATTTTCTAATTTCAGAGAGCATTGTACATTCTTGTGTGAATTCCCTTTTGTTTCAGGAAAGTTCCTCATCCTTGGATGTTTGCCAGTGGGCTGTGCTTTGTCCTTGGAGCCACAGTTTGGCAAGGTTTAGTTCATAAGACGAGAAGATAACGGGAAAACAGTGCCCCTACCCGTCACTTTCCCACATATTTTTTTCTTCATGACTTTCCTCAATTGTTGTTGTATCAGCCATTTCCATCCTAATTCTTCCTATTCCCCAAGGTTCTGCATTCATTTTTCCCATGAAGCATTGACCAAGCTATTTTGCCCACAAAACCCACTCCCATGTAGGAGTTTCTATGTGCCTATTTCCAATACCACAAAAAGTAACACATGGTATATTTTTGTCTGAGTTTTCATCCACTTCTTTACCCAAGCCTTTTCACTCTACCTTGATTAGAAAGACCTCAGTAATAGAGACAAAGTCCTTAAGGGTTCTTACTATTCCAGTAGTTCCTGACATATCCTTCAGGCCACAGAAGGTGGTAAGACATACATTGTGATTGATGAAAAAGTCACCAATAAACGATTTATTTTTGAATATTATTTGGAATCTAATATCGTACCTGCAACAGGTATAGAAAAAGACCAACACTTAGAACTACAGGTTCAACCTCATGATTTTTGAGATTCAGGGAAGGGAGTTCTATTCCACCATCACAATCAGTACCTAACTTCTCTCCTGATAATCCAGTAGGAGCCCTGTGGAGCCTGGGACAACTTGGGCTTCTAGGTAAAGATTTAATAGAAAGCAAACTGGTAAAGAAGTAGCATAACAGTAAGATACCTGAATGCCTTGAAAAATCAGGAAAGAGAGAAAAGGTTATGAATTTGGGGCCATGATGGAATCAGAAAACTGGAAGACATATTAGAAATAATCTATGAAATCATCATTTTGCAGAAGAGGAAAGTAAAACTCAGAGAGTAAATTGCCTAAGGTAGTAAAGTAGTAGAATCAAAACTGGACCCCAAGTCTCTGGCCTCTTACATTCAGGATTCTTTCTACTCTGATCATGATTTATTTTTCCTATAGTATTCTGATGCAACAGGATGCACTCAATAATTGTACCCATTTTCTATCAGGAGGCAATGCATCCTAGAAGAAGGAAGGATATACAGTGGAATGTTTCTGCTCCCCTACTTCCCATGATACGCTGCTCCCTTTCTTCATGCCAGTAGTATGATTCCACTTTTTATATTACACAGCTCTGAAATCAACATTAAGATTAAAACTAAACAATCAAACCAAAAGAGCATACCACTAGTTCAGCTTTGGGTTAATATTAGGTATGACACAAGAGGAAATTCCTGAGAACTGAAAACATTGATATAAGGTAGTGCTCTGTACTAGTGGGCCTTTAAAAAGTCCTTCATGGATGTTCCTTAAGCCCGAAAAATATGTTTCGTTAAGCCGTCTTCTAAAATGGTGTTCGTAATCAGTTATTATTAAAGTTAAATTGTTGTTGCATTTGGTGGTGTGTGGTCCACTGGAAATAGTGCAGCCATGTAAGACTGGGGGTAGCTGACTCTGCTCCAGGATGCTGTGGGGGGAAAACCAGTTCGAGACTATAGTCCATGGTTATTATTATACAGCTGACATACTGAATTCAACAATGGCTTGTTGAGATTTTCTCCATCTTTAGAACATTTTAGGGAGCTAAGGAGAGAGTATTTCATTAGCCAGGGATTCCTGTTAGCTTGGTTTGGGTGTGTTGACCAAAAAAATGCACAAACTAAAAGTTGAGAATTATGTTTTATTCCATGGACAAACTGAGGACTTAAGCCTGGGATACAGCCTCTCAGATAGCTCTGGGGGACTGCTCCAAAGAGGCGAGAGAGGAACCAGGATATATAGGAGTTTTTGCAACAAAGACCAAGTCGTCAGAACATCAAAAGATTGCTGTTGATTAAAGAAAACCAGACATCTCAAGTCAAGGAATTGACTTTTCTATGTATGGGAAGATGCAAGAGTCTGGGCTCACTGAAATCATTCCTTTGATATGCACCTCAGCTATCTGGGGCCAGTATCCTGTGTTTTCTCATCCTGAGTCTCTGAATGCACCACAGGGGAGGCTGCAGCTGCTGACTGCTTGATGGCAGGTATCCCGTTTCTATCCTGAGCTCCCTCAGGGCTCATCATCAGGGAGGCTGTAATGCGATGGCTCGATGGCTGCAACATCCTTTGTTTACTGATACGGGAGGCAACAGTTTTTCATTGATAAGTGAAATACGATGGAAAGTGTCTAGGTAAGCTCTGGCTCAGAACATGGCCTTTCATACACGATACTTGCCGAATAGCTCATTTCACACCCATAAAATAGAACACTAATTTTACTTCTTCACTAACTGAGTCAATAAATCAGCACTCTGTGAGTCATCATTGTGGAAACGAACACAAACATTCTGTTTTCCCCATTGAATCTCCAGGGGGAATGAAAAGACTTTTAGGGGGAGAATACATCGTTCTCAAGCAAATATTTCAGAAAGAAGCGAGCATGACATGGTCCTCCAGCCCTTTACATCAGCTTGACTCCTCCTCCAGACAGCGGGATATAGCGATTACTATCCCTATTTTCAGATGAGAAAAGTGAAGCTTTGAGAGTTTGAGTAAGTTGCCTAAAATCATCTCTAGTAAGCGATGGAGTGATGGAAATGGGCGTGGTGTCCACATGTAAAACTTCATGAAGTTTCTGGCATATTCTACTGCTTGCCTTATAACTGAACCAGACCAAACCAAAGGCAGATCTGCTGGAATGTGGTTAACTCTCATGGAACAAAAAATGAGGGAACCCCAACAGATCCCCCTTTCATATCAGAACTTAAAAAAAAACCTCCAGTAGCCGAAAAATTAAACAAAAGTAACTCCCTAATCAGTCCAATAGGTTTCGTCAAAGTGGGTAATGTATGTAAGTATGATATCTAGAGTTTATTAAGTTTCTGTTAAGTCTGTGTAAATATCTCATTTTAGAATTACAAGACTTATGGGCAAAGGATTATCTTCCTCCTTTTCCCTTTCTGCCAAAGCTTCATCTTTATAACAGTATTTCCCAAACTGTACTTTAATGTTAATAAGTGTACAGAAAGAGGGAAAAAATAAATTTAAACTAAAATTTAAAAACAAGTTGAGAAAAAAAACATCAGGATACATTTAACACGTTAGTTACTCTCCTTTCCGATGTCTCTGAGACTTTAATATACCACCATTCATGAGCTGGTTCACAAACATATTTGACCACAGGACCTCTTTCTTGGAAGGTGCATCAATGACTGTCTTATGTCTGCTAGGACCTACTTTAGAAAACATTGCTCAATACAACAATTTCAAAGTTAGTTCCCCAGAGAGCCCAAAGCCTGAGGATTTCCAGGTTTTGCAAGATCTAGGAAGAAAACTGCATCTGTGACTATAAACCTCGTGGACTAATAACTGAAGAAAATGCTTCCAGAATGAACTAAATAGAGCTCTATGAATTTAAGTCAAATAAATGTAAAACAGTGCTTGTTGAAGAAATCTTCAACAACAAATCTAGATTGTCCCATCACTGGTTCTTCCTTATCACTCAGGACTTTTCCGGTCATCTGATTGAAAGTTCTTTTTGCCTCCTTCATATTTACTGAGTCAATTTCTATCACACAATTCTGTTTAATTTTCCTCATAGTACTTAATCATTACCTGAAATCATCTTGTTGGTTGGTCCAAACTTATAATCTGAGATACGTGAAAGTTGGGTCTTGTTTATACATCCAGCAACCACTTCAGTGCCAAATATATAGAGAATAAATGAAAGTTGTTTCATTCTTTCATGTATTTATTCATTCAACAAACATTTACTGCATACATACCACGTGCCCCAAACTATTCTGGTTCTGTATGTAAAAGTATGTAAGACAGACATCAGTTCACTCCTTGAATTGTTTGGACATTAAATTTTTCTGAAAATTGAATGAGGCATTGCATTTCCTTTGGGGATGGAATATTTTAAACCACTGTAATTATTGGGTTGGCCAAAACGTTTGGGTTTTTCCCATAACATCTTACAGAAGCCCGAACGAACTTTTTGGCCACATCAATATTATTAAAAATGCAAATTATCAGTAACTAACTTACCTACTTCAGTAAACATGAATTTCCATGACTGTTTTTGTTCCAGTTTGTTTGTTGTTCTTTGTTTAAGGTAGAAGGGCCAAAACATTTATGTTTGTTACCTCATTTAATTCCGGCCACCACCTTCTGGAATGGAGACTATTACCTCTGTTTAACACATGAAGAAACTGAGGTTATAGAAATAGTTTACCCAAGGCACTTAATTGATAAATAAGTAGTATCTGAATATAAGCTCAGAAATCTGAAATCAAAGCCCACATCCTTTTCTACCACACCCACTGCCTTCTTGTTATATCAGTATAGCCCAACTGTTATTAATAGAGGAAAAAGCCAAAAGCACCAAAAATGACTAAGTCAATGGGACCCTTGTGTCCCATTTCATAATCACATAAATTCTCTCTGATTCCTTTGTACCTGTGCTCCCTTTCTGACTTCTGGGTGTTGCATCTTTTTTCCTCCCAAAGACCCTGTCCGGGCCATAATTAGGTGCCTCACCACCTCAGAGTTAGTGCCTTCTGTATTTCTGACACTTACTGCCTTCCTGATGAATAAGACCAAGTGGTGTATTTCATCACATGCATGCTGCAAAGGGAAGATAAAACCAGCTAAAGGAAATCAGAGAAAAGAAGAAGATAAGGAGAAAAGAAAGGCAAGTTCACAGTGAACCAAATTTAGAAATGATTTGGAGTTCCACTGTTCAAGTTAAAAATTTGTCTTGTTTTCCAGCTGTCCAAGTTCTGCCAGTAATTTGATGTGTGACCTTATTGGGTCTCTTTGCCCTTCTATGTGTCAGGTTGATGACACTGTGGGGTGTCAAGCCAGTCCTGGACTGCTGACCTCAGGCATCCTTAATGTGAGATCAAGAGCCCTTGTGTGTTTACATCGCTATGTCCTGGAATTTTTCCATTATATGCGGCCAAACAGAAACCTAATTGAGACAATTGGTGTACAGTTTTAGTATTAAAAAAGTACATTTTGAAAGAACCTCTGAGACTTGATTGAGCACTCAAATAATTGGAAAAGGTATGATGTAAACAGTGATGAGGACAAGAATAATAAGAAAGAAGAAGAAAGAGGAAGAGGAAGAAAGAAGAGGAGGCAAAGAGAAGAGTGAGGATGAGAAAAGAAAAGGAGGAGAAGTAGAGAAGAAGAAGAAGGAGAAGAAGAAGAAAAAGGAGAAGGAGGGGGGAGGAGGGGGAGGAGGGGGAGAGGAGGGGAGGAGGGGGAGGAGGGGGAGAGGAGGGGAGGAGGGGGAGAGGAGGGGAGGAGGGGGAGAAGAGGGGAGGAGGGGAAGAGGAGGGGAGGAGGGGGAGGAGGGGGAGAAGAGGGGAGGAGGGGAGGAGGGGGAGGAGGGGGAGAGGAGGGGAGGAGGGGGAGAGGAGGGGAGGAGGGGGAGAGGAGGGGAGGAGGGGAGATGGGGAGGAGGGGGAGGAGGGGGAGGAGGAAGTTAGAAGATGGAGGAGGATGAGGGGTAGAAAGGAAGAAAGGAGGGAGGGAGGAAGGAAGGAAGAAACAACAACAACAGGAACAGCAACAGCAAAACCACAAACAACAAAACAAAGGAAGAAGATTCAAATACAGACGGAAACTCTTCCACTGACATTCAGATAATATTTGCCAAACTCTGAGTAACTTTGGGGGTCCCCTTATTCACTAAATACAACTTTCCCCAACAATTTTGTTATTAGATTCTCCTGTCATTCCCACCAAACCCCATAAAACCAAGGTTCAGAGTTCCTATCGTGTATTACAGACCAGTAACGCTTTATCTTTTAAGTTAACTTGACCAAACACAAAACTCATTCATTAACTACATTTTATCAATTACGCCTTACTAATCTTAGTATTCTGCCAAGGTTTACACTTTCCTCACTGAAGCCAAAATCTTCCTGAGATTTGTGTCTGGCTTTAGTATTTCTCTCAAGCTTCAAACCAAAATCCCCTCTCTCTGGCTCTTTGACACGCCAGTGTGGAGTTGGTCCTCTCACTAGGCTACAGGTCCAATCCTGGCTACAGCAGATTAGTTAGAAGGAGCTCGTGGCAGGATAATGGCCGTTCCCTAAGAGGGGACTGCAGTGCTCACCACACTGATATTCAGCTGGGGTCTGTGATTTGCTCTGATCAATAAAATGGGAGAAAAATAAAACTTGAGAAAAAGAAAGGCTCTGGTCACCCCAACCCCCAGTTAGAAAAAGATTCTCTGGCAGTGGGAAGAAAAGAGGAAGGGGAAATAGAAGAGAGGTCAGAGGGGAAAGGGGAAATGGTGGCAGCATGATCTCAAGGGGGCTGAAAGAGGAGAGAGATGAGCATTTGAAGACACCCAGCCTCTACTCCACCAACACCTTGCATTAGCCTCAGCCAGGGACCAAAGAGGAGCCAGCCTGGTGCCCTTGCTGTACATCTCCTATGCTCAGGGGCCGCACTAGCTGTCCTTACGGCTGGCATAGGATGAACACGTTCCTCAGCGGCAGTCAGCACGATCACTGTTTATCAGTTAGCAGGTGAGATCTCATTTGAGCTCCGTGGCTTTTTTTCAGCCAAGTTTGACTTGCCTTGTGTGGAGAATCCCCTGCCCTGTTCTCTGCCGCCAGCATGCCTATGCTCACAGCACTCTTGAGCCCCAGGGGGCCCATCACGCTCGCAGGATGGAGCTAACTGGTAAGGGAAGGTTTCAGACTTGGGACTTGGGTGGGCTCAACACACCCAGCCTGAGATTTTCCCTAAGCTTGTGCCATGATCATACATACCTTTGTTAACCTTGAACTTACTTCATTGCTCAGTCTTTTGGTTTGGTAGCTGTCTTTGGGCTCGTGTGCCTACAAGTGTCTCTCCCGAGATCCTTGGCTTTGCTTGCAGGTTCCTTGGCTTTGCTTGCAGGTTCCACTGACTGGAATGAGTACACGCAGTCATTTCTTTTCCTTCCATGCCCGTGGTCAGCCCAGTCCCAACTCTATCAGCCTTCTTCGCCTGCCAGGTGTTTCCCTTCTGCAAATGAGTTTTTTTTTTTTTTTAGAATAAGAATTGGAGAGGAGTTAATGAACCTCTGACCACTTAACAATCATAACTTTGCACTTGTACTCTCTTCTTTAGTAGACCAGAATCTCCTAGTAAAGAAGAAAAAAAATAGAAAAAAAATTGTTCTGGGGGTTCACAGGCAAAGCCTCTGGTTTTTCCAAATCAGAGGGAAGTAACTCTAGTGCCCGCACTCCAACCCATCCTGTTTTCAGCTTTTGAAGCCAGTGCTTGTGTTATTATTAATTTGGACTAAGTGGACGCTTAGCAACAATCAAAAATACTGAATTAAATATAAAACTACTTTCTGAAGTAGGAGCTCAGAATTACAAAAACAGGATCATTGGGACCCATATAAACAAGTTCTGGAAGACCCATGTAAGAAGAACATAAATATTTGAAAAGTATATAGAGATATCTCGCCATCTCATCTGTTGATGGATGAAATACAGAAAATCAAATCAAATTAAATTTTAATCTGCTTTAAATTCATTTTGTTTCATTTCATTTTATGGTATTTGCATTCCAAACTAAGAAAACTTAGTTTGGTTTTCTTCATGGCATGGTAACAGAAATAATTTTCAAGTGATGTTGAAGCTTATTTAAATCTGATTCCAAGGACAGCACAGCATTTCAATTATGTTACACAATTCTTATGTAAACATAAAGTGCTGGTTATTTGGCAGAACTAACAATCCCAAAATTTTAGTGGTTTAACGCTGTAAAACTTTATTATGTACTGTCTTTTTTTTTTTAACATCTTTATTGGAGTATAATTTCTTTACAATGGTGTGTTAGTTTCTGTTTTATAACAAAGTGAATCACTTATACATATACCTATGTTCCCATAGCTCTTCCCTCTTGCATCTCCCTCCCTCCCACCCTCCCTATCCCACCCCTCTAGGTGGTCACAAAGCACCGAGCTGATCTCCCTGTGCTATGCGGCTGCTTCCCACTAGCTATCTATTTTACGTTTGGTAGTGTATATATGTCCATGCCACTCTGTCAAAGCTTACCCTTCCCCCTCCCCATATCGTCAAGTGCATGCTCTAGTAGATCTGTGTCTTTATTCCCATCTTACCCCTAGGTTCTTCATGACCTTTTTTTTTTTTTTGTCTTAGATTCCATATATATGTGTTAGCATACGGTATTTGCTTTTCTCTTTCTGACTTACTTCACTCTGTATGACAGTTTCTAGGTCCATCCACCTCACTACAAATAATTCAATTTCGTTTCTTTTTATGGCTGAGTAATATTATGTACTATCTTTACATTTCAATGCGCGTTGGGCTGGGAGGAGGTCACGCTTCTCCGCACAGTCATTCAGCGACCCAGACATCTTCCATCCATGGCTCCACCATCCCTGAGGGACTCAGAGCCATTCACTGACACCCTGATGGAGGAAGAGAACAAAGTGGTGCACAGACGGTTTTTAATAGGCCTAGAAGTGATGTATCAATTTTGTCCACACTTCATTGGCCAGGACTTAGTCACATGGCCACGCCCAACTGCAAGGAAGGCTGGGAAATGCAATGCTGCTCTGTTCCCAAGAGGAAAGGAACACAGTTGGGGAAAAGTTTCTGAAGGTGTCAGTGGAGATTGGAAATGGCTCAGCAAAGGAAAACCAGAGATAACAGAAAGAGGCACTTGTATGAAGGGAAAAGACACAAAGCAAGGGCTCTGCAGTTCCTACTTTTGCCTTTCCAGCATGAAAGAAGATGTGGATCACAACATTAAAAAAGGCTGAGGGCAGCTTCAGATGATAGAACTTCCCTTGCGTTCTAGAAGACGTGGATTTGATGCCCACCACTGAGGGGTGACACAACTCTTCAGCCACTCTTGGATTTTGATAGCAGCAGTTATTTCAGCATCCACTGAGGTTAGTGAGGGTCTATTATTTTCTATCATTTTCTGCTTTTAAATGTATTCATTTAATCTCATAATAAGGGTGCATGCCCTATATTTCAGAAAGTCCCAGTAAGATGTGTTGTATCTCTGTGTGTGTGTGTGTGTGTGTGTGTGTGTGTGTGTGTGTGTGTGTGTGTGTGTGTGTGTTGATGGGGGTAATGGATGACTGTTTTTTTTTAATTTTAAAAATATATTTTATTTAACCCAAGGTACCCAAAATATTATCATTTCAGCATGTAATCAGTATAAAAATTATCAATGAGTTATTTTACATTCTTTTCTTAATTTAAAATAATTTATTTAAATCAATAATGGAAATAATAGTATTGAATGCCTTTTCAAAATCCATTGAGATGGTTCATTTTTTCCTCATATTTGGTCTATCAAAGTGATGTTTTATTTCATTAGCTTGCCTAATATTGATCCATTCTTTTCTTCTTAGATAAAAATCTTCTCAATTATGGCAATGGATGACTGTTGAAAAGACAGGTGAAATATACTGATAGGAAAAATATTTAATAGAAACTAGTTGCCTGGGAGAATAAGGTTGAATGTGCTTCCCCCCCACCCCCCAGCTACACTCTCAAGCCTTATAAATGCTAGTCATTGCTGACTGGTAGCTGTTTTGTTGGAAACATATCCAGATTTTGCAGCATTTACGACACTTGCCGTCTATCACACATTGAGTCGGGAGATTGATCCTGTGGGTCCATGGAATGTTGATGGAGTTCGGTAGATATTTTCAGCGTGAAATCACAGAAGCATCTTGATAACAGGGCTAACAAGCTAGACAATGTGAATGCTTTTTATTACTGTTTAATTCTCCTTCCTCTGATTATGTTTTTCCTCCCAATGATGGCAGTGATAGGAAGTGTGAAAAGATTTAGGGAAAACAGATTTTTCAAGTAAGAACTAAAAAGGCACGAAACCATCCTCTTAGTACACAACACTGCTGCATGAGATTTAAAAGGTCTCAGATATGTTTGGGCTTATAAAGTACTGGAAGAGATGACTGTCTACCTGATGTTTAGATAGAGGTGGGGGGATTTGAAAGCCTTCAACATACTATCTGAAAACTCTGTGTGACTCACTCCTTTGAGGGAAAGCACTGACAGTTGACTATGGAAGAGGAAGCTAAGACAGTTAGTAGCACAGGTCCTGGATCCAAAATGCCTGGGCCGAATCCTGGCTCTCTGCCTCCTCCCTGTGTGACTTAGGAAATTACTCAACCCTTCTGTGCCTCAGTTTCCTCTTTCGAAAAATGAAGATACTGTTAGTACCTATGTCATAGGATTGTAATAGATACATCATATTAGAAGGGCTCTTGGGAGGGAGACAGTCTAACTCCTAATAAGGACATTCTTGAGGGCAGGGTGTGGCTCTCCCTCTTTTTTTTTTTTGCCCAGTGCCTGGCACTCTCTTGGTTCATTTTTGGTGATGAATAAATGAGTGAACCGATGAATGAATGAATGGATGAATATCCTCAAAAGTAGTTTCTGGCTTTCCATGAAGTCATCTTGCATGACATATTATGATATAGGAAAAGCTCAGCAAAATCTCAACAGGTAGAGTCTTTCAAATTGGATTGTAGTTTGGGGGCTCATCTAGAAACATTTTTATGAAGTGTACTCCATTTATGTTTCAGACCCTGACCTGTGGAGGATAATGCCTTACTTTTTTATTTTGGACTTGTTTCTCCTTTTGGACCGATGACAAATTAACACTACATGGGAAAAGAATGCTGAAAATGCAACTCAGAGGCTAGACAAGGTTTTTTGTCTTGTATGTTGGGTTTTGGTCTTTATCTCCCCACAAAGAGCATTTTCGTGGAGAAGAAGGTTCCAGGATTCGCTGTGGCCTCTTCCACAAGAGAAAGAAGGGGAGATAGAAACCTTGAAAATTTAAGTTAGAAAAGAACTGAAGTTGTTCACAGCAAGCTGGCCGAGGAGAATATGAAGTATGTGGGGCTCAGATATGAGCCTTGTTTGCCTGAAACTGCAAGGAAGGGTCAGGACAACTGTGACAGGAAAAGCAGAGGGCGGTGCTTACAGCTACTGGAGAAAAGCACAGTTGAGTTTCCCCGGAATGACAGCTAGACATTTCCTAGGTCTAACAGTGCTGAGAGCTACAGTGAAAATTGAAGCACAGGGGCGGGGAAGTTGATCCAGACATGTCTTTACCATGGTTGAATCTCGTAACTGTATGATACTTGATAGGCAACGGAGTTCACAAAGTGAATCGTCCTAAACACTAGGGTAAGGCAGCTATTATCATTATCCCTGTTTTATAGGCTAGGAAACTGTGGCCAAGAGAGGTCAAGGAGTAAGAGAGCTCATAAAAGCATGAGCCAGAACTGGGACGGAGATGTTTGAGCCTAGAGTCAGGATTCTTCCCACTGCTCCAAGCTACTTTGCCCTTCATCTCCTTTATGACAAAAGATTCAGAAAGGCCTATAGCTGGGGCTTATTTACTCCACAAAGTCTGCCTTTAATAGGCACCTACTAATGCAATGTTTATTGCACAACCGTGTGTGCAGAGCAATCAGAGGACATGAGGCATGTGGAGGGTCTTGTGGCTTCTCTAGTCTAGGCCAGCCTTCTCATGCTGCAGAGGAGAACAAAAGGCCCAGAAGGCATGACTCAGCTGTGCAACTGGGACTCAGTTTTAGAGCTTTTGCTTCTAAGCCCCACTGTCCAGTCCAGGAAGGCCCTCCCTTCTTTATCCTGGGCTCTCTCCATGAGACAGTGGATGATCTCTGTCGAGGGTTGCAAAGAAAAACATTGCCTTGCAAGCTCTTTTTCTTAAGTGAAAACTCTGCTTCCATTTCTTTTGATGGGTAAATGAACTGAAAAGCAAAATGCTCTTTCCTATTTTCACCAGTGTAAGCAACTATACAGCAAGCATCCCTGGTGTCTTAGCCAATGTCCTCAATAAAGTATTGTAAACAATTTCAGGATGCTTATTTTATGAATTAGTTTGTCACATTTCTTGGAACTGAGGCCCAAAATCAATATTTCCTTACTGAGTGTCGCTCTTATTTGTTCTTCTTGACAGAAGAAAGGTAAAGCATGGAAAGTGCTTACACCATGCCAAACACAAAGACTCAATTAATGTATGTTTATTTTTATTATTATTAGCATTAACTTATTATTATCTGTAACTCATGGTATCATTATATCAAGGTATATATAAACCTCCAGAATGCTCTAATCTAGCAATTTAACTGTTCTCTTTGTTCTTTTCTTTGCTGTACCAGAAAAATGGAATGTAACTCTTTCTCATCACTTCCTGGAAATTTTTTAAGTTTAAGCCATTTCTGTCCTTAAAATTTAGCTAGGTTGTGAGTTTTATGAGCCATCAAGGCCAATTCTTTAAGAACAAGTAGAAGTGAGTTTCGGGGACACCACAGTGAAGCTTGGTCCCTAGGCTGGTGAGGGGTGAGATGGCCGAGTCCTGGGGACCGGAGTCTGATGGAGATCTGAGGCCCAGGGAGTCCAGGCAGAAGGAAACACAGGCTCCAAAGTCCTAGCCATGCTGAGCGAGGCACAGAAAATGCAGGAAGTTATGGGATTTCAGTGGACAACAACATTGCTGACGAGGAGCACTTGCCCGTTTTTCTAAGCATCAGATATCATCCCTAATTCTACTCTGAAGCTTGGGAGGATAAAGGGCCTCCGAATTAATTATTCATAGAGATTTTACAGCTGGCCCAAAAGAACAGGGCCTCAGAATCAAGAATTGTGATGCTTTACAGAGTATTTAAAAAGTTGCATGTTGGGCCTTGAGTTCTAAGAGTTAAGCTTATCATACTGATTATTTTTCACAACAGCCTTTTTCCTTTTTTTTGGCGGCACCACACCTCTTGCGGAATCTTAGCTCCCTGACCAGGGATTGAACCCAGGCACTCAGCAGTGAATGCGTGGAGTCCTAACCACTGGACCACCAAGGAATTCCCCGTAATAGCCTTTTAAAAATAGTCTTTACTGAGCTATAATTGGCATAACACATAGCCACCCATGTAAAGTGTCATGGCTTTTAGTATGTTCACAGAGCTGTGCAACTATCCCACAGTCCACTTAAAACATTTTCATCACTCCCCCAAAGAAACCCTATGCCCTATAGCTATCACTTGCTCAATCATCCCATACCCCAGAGCCCTAGGCAAACACTACTCTACTCTCTTTCTTTGTGGATTTGCCTTTTCTGGAAATTTCGTATAAATGGTATCATACAATATGCAGTCCTTTGTGTCTGGCATCTCACTTAGTGTAAATTTTTCAAGGTTCATCCATGTTGTAGCATTTATCAGTACTTCATTTCTTTTTATTGCCAAATAATATTCCGTTGTATGGAAATACTACATTTTATCTATCCATTCGTCTGTTGATGGACATCTGGGTGGTTTCTATGTTTTGGCTCTTATGAACAGTGCTGCTGTAAACATCTGCATAAAATTTTGGTTTGAACATCTGTTTTCAATTCTCTTCGGTATATACCTGAGACTGGACTTTCTGGATCATATGGTAACTCTGTGCTTAACCACTTGGGGAACTGCCAGACTGTTTCTCAAAGCAACTGCACCTTTTACGTTCCTGTCAGCATTATGAGGATTCTAATTTCTCCATATCCTAACACTTGTCATTCTGATGATAACCATCCAGGTGGGTGTGAAGTAGTATCTCATTTTTATTTTGATTTATATTCCTCTGACAGTTATGTTGAGTATCTTTTTATGTAATTATTGGCTATTTTTATGTCTTCATCAGAGAACTGTCCATTCAGATAATTTGCTCACTTTTAAAATGGGTCATCTTTTTATTATTGAGTTGGAATTGTTCTTATGTATTCTAGGTACAAGTCCCCATTCAGATGTACGATTTGCAGAATTTTCTCTGATCTTGTATTAGTCCATTTGGTCGCTAGAACAAAATACTGTAAGTTGAGTGGTTTATAAACAACAGAAATTTATCTCTCACAGTTCTGGAGGCTGGAAGTCTGGGATCAGGGTGCCAGTACGGCTGTCCTCTGGATGGCGCATGGCTGACTTCTCCCTGTGTCCTCACATGGTGGAAGGGGGTGAGGGAGCTCTCTGGAGCCTCTTTTATAAGAGGCACTTTATAAAGGGCATTAATCTCATTCACAAGGGCTCTGCCCTCGTGAAGCTAATTACCTCCCCAAAGCCCCACCTCCTAATATCATCACCTTGGGCATTAGGTTTTTAACCTATGAATTTGGGCGGGGGGGATGGACACACATATTCACACCATAGCACAGCACACATAGCACACTTTTCACTTTCTTGATGGTGTCCTTTGAGGCAAAGATGTTTTTAATTTTGATGGTGTCCAGTTTATCCTGTTGTATGTGCCTCTAGTGTCATATCTCAGAAAACGTTGCCTACTCCAGGGTAATGAAGATTTATACCTATGTTTTCTAGGAATTTTCTAGATCTTACAGTTAGTTCTTTGCTCCATTTTGAGCTTATTTTTGTATATGGTGTGAGATAGGGGTCCATCTTTATTCTTTTGCATGTGAAAATCCAGCTGTCCCACACATAGTCTTCTGAATTAAGAGTATAGTATGATGTTTAACTCGTGAAGAAACTGAAGCTCAAAGATCTGAACTGATTTGCTCATTATTATACGAAACTGAAGGACAAAGCTAGAATTTGAACTTGTATCTTCCCACAGCACAACAATTATTCTTTCTTTTATACAATAGTTTCCTACCTATCCCCTACTTCAGAGAGCTTTGGACATCAACTGGATTTGTTCCAGTTTTGAATTGCTATTTTCTTTACTTTTAAAAGTGGAAGAAAATAATCTCTGTTAAACTAGTTAGTTCTGCTATGGTTAGACTCATGTGTTAATGAACAGATAAGGAATATTACATTAGATGTGATGGAAAATATTTAATGCAATCCATGAATCAAATTAATTAAATACACAATGGCTGGTTAACAGATTGAAGGGGAAAGAATAAATCCCTGGTTGCTTTTAGACAAACATTTCATATTGAGGTGATTAAATGAAGGGAGAGAGCAATTTAAAATAATAGTCCTGATTACCATTCAATCGAGCAACATATTCTAATAGAACTAAATATTTTTCCTGTTCTTATACTTTTGTATAAGAAATTATTAGTGATCTAATAAGACTTTTTTTATAAAACAGAAAGAAAATTTCGGTCTTGATGATAGAGTTGGTTAAAGTCACCCAATCAATAATATTATGTTACTTGGTCTGTACTTAGCATGGCTCGACTTTGTACTGGAGTACGAATTCAAGCCATAGCAACCTTAAAGAGTGGGCCTTATTTGCTTCACTGTAGTCCCGAGGCTTAAGGAGAGGAGTAACTTGCAAAAAGCCTCACAATCAGAAAATAGTGGAGTTGGATTTTGAATGCAAGTTATTGGATATCAAATTTTCTATACTGAACCTCTACGCTCTATTCCCTATAATTACCTCATACACAGAAGGTGCTCAACATAAACTGGTTGTTATTGTTTAACGTCTCTTACACGAGTTAATAACCTATGTGACTCACTTAGAAATTATTTTGTGTGGGAACCCTTTTCTATTTAATAAGCCAATTGATTGCTCAGAAAATAAAGGACAGCAGCCAAAATATAATTTTGACTGCAGTGTTACGACCATAAAAAATGTTACTGCATAGCATATCCGTGAAGTCAGTTTAGTATAATCCACTGCCACCCTTGAGCTGGAATGCAGCACGCTGGAACTGTGTATCCCTCTGAAAGATATGAGATTAAAGAAGACTAAAGGCAAAAAAAAGAAGAACAGGAACTAGAGAATTCCATTTCTGAGGCTGTTCGGATAGGCTAGTTTATGCTGTGCTAGCAAACATCCGTGTCTCTTGCTCACGCTGTACAGCCAGTGCAGACAATGGGAGGGGCTCTCTCCTCCTCACTGACACTCAGGGTCTCAGGCTGGTGGAGGCTCTGCCTTCTTGTTGCTGCATGTCTCCTCCATCGCAACATCAGGGGACGAGGGACGTAAAGACAGTATATATCCTGATGTCCTTCTTCAGCTTGGAATCGCCACTCATCATTCTACTTATATCCCATTGGCCCCAATTGGTCACATGACCCCGTGAAACTGTCAAGACACTGCGAAATTTGGGGAAGCACCTAACATTCAAGGTTTATCTAGTTCAGTGTTTTTCAATATGTGCTTCTTTGACCCCTAGGGCTCTGCGGAGGTGTGTAATGCATTCTGCAAACAATGAAGTATACTCAACTAAATGCTGAATTGGATCTATCAGCTTTAATCTGCTTTTGTCCTGGAGATCTATAAACTAATGTGTTGTAGGAAGAAAAGTTTTGCTGCCAAAAGAAGTTGGGAATTTACTCATTTGTTCCATTTTTTCTGTCTTCAAAGAATCATTCATTTAAACCACCTCACCCAGAGGGTTGTCTTCGCTAGTCATGGAACATCGAACAAGTGCACGTAACATGACATTTCTCCCACTTGGATTTCAGCTTCTTAAGCAGCAAAGCCAGGATGTTGGGCTGATCTCTCTCCTTCTGTATTATGATTCTAACATGTTCCCCTCCAGCAACGACAGCAATAAAAATCAAAGGGGAGTCTACAGGCATCTGAAGTAAACATCACTCCCCTTCCCTTAAGTGCTTTTCAAAATAATTGTTCAACATCTCTTACATGAGTTAATAACCTTCCCCAAAGGTTATTTCTTCTGCAAATTCCAAGTCACCTGAAGACCAAGCTTGAACTAAGACTGTTCAGATTTCATCTAGTTCCTGTCTCTGCCAGAAGAGAAAAATCCATATATATTCCTTACTCTATGGCCTACTGGGTCTCTAATGACCAGGGCTATTTTTGTGAAGGAACAAGGTAAAACACTGCTCAAAAAAAAAAAAAAAAAAAGCTCATTGCTGTGAATAGACAGTGCATGCTAGAATATAGCGTTAGAATTTATAACGTTTGTTCAACATTTACATTTATATGCCCTCACTAAAAAGATGCATTTTTATCAGATATTTTTCTTCAAAGAGTGAATGGCCCCTCTCACATCTGCTAGGTCTCATCCTAGGCTGGTCTACTGCACAATTCTCACAAGGAGGGGGCGGTATTTGGGGGCTTTCAGAGAAGGAAGCTGAGGAGGAAGGAAACTGGCATACAACAGGAGTCCTTTTCCATTTGTAATGTAGGTTATACAACGAATTAGCCACTTTTTCCCTAAGACTTAAGAGAGAACCCAGAGTGTAGATTATGATGACAACAAAGTCAATGGTGCTGTCTCTGGTGGGTAACAATTTTCTCTTTAAGAAGGATGTAGCACTATTTAGTGTTATGAGGACATGCTTTGGGGCCAGGCTCCCTGGGTTCAAATCCTGCCTCTGCCACTTCCTAGCTGGGTGACCTGAAGTATGTCACCCAGTCTCTCCAAGCTCGATTTCTGTCATTTGTAAAACAGGGATGATAATAACAGAAACCACCCTGACACACCGGATTATTGTGAGAATAAAAGTGGGTGAGTGAAATGGGCTTAGCAAAGTGCCTGACTCACAGTAATTGCTCAAGTGATAGAAGCCCACATTATTGGTTTCTAGAAATGTAATAGACATCTTATCAGGAAAATAAATAGTTTATAGAAGTTGTACCCTTATCAGTAACCACCCATAGCCATTAATTAAAATACCAAAAAATAAGATTTAAAAACTAACAAGAAAACTCTAATAAGTTCATTTTAATTACCCAAACCCAACATTAATGGAGAAATATGGGGACATTTATTCTAAAAACATTTTGAAAACAAAAGATGCTATGCTGATGAAAGCCAGGTGTCATGGTCCACTCCTGTGTGGATGCTCTCAGAGACAATCCCAGGCTCCTGGCTGCTTCATCAAGAGATGCGGGGCCCCCAAGAGCAGGATTCATCTGCATTTCCAAGTGCTATCCAGGGCCCTCCTTCAGAGCAAAATATGTAGCTAGACCTCTACTACTCTACTTGGAAAGTTAAGCAACTGTGGAGGATTAGTTCCTGCTATGGTCTGAATGTTTGTGCCTTCCCCAAGTTCACATGTTGAATCCTCCCAAAGTTGATGGTTTAGGAGGTGGGGCCTTTTGGAGTCAATTAGGTCACGAGGGTGGAGCCCTCATGAACGGGATGGTTATTCTTATAAGAGACCCCTCACCCCTTCCACCGCGTGAGGACATAGAGAAATAACTGACTGTACCAGGAAGAGGGTCTTAGTAGGACGCAACCATACTGGCACCTTGACCTTGGTCTTCCCCACCTTCAGAACTGTGAGGAATAAATTTCGGTGGTTTATAAGCCACCCGGTCTATGGTATTTTGTTACAGTAGCCCGAATAGACTAAGACACTTCCTTTTTTTTCCACATTAAAATCTTGAAAGGACGTGCCTTTTCATGAGTACAAAACTCTAACTAAATGCTTACACTTACGTTTCAGCAGGTGACTTCCTAATTTAAGTTTTAATGGCCCCTCCTTCCACATTTCCTGCTTTAATTACAAGTTTCCAAGGGCACCACCATTTAGTTCTGCAATTCTGTCAGTAAATACGTGAACTCTTCCTTGTTTCAGGCTGCCAGGTAAAAATGAAGTTATAATTTGTGCCCCTGCCTGTTGGGGGACAAGAGAAGAAAGAGGGTTACTATTAATTATTACACATGCCATGACGGCTACCTGCACAAGGATGTTCTGCATATAGGTGAACTCACATTTGTATTAAAACATGATCAAAACTACACTGAGAATTCCATGCTCGTCACCTAACCAGCGCTCCAGCCACCCGTCACGTGCCCACGCTTGAACGTGGTCCCCCCACCCCTCATTGCTTGTCCTCTGAAATAGGCGCTAGGACATCTACCTTGATAACGTAACTCAAGTATGGTGTATTCTTTCCGATCCCTTATTTCTGCCGCCTGGGAGCACGTCTCAAATCAATTATCTGCACTGCACACAAGTCTGTCTCAGACTCTGCTTTCTGGAAAACTCAAGTTAACACATATAAATGTATACCAATGTATGTATTTTTACATATATATATATGAATATACATTATATTAATATACATAATATAGAAACCCAGGCTAGGGAAATAAAAAGAAATAGGGACCTCCAAGTATATTCATCTCACCATGTATCATTTCAAAGGTCAGTAGACCTCCTCCATCTGCACTGTTTTTTTAAAGTGCATGAACTTGTCAGCTAAGGTTCATCCTTACCAAGCAATAATAAGGAAATAAACACTGACCCGAGGGTCTGCAAATTCAGCTCAAGTGTTTATTATTCGCAAATACAGTGTATGGCTGTGGGCCTCAGCTGCTTGGGGGAGAACAAGCCTTCCCTGGGAACACACCTGCCATATTTAGAAGAACCGGCCAGGTAGTTGTCTGCCTTTCTCAGATCTCCTGTGGATTCTAAGCTGCTTTCTTTAGCCCCTTCAGTCTCCAGACCTCCGCGCCTGCTAAGCTACGCTGTAAACTGCCAGCTAAGCTTCAAAATCACTGTATTAGTCCCGGAGAGTTAATGCATTCCAAAGTACTTAATTTTCTCCTAGGGAGTCATCTGCTCGTTGGTAGGAAATAGATGACTAAGCAATCGTTATCCACCCCACCAGATAATTCTCGCACAGGGGAGCAAATAATCCAGAGGACAACATGCACTCCAAAACTTACTTATTGTGAAATCAAGGAGGCAGGCGGCATTTCATTGACTGTTAGAGGACAAATCATGACATCATCGATCATGCTGTTATTAGTATCATATATTTTCCCTGAACATGATAGGATTTCTTTTCTGGATTTCATAGTAAGTGTTTCAGGCAAAAGTCTTAAGTAATAGATTGAAAAGTTGTTATTTGCCTTGACACATCATTTAATTTGAGTTTCTATAAATTAGGAAAAATATTATCTCAAACTACAATTACAAACACCTTGAGTCAAAGGAGTCCTTTTATCTTAACTAAAATACAAATCAGTACACCAATCAACATAACATATATTGGGTATGTCCTATAGAGAAGGTGCTGTCCTAGGCATAGCTGAGTGTAGAAATGAGTGTCAGACATGATCCCTGACCTCACAGGTGTTAGAAAGCTATCATATTATTCATACTTTTAGTGTTAGACATGTTGAATAAAGAGTTATATTAATAGCGGTTTAAGAATTTCAATTGCTAGAGTTAAGAATCATATTAAGAAAAATAGAAAATTTCCAGAAATCATTATTTAATACTTTTTAGAGTCTAAGACTTTTAGCCTTTTACAAAATAGAAGTTTAAGTATGTCGTCTTCACAGTAAATTTAATATAGTAAAATTTTCATTCAAGTGACATTATTTCTATTTAAAGTTTTGATACAGTAATGCATGAAACCAAATTCCAACTTCTTAATAAGTGCCTCTTTTTTGGATCATGGAAACATTTTCTACAAACCCTTTATTGGGGTCTCTATATCAATAGATATAGAGTGATGTCAGATTCTTGGTCTACTCGTGAGATACCAAACACACACCCCATCTGGACCTTGTCTTGAACTAAATCCTTAAACAAAATTAAGTGATACGTTTCAGTCAAACTCAGGTCTCGGTGCTGCCAGGCTAGAGGATGGGGGGCAGTCACTCCTCCAAGAAGGCCTTGGCCCTCCTTAGGCCCAGCAGACGTCATTTTCTTTGTTTAAACTGAATTCGGCATTGTCCTTCCGGCTGCTGGACACCCACCAAATGGAGAGAACTCTAAAAGCAGAAATGCAGAAAATATAGAAGTTAAGGGACATAAGCCAACAGTTTGGACCTAAAGTTTATTCAATGTGATTGTTCCTGAAACGTACAGAGTTTAGGTTTGGAAGACTGGAAGGTTTTGCTTGATGAGTTCTCCATGGCAAGCATCAATTTTAGCCTTCCGTTCAAGGGACAGCAAAGGAGGCAATTCCCTTATTCTAATAGCAGCCTCTTCACAGTTTCACATACCCCAGTGCTATGGGCCTGCCACCCACCTTTCACTTTATATCCGGATAAAGAGGATACCCTTTAATAAAAGCTCTTTCTACATTCCTGGCCCCCAATCTGTGACACTTCATGTATAATCGCTGGGTGAGACCTCTATGCCACATGTTATAGATGTTCATAAGACAACATGGTGTTGGTGGTGCGAACCACTATTACAGGGGACCTAAGATCACAATTTTCCATAAGGATCTTTTGTGGTTCCAGATGTTCTTGATACGTTATGTTATGTCTTGGTTATGAACAAGGGGTGAATGTGTGTGGGGTTTTGCTCTTGTGGCAAGTATATTCCTTTGGGGGAGCTGGTTTCCAAGTCCTGTGATTTCCCTGCACTTGACAACACAGTGTCTGGAACATGCCCTGGCAACTCATCCCCCTCCTACAAGAGCCTGGTAATTGGAAGGTCATTTCTTGTATTTTTTGATCACCTGCTTTCTTCACAACTTGGTAACATAAGTCCAATAATTAAATAATTTTAATTGATCTTTCTAAAATAGAAACTGTGAAATGAAATGCCCTTTGAGATGAGAATTCTCTCAGACTTGTATTTTTTACAAACTGAAGTAACATTTCTTTGAAAAATATTCTTAGTAGGGTCCAAACAGAAATAGGATGTATGTTTTTTAAAAAAAGTATAGGGGCTTCCCTGGTGGCGCAGTGGTTGAGAATCTGCCTGCTAATGCAGGGGACACGGGTTCGAGCCCTAGTCCGGGAAGATCCCACATGCCGCGGAGCAACTAAGCCCGTGAGCCACAACTACTGAGCCTGTGCGTCTGGAGCCCGTGCTCCGCAACAAGAGAGGCCGTGATAGTGAGAGGCCCGCGCACCGCGATGAAGAGTGGCCCCTGCTCGCCGCAACTAGAGAAAGCCCTCGCACAGAAATGAAGACCCAACACAGCCAAAAATAAATATAAAAATAAATAAATTTTAAAAAAGAAAGACCTAAAGAAGAAATACATGGTGAATATCTTCAAAAAAAATTAAAATTAAAAAAAGTATAATAAATACAACTAATAGAACTCCTAGCTAGGAAGAAAGTGCTGGGAAAAATCCTGCCTCAGGATCTGGTCAAAATGACTGATCTCCAGAGTTCGGTGTCACATGGTTTTGACAAATGACATCCTTCTAATGTGAAAAGGCATTCCTGTGTCTTCTTGCTGGTGGGAAAATAGTTCGATGCTGAGTCAGTCGTGGGCAAAATTGTGACATCTAACTCGGAGGATCAGAAACTAGTATTTGGTGCCTGTAAACCCTGGCCTCAATCTTCATTTTGCCAACAAAACTGTACTCAGAGGAAAACCTTTGTGAAGGGTGTTTTGATTTCCCTTTCATCATCAGATTTTGAGAGCTCTTTATCACTGTTGCTCGTACTCAAAATAGAAGTGTAAAAGAAATCAAGGCAAAGTGCTGAAATGTGCATATGTGTGAGTAATATAATATGTTCTGTGTCATTTATACACTTACAGAATTTCTACTGAAATGTCACCCAAGAGTTTATCCCTCCATATATTAGCCCTTAATAATCAAGAGTAAATCATAGCACAAAATGCTATGTGAATAGCCCTGAGGTTGCAATACTTAATTTCTCCACTTCACCCTCAGTTTAAATAACACCTTTTTATCCAGAGTTTTCAAAGGGACTTCCAAACATTTGGAATTAAATGGAACTTTCCCTTGTTTCCTAGACAGTGGTCCTCAAAGTGAGGCATCAGCAGTACCCAGAACTTGTCAGAAATAGAAATTCTCAAGCCCCTCCCTAGATATACTCATCAAGAACTCTAGGGCTAGGGCCCAGGACTCCATGTTCTAACAACCCCCCATCCCAGGTAATTCTGATGCTCACACCAGTTTGAGGGCCATTGGTCTAAGAGAACAGAACCACAGCAACACAGAGGAGTTAAATGATTGAGATATCCAATGGTCAGAGGTCAGAAAAGGTCATGGCCTTTTCATTTATGTTCACTGTTTCTACTGTGGGTTAATTCCCTTTGTGCCATTGCTTTCCAAATGGACTAAGGGTTCTGACTTGCCTCCAAAACTCACGGTTCACTTTTGGACCCAGAGACATGCCTTTCTAGGGAAACAAGCCCAGCATCAAGGCCATGTCTATTTTACCCTGAGAAAAGGGTTAAAATTGGTAAATTCATTGAGGAGCTCCTAACACTAAGTGGTGGAAATGCTACTATTAGGTCCTGGTCTTGTGATAATGGGGCACATAGAATTGACCTGGAATTAAGGGAGTACCTTCTCAGTCTGCAGAGATCATCTGTTAAGATGAGTCTAAGTGAGGAAATCAGTCAGCTCATCCCCAGTAATGAAAACCAAAGAGTTAGAGTTTATATCAAATTAGAAAGTCATGCTATTCAAAATTCTGAAAACACTTACCTGTCTTGGCAATGGGTCTAGAAGACTACAGTCATAATAATACAATATTAAAATAATAAATATTTGAATCTCCAACAGAGCCAGCCACCTGAAAGAAAAAGAAAATAAAATTGGTGCTTGGTTGTAAAAGATGCATAAATATCTACCAATAAAGAATATCTATAAATTACACATATTTCACAGCAAACGTGCTCTTCTTTGCAGTATAAACTTTTACTATTAAAAGGATAGAGTAAAGAAGGGTAGTTGGGATGATCACATTGCTTTAAAATGTATGTAAAATGCTTAGCCAGTGGAAGCACTTAATGAATGAGATCCCAGGTCTCTCTCCTAAGTTTTATATCTGTCCTTTCTAATACGGTAACCGGTAGCTACATGCGGCTGTTATTTAAATAAATTCAAATTTATCAAAATAAAACATTTCAGTTCCTCAGTGGCACTCACCACATTTTAAGTGCTCAATGGCCGTAAGTGGTTACCGGCCACCATACTGAACAGTACGTATTTAGAACTTTTCTATGATCACAGAAAGCTCCATTGGACAGTCCTGTCTGATCTAGACCCTTATTGCCCACTGGAAATTACTGCCTAAATGTTCTGTAGGCACCTAAAATTCCCCGTAACTACCAAATTTTTTCCTTTTGTAATCCTGCACTCAGTCCCCAAGTTTTTTGATCATAATAAAATGTTTGAGCACACTCTGCAATATATTGATAACCATTTATTTATAGATTGTATAGCATACAACCGTATTATTGTCGACTTTGTAGACACGTATACATAGAAATTTAAAAACCGAGAAAAGGGTAAATGGAATTCTGCTACATCTCCTGGCATGCCAGTGGGTTGTTTTGAGCTCTCCTTAGGGAAGGCAAACCATTTTAGGGGGAATGGTCCCTAATAAGTACGATTGGTCCAACATCAGAAAACTGTTCATCATCACAGACCCAATCCTCTCCATTCCCCTTCCTGTCCAGTTAGGCACCGAGGTGTTTTATCTTCCAAATGTTTCCCCGGTCCCTCTCCTTATCCCCTATCTCCAGTCCCTCCACTGCTCCCCAGTGTAGGTCTTCGTCATCTATTTATGTTCTGGATTCCTGAATCACCTGGGTTTCCAGATTGGTTGCTTTGTTTCCAGTGTCACTTCTCTCCACTCTATCCTTCACTCTCCCACTAGAGTAAACTCTCTAAAACAGAAATCTATCACTGTTTCCTCATTTTACACACATGCATACATACACACACATACCACCTGTCAATGCTTCTCATTTCCTTCCAAATGCCACAGGGAACACCGCCAGCCCTTGAAGATCTGCTCCCTCCCTATTTCTCCAGACTCTTCTCCCCCATAGCTCCTCCTTGAAACCCGTGCTCTTGCCACACTGCATACCTGAGTTCCCTGAATGGCGATGTTCTCTGTTGCAAGCCCTTCCCCTGCCTGGTCTCTTGCTTCTGGGCTGAGGTGTCCCTCCTCTCCATTCCATGGCTCCCAGGGCACATTTCAGCCTTTGCATCTATTGCACTGAACTCTGATTGCCTATTGGCCATCCCTCTCCTGGGGTTATATTGTTGGGCCTTAACACAGTGCAGAGGGCTCTGCTGATGCCTAATAATGTTGACTGAATAGATGAATAGATGATGGAAGGTGATGTCTCCATAAAGCAGATTCAATTTCCTTACCTTTCCATCCTTTTCTATGCTTCTGTGGCACTTTTAACATCCCTCAACTAACACCCTTATCCTACAAGCCCACTCTATTACAGTTAATTGTTTTCATGTCTGTCTCCCCTTATAGACTACCATCTTCACAAAAGCAGGAACCATGTCTTATTTATCACTGAATCCTCAATGTTTGTTGATTGCATGAGTGAATGAATGAACATGAATGATCTGCTATTCATATCAGATAATTAGATTTGCTTCCCGCTGGTATTCTTGAAACATCTTGCCTATATTTTATTTCAAATGAAATCTGGACCACTCCAGGTGTTGTTAGGACCTACTTGGATACCAGATCAATTCTTCACAAATATTTGTGATGTAAATTTAATCCTGCCTACTTAGAAATGCTAAAGATAATTCATTCCAACTGAGTGTCAATGTCCATGAAATACAACATCCCAATCTTTATGGATTCAGATCAAAGTTAGCAGCGATTCCAATAAAAAGCAATTTTGCTAATTTGCAGGTTCAGAATCTCTCACAACTAAGTTTCTGTCACACTTCTAACAAATTAGGATGTCCACTTCTGGCCATGATGGTTGTCCTTGGGACTTGAGCTTTTCAAAGCAGCCTGTGATGGGCACACCATGTCCTATTTCCTTAAGATATATCCAAATGTTTATTCTTCAGATTCTCTACAGAATGACTGACTATCACCTTAACCTTACGGGCACATTAAAGATTTCATTTTGTTCTGTGAGACAAGCCATTAGACAGTTTTAAACAAATTTGACTTAAGTTTTAAAAAGGATCATTTGGCTGCTACATTGAGAATAAAATATAATGTGCTGCTAGAAGACTGATTAGGAAGCCATCATAATCTTCCAGGCAATGGAAAGTGGTGACTTGGACCAGGATGACGGAATAGTCATGGTTAGCGTCTGTATATACTTTGTAGGATGGCTGATGGCTTGCATGACAGATGTGGAAAACACAAAGAGTCAAGGACGACTCCAAGTTTTTGGCCTGAGGAAACGCAAGGATATAGCAGTGGGGAAGGCCGATGGAAGAGCACTTGCGGAGCTCACTTTTGGACCTGTTCAGTGCTGCTGGCTCCAGACAAGTGCCTTGGAGACATCCAGTGGAGATGTTGAGTGGAGGCTAGGGATGAGCCTGGTGTTTGGGTGGGGATTCAGTCAGGGCTGGAGGTACAAGAGATATACATACAGAGTCATCACTATTCAGACAATTATTGAAAGCCAAGGGATAGGATGAAGTCACTTAGGGAGCAAGTTAAATAGAAAAAACTAAGAAATCTGAGGAGAGAGCCCTGGGGCAGCCCAAAATTTGGAGGTTAGAAATGTGAGGCAGGTGAGCAAAGGGGCCTGAGAAGAAGTAGCCAAAGGGGTAGGATAATGAAAAGAGAGTGATTATCTCCAAAGTCCTGTGAAGAAAGCGTTTCATGGAGACCGTGAATTCCGTATCTAACGGGAAAGGTGGCAACGAGCACCCACGTGTAAAATGAAACATGAACATTCCCGCTTGCATAAAACAGCCAGTCCTTCTCAGTCCTTAGCACCCTTCCTAGAAGTAAATTAGATGAGCTCACTAAACTGACATTTTGTGTTTGGTAGAATAAGCAGTGACTTCCCGATATTCAGCGGTTACCTGGCAGCACTAGAGAAGTGCTTGCTAATTTTGCATTTGTGAATTATAAAACAGTTTTTGGATGAAGGTCCTCCTTTATCCAAACAAATGCTATTTTCTTAGAACTCTGTTTTCAGCCCTTCTCTAACTTTAGCTTGCCGTGACGGGAGTGCTCTCTGAACTCAGCCCCCTGGGGAAAAGGTGGCTGGCATCCTTCCTCTCCAGTCCCTGGAGGAGAGGCACTGCGCCGGCAATAAGGACAACGGACCATTTGGCAGGGTAGGTGGGGCTGTTGCAGGGAAGAAGTCCCTCCACTCAGAGGGTAACCAAGGCGCAGACTTGGAAGGGGCCGTGGAATGCCTAGGGGCCTGGAAGTTGTCTACTCCCTGTAGAAGGTGAGGTGATGAGAAATGGAGTGGACCGAGCAGGAAGAAACGAGGAACTGGCTCATCGAGGGGCTTGAGTGTGTCGTGTGACAGTGTTGGGACTTTGACCCTGAAAATACAACAGACCTTGTGAATAAATTGTACTGAAAAATTATACTTATATGTGAAAATGAAGGTTCTTTAAGCATTATTATACATAAGAGGCCCTCAATGAATATTTCCTCTATCACGCAAATAAGTCATGTAAACAAGAAATAGTTCCTAAGCTATTTAAGAGCACAAGTTGAACTATTTTAGAAACGTTACGCATGTTTTGATTAGAAATAGAGCTAATGTTTATCAGTTCATTAAAATAGTTTTCCACTAGAACCTGTAAGCATTTCCTTAACTAACTTTAGTCCCTGTGATATTCTTAAAAATCAGAAAACTGAATTTCCTTTAAGGTAAAACTATAGTTCAGGCTTTGGACCAACTAACACTGTGTGCATGGTGAGGCTTTAGTATTTTTCTTCTTTTATTTTTGAGGGTTAAGTTAGTTCAGTTATTAAATTAGTATTAGTTATTGAAATAGTATAACTATTAATATTACATTTACTATCATTTCTAAACATTTTGATATTCTGGTTAAAAAAAAGTAAGCTGAGTTAATAATACAGATAATAAAGTAAGATGTGCTAAAACTCTTATTTTCTCCAAATCCAAATATTTGGATAGTCTAGCAGAATTACCTAAATTATCCACGAAATAAAGTTCATATTTTTGCAATGGCAAAAAATAAATTGTGAAAAAAATAAAATAAAATAAAATGAATTGTGCTTTCAAGCCTTTACCAGGTTACTGAATTTTGTTCAATGTCTAAAACATCAGGGACTAACACATACGTAACTGTGACATTAAAAGCTCCGTCACTCCAAAGAAAACGAGCCTCATAAACCCGTATCTTTACAAAAGCGCCTCAGAAGCAAGCTGAGCCGTGTTCATGCTGGGAATGTTCTCTTAATACTTCTAATGTCAAAACAGTGAACATAATGAGGCATATTATTTATAATATGTATTTTTTACACTTGCAAGAACATTACACATCTACAAATAAAGCTCATTAAAATATAAACATGCTGAAAATTCCTTAAATGCTGAGTACTTGTGTGTTTTCCCCACGGGTAAATAAATGCTCAAGCTACACAGAACACAAAGTCCTACAAAACCTGGCCTCTACCCTCACGTTGCTAGTAATGCACATGGAGAGATGGGAAAGGTAACAATGTAAGATACATGTGGAAACAGAAGGGCTTTGGAGATGTGGGGTCTGGAGCAAGCCGTGTAACCCAGAGTTGACCAACTCTATGTGGAGGTGACACCTGAGCTAGACCTGGATGGAAGGACAGGTTCCAATAAGTAGACATGTTGAGTAGGGGCATTCCAGACCCAGTATAGAGTGAGAGTGAGGGGAGGGATGGGCACGGTAATCAGGGGACAACTGGTAGACCCTCTGGGGTGGGCATTCCCAGATGTGCAGAAAGATGTATTTGTGTCAAATTTTTGGAGGGTCTGGAGTCCTAGGCTGATGAGTTTGGCTGGCAGGCAGTGGTGCCAGAGTCTTAACAAGAAAGTGACAATTAGAGCTAATTATTTAAGGAAAATTCATCTGTATGTAGTGAGTGAGATGGATTGAAAGAAGAGGTAATACAGCTGGGGGAAGGGTAAGAAAATGATGACATCATCTGGGGCATGACGACCTGGTTTAGGAGGTGGGAGTAGACACCTGGGGGCAGGCCGAGAAGAGGGAGGAGCAAAGGGGGCTCCAGAAGCCCAGGCCTAGGAGATCAGTGAGATATGGAAGAGAAACCGAGAGTACAGGCGGAATGCTAGGGTTAGCGGTAAGAAAGGACTTTAGTATTAGATGTCTAGATTTTGAGACTGAATCCCTTTTTAAAAGAAAATCTCTCTCTTTTTTTTCCTACTAGACGTCATCGAGGGCAGTGCCAGCATGGGCTGGAAAACTGCCACTGTTACCAGGAGCAGGGGCTCTGAAGTATATTCCTAGTTGCTACCAGCTGCAGCTTATGAAAATAGAATGGTCTTGCCCTGGAATTCAGAGAAGGCAGCATACAGACATACTTTCACAGACATCCTTCATTGAAGCATGGCTATTCAAGTTAAAGGGGAAGTACTTTTCCCACAACCTCATCCCCTTTAAGAAATCTTATAGGAAAATAAAAGCCTATAAGACAGGAGGCAAAATAATCTAGACCAGTGTTTCTCACACTTTAGCATGCATCAGAATCACATGGAAAAGCTTGTTCAAATGCAAGCTGCTTGGTCGACCCCCAGAGTTTTTCTGACTTAGTAGTTCTGGGGAAGGGCAGCCCAATTTGCATTTTTTACAAGTTTCCATATAATGTTATTACTAGTGGTCTGGGGATCATACTTTAGAATCACTGATCTAGAGGCACTTGACAAGCAGAAAGGGAAAAAATAAGTTAAAAGATGTAGTTTATCAAACCTTTAGTTTTAGCACACAAAATTAAAATTACCGAGAATACCTCAGCTACACAGGAAACTTTATGGCCGGGGCACCAAACGTTTGATTGGGAATGATGGTGTGGGCAAAATCTGGAAGAGTGAGCACAGGGAAGCAAATCCAGAATAAAATAAGAACAGGATTAGGGTAAACTGGAAGAGCAGGAAAAGAAGAAAAGATGTGAGAAAGAGAAGAGAAGGGAATGGGACGTATCTAGAAGGAGGACAAGTTGGAGAGAAAGCAGTTGAGGAAGCAAAGAGGAAAGGTCTGGAGGACCTCAGGGCTTCTGGACTTGAGACACCGTTTTCTGTTTCACTGGGGAGATGAGAATCATGTCCTAGTGGGAGTACTGTCTCTGAGGTCACTGCTTTTCAGAGGGGCAGGCAGGATTATTTTAACGGTGATCCTCCTAGAAGAAAAACTCCCCTATGTATGAACTACGAGCTAGACGCTGGATACCTCTTTCTAAAGCTTCTTATTCAAGAAAAGGGCAAAGGAACATTACTGCCTTCATTAAGATGAATTATGCACCAAATAGAATTGATCTTGTGCTATATCTTAAATTCTAGACCCTCCAGGAGGAAAAATTTAAGAAGTGACATTTGTTTTTGTTTGCTTTGGTGATATACCCAGAGTAAATGAAACTCTACCCCCTTACAAAGCCCAGGCCATTTAGAAAGCTATTAACTGATGTGGTCAGTCTATGTTAATACAGTATTTCATGGAGTTCAACAGATCTTGAAAGAAAGCTTTTGCATTTAAGGAAATTATCTATTACTTAGGACGCTTTTGGTTGCAAGTGACAGAAAACCCCATTAGACTGGTTTCTGTATTGAAGGGACTGTATCGATTTATGTACCTGAAAAACCTAGAGCTGGTGCTGGCCTCAGGCAGAGATCACTCCAACGGCTCAACGATGTTACCAAAAAGCCAGTTCGCCTCTGCTGCTCTGCTCTATGGTACAACTTCATCCTGCTTTTACCGTCTCAAAAGTTTCTGGGGCCAAGTGCTTCATTATTCACATCCTACAGGGAATGATTATTTCTGACCCAGAAGTCTCAACAGAAGCTTTCACTTGGTAGTTAATTGTACTGCTTGAAACACAAGGCAAGACTAAAATCAATCACTATGGGAAGGGAGGGAGGGTTAGGGATGGGATGTGAGAACTGGCTTAGGGAACAGTGCTTCACTCCTATAGAGCTGGGGGCGGAATCAGCACCTCAGCGTCCCACGAATCTCCAAATGAAAATCAGAGCAATTAGCAAGGAAGAAGAAGACATTAACGATGGAGAGATAATAACCCATGGGCAACCGTGATATAGCACAGTGTTAATGCCAGTCCTCTTTTCCTAGGAGCTGAAACTTCTTTCTGAAAAACAAAGAGACCAAACTCATCAAAGAGCAGTAACTCAGTCTGATGAGGGGAGAAAGCCCATGAAAAAAAAAAAAAAAAAAGTGGTGGGGAGATACCCAGCCCAAAGTGCCCTTTTTTCCTCTCCACCAGCTACAAATCCTGTGCAGGTGTCCTGTGCACGACTGAGAGGCTAGCGATCTATTTGGTAAATGAAGGAAAAGAGGGTCCTTTCTGGCATTTTTGGAGCAGAAATGAACATGTTTTATTTTAGAAGCACTTTGGCCTAAGTATCAAAAATCACTCTGGTTTGCAAGGCAGATGTAGAGAACAAACGTATGGACACCACAGGGGGAAAGCGGGGGTGGGGGGGTGATGGTGGTCGGATGAATTGGGAGACTGGGATTGACATATACACACGAATATGTATAAAACAGATAACTGATAAGAACCTGCTGTATAAAAAATAAATTAAAAAAATCACTCTGGAATTTGCTGCTTCTGTTCTTGACAGACTTAAATCTTAGCCTCATAATGAAGTGTCAGAATGAAATGGCTGGGAAAGTAATGACTGCGATTTCGCCAATGGTTTCTGTGCTCCTCTGAGCGAGTCACTGCCCCTCAGTAAAGCAGAAAGGAGAGAGAAGCATGGCTAGAAGTTAATAAAGGACCTGGCAGCCTCGCTCAGTCTTGGAGTTAACTACATCCGCTCTTCCCACTCTCGACCCTTTTCACATCCCCTCCAGGACGTGTGTGTGGCCATAGTGAAAATGTTAGGGCAATATTATGTTAGTAAATCCAGTTCATTCCGTTCCATTTACCAACGGGAGTTGAGGGGATGCATTTGTTTATGTAACAAATTCCTCAGAATGAACTGAATTCGTAACTTCTCATGAAATCCAGAGGGACTGGTGTTACTCACTCCTCTAGAGCATTCAGCTACCTCTAAGTATAATGCTTCTCAAATACAAGATTGCTCAAAGTTGGTTTACTGAATAAGGCACACTTATTAAAATTACATCATCGTTAATATAATAAACATATAGAAACTACTGTACTCAGAGCTTCACAAACCCCAAATATAGAGTTGCCTTGCTACCACTAACACACAGGTACCTGCGAGCACTTAATTTTATTTCTACCCTCAACGTTTGATACCACTGCCTTTCAGGAAGGTATGCTGTCTTTTGTGCTGTTTACTAATTATTCTCATCTAGCCCATAAAGCCTTTTCCAGTGCCCTTCCCTCTGAGTTCCTATGACAATTATGACATAGATGAGTCCTCTGGCATTTCTCAAGCACCGTCTCCTGCTATTCAGTAGAGCTTGTTTTGCATGCTGCTGTGTCTCATCTCTCCAACTGCATTATAAGCAACTCAGGAATGTTATGTGCCTTTGAATCTCCCTAGTGTTTCATAAGGTGTCTTGAGTTAGATTATAAGCTCCTTGAGGGAAGGGACTTCATCCATTATTTTGTTTTCCAAGGTAGCTCCTAGAACTCTACCCTGACATATAGCATACAATTGATAAATATTTACCGAATGAAGGAAATCATATTAACACTAGGTGCTCAAGAGATATTTGGTGGGTTGAATAATAGTACTACTAACCTACTATCAGCTGGACCTATGTTTGAATTAATTTTCCAACAGCAATGTGATTTTCATGAGTAATTCCAGATTAGTTCATGACTTTATGACTTGTACTGCCCTAGGATACATGAAGAACCCAAACACACAAAAAAGTAGAAATCACAGTTTTTATCCCCGAGGAATCCATGCCTCATTTCCATGTCTCAAGTACTGCAGCCTTCCTCTTATTACACCCTTTTCTCATCCAAGCATATACCTTTGTAAGGGGGTTATCTTGCCAAAGATGAGGGCTATTGTTTTACATTGGAATTTAACCCATATCAGTTAGCACAATGATACAGCCAACTGGGATCCTCTTGCAGGGATGGGAACCAAGGAAAATCAGGGCTATTGGCTTTGGTGTGCGTTCCAGGGGGTGGGGATGGCAAGCACATCCCTTTCTGCTAAGATCATCAACTCTCAGAGACGCCCACTGGAAATCCCCTGTCCCATTCCTCCATCTAAATTCACAGTTAAGAGGAGAATGTCCACTCTTCATTTCCCATACTACCGTGGCTGGTAAAGTCTAGTAGTTCATGTGCTTTCTCCTGTTGGTTTTTCTGCAAAATCACTGGACTTCTCCAGCAGTAGATTTCCTGGGAAGGGGTCCCTTCCACGACAGGGAAGTGCCTAGCAAGGGGTTCACCCTCCACGTATATTTTCTGAACTCCCATCGTTCTGAGGAGGACCTCTAGCTCTTCCATTCTGCTTTTTGGTTCGCAGCCGATGGCAACACTGAGTTCTTATTTAGTGTTCACTTGGGAGAGGGGCTCTCGGACTGCCTCAGTGGCCCGAACACCAAGGGGCGACAGCTGCGAGGCCACAAGACTGTTTTCTTGACAAACTTTGATTGTCATCTACTTCCCAGGCAACTTTCTCTGACTCACTGAGTATTTGGTACATGAGAAAATAAATTGGCTTGAGGTACACGAACTAAGAATGGGTGCGATTTTCTAGGGATTATACTAAGGGTTTGTGGGATTAACTTTCTAGTGCAAAGATCTATCTTGGCATATGTTGTCCAAATGAAGTCATTCACCCTCTTGAACAATTTTCTGTTTTTTTAAAAAAATGTTTCATGAGTTGGCTGTTTAAAATAAGTAACAGGAAAATTATGGACTATTAAAAATAGAAGCTTAGTGGAAAACTAGATTAAGTAGGTTTTTAAAAATTAAGTCATATTTATTCAACCTTCGTATTTAACCTGTAGATTTTGGTTATATGGTATATGTTTTGCTGCACTTCACACTCGAAAGTTTTCAAAGGAAAACTTAATATCTTGTCCCCAAAATTGCTCCTGTTCCTAATTTCTCTATTTCTACCATCTCTTCCAGCCACCTAGATTCAAAGCTACAGCATTCCTCAAACCCCACCTCTCGCCTGGTCACTGTTTCTAATCATCTTCCAAATCTGGTAGACTGCACCACTCCATCTCTCTCACATGCAATGTCAGCATGCCCCACTCTAGGCTGCTCTACCCAAAACGTTTTAATACTTCATTAGTGCTTTGTGAGCTGTGTACCTGGGTATTAAAGGGCCTTTCCGGTTGGGCCAATGTCCCTTTTGAGTCTGTCTTCTTGCTACTACTTGTAATCTGGTCTCCATAACAGTAAAACCAGAACCCCTAACCTACATATCCCTGTACTAAATGACCCCTCGATCACTGTTCCCTCAGTCTGGAAGTTCATCCAACCCTTCAAAGGCCTCTCTCCCAAGAAAATCATCTAAGATCACCCTGACCAGATACACCCTCTCTCTTGAATTCCCACAGCGTGATGCTTGGCCATCTCTCACCCTGCGTCCCTTGAAGTCATTTATGAACTCGATATGGTATCCTCCTCACCTTCTCCCAGGGCTGAGGGCTGAGAACATGTCTTACTCTTGCCCAAAGCTTCTGCAGTACCCAGGACACTGCCTTACATATAGTATAAGCTCGGTACATTGAAAAATGTATAGTTTCTGTATAAATAATATACTATTGATTGAGGTGAAATATCATGGTCCCCTCTTTTGTACCCATTACTGTCAAACTCCAGCAAATGTCTGTCAGCCTCAAAAGATATCACAGTAATGTCATAACAGCCCCTCTTAGAAACCATAGTCATCAGTTAATCCTTGACCATTGGCCCATACTACATGCTTCATTGCAAAGCATTTCAGTTCTTGGTCTAAAATACTTCTAGCTCAATTTCAAAGACGCTTATAGTAAACTCTTTAGTTACAACTGGGAATATATATAAAGGGACCTGAAAAAAAGTAATACCTAACATTTTTAGAAGACCTACTCTTACAACATTGATATTGGTGACAAAAATAATAACTGTATTATTGGTTTAAGAACTGCTTTTCTGGGCTTCCCTGGTGGCGCAGTGGTTAGGAATCCGCCTGCCAATGAGGGACACGTGTTCGATCCCTGCCCGGGAAGATCCCACATGCTGCGGAGCAACTAAGTCCATGTGCCACAACTACTGAGCCTGCACTCTGGAGCCCGGGAGCCACAACTACTGAAGCCCGTGCGCCTAGAGCCCGTGTTCTGCAACAAGAGAGGCCACCGCAATGAGAGACCCATGCACCACAAGGAGGAGTGGCCTCCGCTCGCTGCAGCTATGGAAAGCCCGCGGGCAGCAACGAAGACCCAATGCAGCCAAAAATAAAAACAAATAAATAAATAAATTTTAAAAAAAAGAACTGCTCTTCTAAAGTAAAAATGATATGAGAAAGGGTGAGCATGATGGGTTTTTGTAGTTTTGTTTGTTTTTGTTGGTTATACTATTCCCTTCAAGTATCTGACACTCAATTATAATGTTAACTTTGGAGTTTTTTGGTGGGTGTGTCAGCATGCTTTCAGATCTAACCAATGAAACCTCCAACTCAAGCTGCCTTAAAAATAAGGGAACATTTATTACATATATATGTAATATATATTATTAATAAAAAGCATTTATTATCTAACATAACAGGAAGTAGAGTAGCTCCTCAAAACTGATGATTCAGTGGCACGTGACATCTCATGGACCAAGCTCTTCACATACCTCTACTCTGTGTCCACAGACTCCAAACCACCCTAAAGCTTATTCCTCTTGAACTTGCTCTTAGCAGCAACTGGAGCTACCTACCTGCTTGCTTGTTCACTCCCAATGGGAGAGGACAGTATATACTTTCCTAACCGTGAAAGAAGAAAAGCTCTCCTTTCAGTCTGATTGGCCAGTTTAAGTCAAGGACCTACCCCAGGACGAACAGTTGTCTCCAGGGAAACACCAGGCACAAATCTGCTTACCCCTCAGCTTCTAGAATAACTTCTAAGAAGGAAGATAGAATTTCCATGGTTGGCTAAGGGTAATGAAAACCATTTTGGGGGAGGTGTCAATTATGAAAAGCAAGTTGATATTATGAAACATAAAGCAAAGGAGGAGTTGAACGGATGCTGTTGGGTAAGTCACAATTGCAAATACGGATTGGTAATTATGTTCAAACAATGAAGACAATTGCCTTAAGAAACTACAATATTTCGAATATAGAATTTTTAAAGGATTTGTATGTTCACTGAGTGAGATTTTGTTACAAATAGGTACCAACATTTCTCCAACAGAACCATCACCAACAAGGAAATGGGATTTATTTAATGTAGGCTGTAAGTTTTATGAGGTCAGGGACCATGTCCATCTTCCTCAGTGCTCTATCCCTAATGCCTAGCAGAGGGCCTGGCACAGGTGAGATGTTCAGAAAGGTTTCTTTTTGAATAAATAAACAGTAAATAATTTGCACTAGAACAGGGCATCACATTGAAGAGGAGGCCTGGGTGCCACATTCATTTAACTCAAAAAGATATCAAAGGCAACTTTTTATAGAACCAAACTAATTCAATAAAGAAAAACCACCCAGTAAGCGGCTGTCATGCTCGAAGTTAAAGACATTCTGTAATCCCAGCAAATGTCTGTGCTAATGTTGTTGTTAAAGAAATATTATTCTTCTATCTATATCTTTAAAAAAGGTAGAACTCAAACCACTTCAAATTATCCTTACAGGAAAGCTGAGCATTTGGAACACAAACCCAGCTTTCATCTGGCAGCTGCAACTATAATATTTTATTCTCACAAGGTCTCCTATCAGAAGCCACTGCAGACATTCCCACAAAGACATCGCACAATGTGAGGGCCAATCAAACAGAATGTGGTCTCCTAGATTTCCCTGTAGTTTTGATAATAGAGAAAAGAGGGATTAAACCAAAGCTTCCCCCCTCCAAGCCCTCGTCTTTCCGCAGACTTTCTGGATAAATGTGCCCCAGCTGTCGCACTGACCTTCCAGGACACTGGTACTTCCCACTCCCAAATGCCATGAAGCAGTCCAAGAAAGCATGCTTCTCTAAATTTGCCTTTTTCCAACGTTCCTGTGGGAAGAAAGCATTTTTTTTCTAAATCAGTCTTATATAAATAAGCTTAACTTTATTTCTCTAGGCTAAAAATGATCTTGTACAGCTAATCCTTGCATATAAAGTTGCAGGGTTGTTGGTAATTTTTTCCAACCTGTTATTAATATCAGCCACAATTATGTTTTTGGAATGGGAACTAATAAATAAAAAGGTTTAAAAAGAACTCTGTTAAGTGGTAAATGTAAATGACAACGTAAATCAACCACAGAATTGACCTCAGAAGAGGAAGAATATTTATAATAAGGCCTCAGGCTCCATCATAAAATTGCCCTTGGTAATAAACTTAGTAATGAGGCACTGACAGCCCTCCCTGTTGGAGAAAGCTTGGTCTGCAGAATTCATTCATCTGGATGCCATTTCTGACAGTTTTACCTAAAGGCAGAGAATGGACTGAATGACCTCTTAAGATTTTGTTTAGCCCTGTAACTCCCCAGTTCTAAGAAATAGCAGAACACAGTTTTAATTTGCTTCATTTTTAGTTTTGTACTCCTTGGAAACCAGTAACAGAAGCAATTGTCTGAAGAACATGAAATATGGCTTCTATCAGAACCAAGCATATTTACTTTTAACATGTCCTGATGGTTTCAGACAAAAATGTATTTTAAAGTTGGTGAAGCTTATTCCAAAAACTTTTCTATCTGATTTGTAAATGTTATGACATCTATATTACAAATCTAGTCTGGGATTTGTAGCCTTAGTTACCGGAGAAATATGGCTGCTTAATGATATAGCCCTAGTTCATTTATGAATTCATACTCCTGGCAGAAATCCAAGGACAATGTATACTGAAAGAGACAACTTACAGGCTTGAACAGGTCAGGTTCAGGAAAATACTTTGGATTTCTATGTAGCCAAAATGGAGACAACATCAGCAAGTCACCAGAAGGAACGGTATAATTCTATAACAGAAAAATGGTTCCAAGTCATGTTTGGAGATCTGCTTTAATGAGAGCTTGGGTCATTAAAAATAATCCTACAACCATATTACCATATTAGAGAGAAGACATATACATCATATAATCAATGGTGAGAAAATCCCTTTCCCAGATGGGTCATTTCTATTTTCCAACGTAGGCAATTCCTGATTTCTAATTCTGATGATCAGTTATACATACATATATCTTTGGTTACATGGAGGAAGATAGAGATACATGTGAAAATTTTAAGTCCACTGTAATGCAGCTTTTGATGTTTGATATTGGAGTTTGCAGGAAGTGGTCTTGATGATGGAAACCACAGTGGATTCCCAGGTTCTAGAACAGAAAAAACTAACTCTGAGAAAGGACACTGGCCATACTGGCCCTGAGAACAGGGGCAGTGGATGTTCTGTCTTTGGGGATGCGGATGACAGTGGCAGGGCAGGGGCAGTGGATTCTGTTTGTTTGTTTCACTCTAGCAGCAGCTGTTAGGGCAGAAAGAAGTTGAAGACAACTGCTTAGGAAGACATAGGACAAAGCAAGTTGTTGTGGGTTTATTGGGTTGGTTTCACATTTGAGGTCTCAGTGGTTGTGAAACTGATGATAAACAGTATGTTTCCTCAAGCAGCAGAGTCTGCATGGTCCTTCTCCATTCACATTATAATAGCTTTTCATGATATATAAACTATACCAAGGACTAAAAACTATTTCACAAAATCATCTTTACATCGTCTTGTTCAGGAACCAGAGGACAAAGAGATCGCTCTTTGCCTTTGTGAGATCGCTAGAGAGCTACCATCTCTACTGAGGTGAAGACGTTTTATCAGTTAACTCCCTTTGCCAAGCATCAGAAGCCACATCTGTTTAATCCTGCGTAATTTTGAAGCATCCTCAAGATATCTGCAAAACACTTACTTTAAGTTTACGTATCTACAACAGTAGCATGTTCCAATTGAAAACATGTCTTTTTATGTGAGCAGGGAGTGGAGTATGGGGAGGGGCCATCGTTTTTTAACCCAAGAGAACCCCTGTTGACTCCGATGGTTGCTGAGTATTGCTTGAGTTTGGTAATTTCAGTGCCAGGATTGCTGGAGAGTCAGGTCAAGATAGGAAGAGATGGAGACTTGCTCATGCCCTCTTACCATTTTTAAAGTGGAAAAGACCTGTGAGATCCCAGTCTTGTGTGTTTGTTCTACCTCTGCTGCAACTGAGGCTAGAGGGGTCATGATTGGCTCTGAAATCAGCTGGGGAGGGCCGTGATATGTCTGGGGGCAGCCCTGGGCCAGGCATCCTGTCAGGGCAACTGCTGCCCTGCCCCTCCCCCCACCCTCCCCACAGCCCTCTTCAGTGGCTGCTGACCTAGGATCATGATGTGGAGATGCTGACTGCTGCAGCCTACAAAGCAGGGTAGCAGAAGAAGACTTCAAAGGCAGCCTCGGGAACAGCATTCACACTAGCAACAGGGAGGAGACCAGACAGAAGTTCCTGGTGCAGCAGCAAATGCCAGGCGGGTGAGTGGCAGAAAAGGGTGTGAGAGCTGGTTGTATCAAAGGAATCCTCTGAGCAAACGGACATCGTTATGTCTGGGCCAGACGGTCCTGTCATTGTTAACATGGCACATGAAGAGAAAGATCAAGAGGGAGACAAAATAGTCAGAGGACCAGGGCATGGATCACTAGGAAGTGGAACTCACAGCTTCCCTGTGTTGGCAATAATGACACCTGTCAGGTAGACAGAAGTGAACTTGGCCAGCCCACCCCACAGGGATGCTGTGAGGCCAGATGAACTTCATCTGCTAGTCCGGAGACTGGCTTTTCTTGACGAGGGAAGAGAAGAAGGATTCTCTGTTGTAACTCAAGAAGGATGCTAAGACCAAAGTGGGTGTAAGGAATGCAGACTCTTACTTCAAGCAAAGAGGAGTCCTGTAAAGGCAAAGCGTCCATCAGAGGAGCCCCAAAGCACATTCTTTCTCTCTAGCTCTTGGCCAGGAGCTTGGTTGGTGTTAGTTGCTTAAAAAAAAAAAAAAGTACTTTAAAAATTAAAAGTATATTCTTTTGTGTAATAAAAACTGCTTTCTAGAAATTTTGCAAAATTCAGAAAAATAGAAAAAACTAGAAAAGAAAACAACAAGAGAGCTGGCAACAAAAGACAGTTATCAGTTGGCTAGACTTCCCTCCAGTACTTTTACCTAATAACAGTAGTTTAGCTTTGCGGTTTTTTTATTGTTGTTTTTAAATATAGTCTGTTGTTTATATATACTGATATTGTTTACATATATGAATACCTAGTATATACATATTGTTTTTATCCTACTGAATAATTTTTGACTCTTATATTGTTCACTTGATATTATACCATAAGTATTATTTTTATATTGTATACTCATTTAAAATAATTTTCTCTCCAGTGGCTTCTTAATCAATCGTTCTCTACTATTTTTGCTATAATAAATAATGCCATCACAAACATCTTCTTCCACAAAGCATTGTCCATATAAAATCTTTTAACATATATGTTCAGAAGATATAGGAATATACATGTCCTATGTCTTCTGAACATCTAAGGCTATTAATATATGTTGCTCAACTGTTTCCTCAAATTTTGTAGCAAGATATGTTTCTAACTAAATATATGAGAGTATCAATTTCATTGCCCTCTCATCTGCTAATCTGACATTTTAAATAGTTTTTTTTTGATTGCTGTTTAAAAGTTTATGTCTTTGCTGAGTATTTTCCATGTTGTTATTTTCTTCTATAAAACTTTTGTGTTCATGTCCTATCCTCATTTATCTATATATATATATTAGTCCTTTACTTATGGATCTGTGAATTCATTAAATATTATAATTATTAACTCTTGAATTGTACTTATACTGACATTTATTCTTAATTTTTGGCTGACATTTAATTTACGTTATACTTTAAAAAACAGGACACGTTAAATTTTGATATGGTACAGTCTGTTCATCTGCTTTGTGGTTTCATTGATTAATCCTAAACATAAGAAGCCCTCTTCTCTCCACAACAGTGGCTTTCAAAGGTGGCTTAGGGTCTTCTGGGAGTCCCAAGACATTGTCAGAGAATCTGCCAGATCAAAAACCATTCCTGGGTAAAAGACTCATTCAAAGTATAGGATAGACCAATGGATTTTAATGTAACTGAGTACAAAAAATTCATTAATATATTTTCAGATTGCAACAAACTTTTAAGAAAGTACCTCTGTTGAGTTTTAGTGTAGTATCAAAGAATAGCCACAGAAATATCTGAAAAGGCTAATAAAATACTCCTTCCTTTTTTGGTTACATGTCTGTGAGAGGCTGACTCTTCTTCATTTCCATTAATAGGAAACAATATATCACAACAACTGAATGCAGACACATATATGGGAATTCAGATTGCTTCTATTAGCAAAAGGCATCAGAGAGATTTGCAAATACTTAAAATGATGCTGTTCTTCTATATTTTGTGTGTTTTGAAAAATATAGTTATGTTTCATAAAACTACACTATCTGGGGACTTCCCTGGTGGTCCAGTGGTTAAGACTTTGCCTTCCAATGCAGCGCATGTGGGTTCAATCCCTGGTCGGTGAGCTAAGATCCAACCTGCCTCACTCCAAAAAGCCAAAACATAAAACAGAAGCAATATTGTAACAAATTCAATAAAGACTTTAAAAATGGTCCACATCAAAAAAAAAATCTTAAAAAAAACCCCCACACAATTATTTTAATAGGTATTAGGTTTCTTATTATTTTTAAAGTGAATTATTAAATAAATATTTTAACAATTTCTCAGCTTTAGTTTCTAATACAGTAAATACTGATAGTAAATACTGATAACACTGATAATAAAGAGAAGGAAGGAATACAGTAAACCAAAGAAACCAGAGTTTGTCCATTCTCACTTATTCCAAAAAAATATAGAAAGGAATGATTATAGGAGCAAAACTAAATATTCTGTTCAGACTGTAATAAATATCCTGTTCAGATTCCATTAGGAAAGAGCAGTGGAGAATACTTCTAGCATTCATAGCAAGGAATCTTGACCTGTTGTCCAACTGGTCAAAACATAGATGATCCCATCTGAAATGATTTTTATGATCCAAATTCCTGGGAGCATATTAATATGTTCAGCAAAGACATTTCACCTGTTTTAGAAAATACTTGAAGTTTAAAAGAACCAAGTCATATGAATTTATACTAAGGAAATAATCAGTGCACAAATATTTAGCTACAGGAATGTTAATCTTTGCACTATTTATAATAGTGAAAGAATGGAAGCCACGTACATATTCAAGAACATTGAACAGATTTTAAAATTTATTTGATGTCCATATATTAGATTACGCTGTAATTCAAAATGATGTAGATATCTTTTATTGATACAGAAAACTATCTGGGATCTATTATTAAATAAAATAAAAGCAGGTTGTGAGAAAACTAGCTTTGTGTGACCCCAATTTATTTTTTTAATGCACATATTACAGAAAAAAATTCTGAAATTATAATAATACCAAATGTTCATAGTGGTTATCTCTAACTTGCAAGATTCTAAGCAATTTTTAATTTCTTCCTTTAGCTTCTTTTTATGGTCTTTTTTCCCCCTAATTACCATGCTTTGCTTGTGTAATAAGAAAAAAAAAACCTGTTCCATTTATTATTTTTAAAGTCTCAACTCTGTAGGGTGAACATCACAGTGATTAGTTTGGGCCTCCTAAGAGGAAAGGCAGTGTTTATTTTGTGTACAGAAGAAATAGCAGGTACAGGAAACACTGCACCTTTTACAAATATTAAAAAGAGATGTGAAAAATAATGAAAGGAAATGCTGGAGCATTCTGGGATGATAGTAGCCTGAGTACATGATTGTGGGGTTGCTCTACCACTGAGAGAGGCATAACTGCAGCTGCGAGGGCTTGGAAGGCGCCTCGGATGCTTCTGAGCCTCGTGTCCTCTAGGAAGAACATGTGGGTGTGAGGAGGTAGAAGTAAGAGACTATGAATTTTTAAAATAATTTATTAAATGGTTTTGGATATCTATTACTTTTAATTAAGATTTTTTTATTGGGAATCCATAGGTGGTGGACCTATAAAATAGCCCAGTTTTGTAAAAGGATTTTAGGCAGTGAATCATAAATGTGTTCATACCCTTGGACCAGTAATCCACTACGAAAACATAATTCAATGATAATCCTTAAAAAAGAGAATGTACTAGGCACAAAGATACAAATAATTACCATATTAAAAAAAAACTACCTAAACTCTCAAGAGTCAGGAAATAATTAAATATTTAAGCTATCAACTCAATGTACTATTAATGTGGCCTTGAAATAAATATGAAAACTCCATAGATGCATGAAATGTGAAGAATAATGTATAAAAAAAGTTTTCAATGACAGATTTACACTGTAATGAAACTTAGGTTTCTATATTGATGTCACAACATTGCAGATACAAGGTCAACACACAAAAATCAACTATATTCCTACAGACAAGTAATGTACAATGGAGAATCAAAGTTTTTAAAAATGCCATTTACAGGGCTTTCCTGGTGGGGCAGTGGTTGGGAATCCGCCTGCCAATGCAGGGGACACGGGTTCAAACCCTGGTCCGGGAGGGTCCCACATGCCGCAGAGCAACCAAGCCTGTGTGCCACAACTACTGAGCCTGTGCTCTAGAGCCCACGAGCCACAACTACTGAGCCCGTGCGCCACAACTACTGAAGCCCGTGCACCTAGAGCCCGTGCTCTGCAACAAGAGAAGCCACTGCGATGAGAAGCCTGTGCACCGCAACGGAGAGTAGCCCCCGCTCGCCACAGCTAGAGAAAGCCCACGCACAGCAACGAAGACCCAACGCAGCCAAATAGAAAATAAATAAATAAAAAGAAAAGCCCACTTTATTAAAATAAATAAAAGAATAAAAATTAAAAATACCATTTCCAGAATAACAGAAATACTTAGGTATTAATCTAACAAAACTTGTATAGTATCTATATGCTTAGAATAACAATCAAAATACCCACTTATTTGTCAAATAACTATTCTGCATTTCAGCTAATTTCCTACTACCCAGAATATAGACAAGGCTTACTAAAAGTTCAATAACAATTATAGTAATATTCAAAGTAATAAACACATTGCTCTACTTAATTGCACCAAGTTGTTTGACTATTTCCTCTCAATACAGAATATATATATTCTTTTACTACATATATAAATTTATATATATTTAAATTTATAAATATTTAAATATATATTCTCTTATAGTCATAGTTTTAAAGTAATTGATAATTTGATTATTTAAAAGCAAAAACTGTTAAAATCTCACTGAAACTAAATGCTACAATCTACATAAGATCAGTTAAACTATGTTTTTTTTGGATTTAGCAAGTTGCAACTTGTATCAAATTTGGATTTTTTTGTCTCTTTTGAATTCTATTACTACAAAATTTTCTTGATTTTAATCCAAGCACTCTTAAGCCGTGGGGAAAAAAGCTAACAAGAGCGGAGGGCTGACTAATTATAATCTATCTGGATAATTTAGGTCCCAAATCATTCCTTTAAAAAATAATGTTTTTTGTTCTGCCTGAATGATTCACCAGATATTGAACTGAACGTTTGCCACATGCACGTACCTTTCATGGTGCACTTGAGAATATTCTCCTACTTTGCCCATAGAGAGGACCTCACTCAGTCACTAATTCCTAATATCAGTTTCTATTACCCATGGCATTCCTGCTATCTGTTCCGGTATCTGTGATCTGTGGTCTGAACTGTCTTCCAGTTATCCTAAAGGACTTCCCTCACACACTCAATTCCTCAACCTATTCCAACTCAGGAATACTCATTGGTTGGTTCAGCAGAGGAAATACTATCCGACCCTCCTGCCCGATTGAAATAGGATTATACTAATTTTGATATAGAATCACATAGCCAAAATGATTATGAAAGGCTTATGTTTTAGCTAAAATAGTTGCCAATAGATAGATATCTATATTAACAAACTGGTGCTGCACAACTCTTATTAGTAACCTATTCTAGGGTCACAGAGTACTTCATGGAACTTAAGAAATTACCTAATAATAAATGGGCAAAATAGCTACTTTTTTTCCCCAGAAGGTTCATTATTTTAAAACAAAACCATTGCTCACCAAAATTTTAACTGGCTTCAGCACTTTTCTGGTAATGACACCAGGGGCTCTTAAACGAATGGTTTCCAAAATACACCATTTAATTAGAGGGAGTTTCTTCAAGTCATCCTCAGACACTTTAATCTTATCTTTACCTGGAAAGAGAATTTAAAAAAAAAAGGTGGACTTAAAGAGGCCAGAAAATGATTTTATGTAAGCTATATAAGTTAAATACTGTCTCTGATATCAGGTGTTAATATTATTATTACTTTTGCATACCAAGTTTAATAAGTTATTGACTCTTTTCATCATTTTCTTCTTACCAAGATAAAATGTATGGCATATAAAACTAAACCAATGTTGATTACTGTAATGTAATGGATTGGTATCCAACCTTGGTTCTCACAGTCCTGTGGCTATCAGATGACTAAGATAGTCCCTGTCAGAAAGATGTTCAATTTTTACTCATTTCATTGTTTCTTGTCCAAATTCTCATTCCACTTAAGGAAAGAGCAATAAAAGATCGGCGTCAAAAGTACGAAGTAAGAGATCTGAGAAGCCACCTGACTTACTACTTCTATCTCTTCCCTGCTGATTTGTTTTTGTTTTTGCTTTTTAATCATACATTTCAGAAAGCCCAAAAAGAATATTAGGAAAGGGGTGACGGGACACATGTATTTCATCTGGAACGATGAGCTCTCTAAACACAGGTACATCAAACATTCCTACTGTAAGTTGCATACCTTAGCTAATATTTAGATTGAAGTCACGTGGAAAAGGATTGCGGTTGCTCTTTCTATGGACCAACATATGGTCAGGGCCTTCAGTCAAATGAGACAGTTTAATTAGTGATATTTCAAGTAAAATGTTTACATTTTGAAAATTAAATAACTCAGCTTTCGATTTTGACAGTATTTGCTTAATAAAAGTCAACAACATGGTCAGTTTAAGTCAACGTTCACATTTTCCCCCCAGCTGTACTGGGCATGAGTGGATGAGAATGGAATGTGGGTCTCCAGCCACATTTCTCTTTGACTCTGGATAAGGCTTGTCCTAAAGCCAGCCCATCCTGCAGAAGAGGGTTGGGTGGGTGCTGCCTGGGAAACCTTCTCTGTCAGTCCAGGTGGAATTCCTGAGGCGTCAGAAGCAAATGTTTCTCGTTAGTGGAGTCTGGGAACTAGGGTTTTTGAGCTCTGGGTCTATTAATTCCCATAGGGGCATCTATACACTCCATTAAACTTGACAGATTTTTGAGCACTGAGCAAGAGGCAGGAGTTGAGTCAGGCTCCACCAGGGTTACAACAATGAAGGCATTCTCGCAATACACTCAGTCTAGGAGGTGAGAAATGAACACACAGTTAACAAGTACACCATGCAGGCAAGGAAACCGTTCTATGAGATATAAAATATTTGAAGATACTTAAAAGCAGGGAAATATTGAAATGCAGGATAACAAATTTTAGAAGACAACTTAAAAATGTATGAGGGGACCTGAGTTTCTTTTAGAGCGTACTTGAGTGAAAAAAAAAAAGAAAAAGAAGACCATTGTCTACATGGCAGGTGACCGACAACCTATTAGAAAACTAAGGAAAACTCTCCAAGGGAGAAATGGCAGATGGGACTTTTAAGAACAGAAAATTCAACTTTAAGTCACATACTCAATTTTAAGTTGTTTCTGGCTACTGTGCAATTTTCCCTTTCCTTGTCCTATATTTTTTAATATTTTAATAAAGTCAGCTAACACATACCTTAAGTTAACACTTGGGGTAATAAAGATCTGGGTATGTCCAGGAAGCAATGCAGTATGGAAAAGAGGCAGAACTGCAGAAGAGAAAAGAGCGGAAGTGGAGAAATCAGGAAATGCGAGACTGGAAGTCAAGAGAAACTCCGAGAGGCACAGGCCTCCACTTCTGGCCGCCTCCATCACTTCTCCCTCCAAAGATCCCTAGAACTCTGGGAGGGAGTTCAGACCAATTTCACCTTTATCTTGGAAACCAAGGTGACCCCAGCAAATGAAGGCCCTTGCCGAATGGACATTACAAATAAATGAGCAGTAACCTACACTTCACATTCTAAATCTTACTTTAAAAAAGGTTTTTCTCTTTAAAAACCTATTTAGAGCATCTACATTAGACAAATTCACCAAACAATCCCTCTACTTATTTTTTGTATTTTACTTTACTGAAGCTATAGGATACAGAAAATAAATATTTCTCTAATTGATCACAGATAAATGACTACCACGGGTCAGATTTTGTGTTTGAAATCAGATCTGTGTGACTCCAAAGTGACCAACCTATTATGAGACAGGCCTAATTCTGGCCTTGAAAAAGTTTGGACTCTGGTAATAGTGAAGTTTCTGACTTTCTTTTGGAGAAAAAGTTTTTTATGAATTATTCTGAGGAGACGAATTGAATTATAAAGTTCAAAAAAATGTTTTGTATTATACAATAAACAAAAGCTTGTTCTGAGTTGAAAACAAAATCTATTAGGACCTACAAATGTAGAAGGGATGTAGACTACGCTTGGAAAATAAGTGTTTTGAAAAAATATTTTTAGTTTCTCAAGTCCCAGTGTGATGTAGGAAAAATAAGGTAGTATTCTCAGACTAGACAAAGAAAAAGATGTTGTTTTCAAACAACATCTTCAGGTTAAAGACCTTTCTTATTATAACTCTTAGAAATGGCTCTGTACCCATACTGTACATATTTCAATGCACATCTGTGGTTTGTTCTTCCAGTGTTTTGACTCTAAAATTAGAAGGCTCCACTTGGAAGAATGCCAAGGTAATCATCAAAAGGGCTAGGGCCTAATGGAGATGGGGACCAGTACAAAAGGCAGCCGGGGAAGAAACTATGGGTGATTTGGGGTAAAATTCAGAAGCCATCTGTTTAATTCTTGGCACAAATGCAATAAAAGTCAAACCAGGGGCTTCCCTGGTGGCGCAGTGGTTGAGAGTCTGCCTGCCGATGCAGGGGACACGGGTTCGTGCCCCAGTCGGGGAAGATCCCACATGCCGCGGAGCGGCTGGGCCCGTGAGCAATGGCCGCTGAGGCTGTGCATCCGGAGCCTGTCCTCTGCAACGGGAGAGGCCACAACAGTGAGAGGCCCGTGTACCAAAAAAAAAAAAAAAAGTCAAACCAAATCATAGGATATTTGAAACCAAATAAAAGAAAGGATGAGTCTTGAGTTCAGAAATAGCAAAGAATGTTTCTAAAATATTCTGTATAGTTCTGGGTTTCCGCAGGTATGATGACAAGCATGTTAGAACACAGTAACTGTAATTTATATTTGTTAAGGATATATAATAGATTAAAATTCTACTACTTCAACCATTTATTCACTCAATATATATTTGCTTCATATCTGTTACATGTTAGCCCAAGCATAGGTGCTGTAAGAGATAGGAAGAGAATAATACTAATTTATTGACCATCTAATGTCACCAATATGTTGGACCACTTCATTTATTCCTCATCACAATCTGCCGACTATCAAGTTATCATGTGTCCAAGGAGAAGCTTGAAAGTGTCAGAGCAGCCTTCAAACCTATGTCTGTCTACACTAAAAGCCCTTACCCTTTCTCCCTGGGTCCCAGCACCTCCCCTAAGAGGAGAAACGAATAAGAAAGACACAGTCACTGTTTTCAAGGAGCTTGGACATAAGGACACAAAATAATATCTGGATACAAATAACTATAATATAAGTTTCATAAGAGAGGATTTGAGTCTCAGTGGCATTCATTCCCTCTTGCCTAGGGCTGGAGTTTCAGCTAAGCCTGGAAGGATGAGTAGCACTCACCCAGGCAGAGAGAAAAGTAACTTAAATTCCAAAATTAATTATAAAAATATGATTTCTTGGACCTAAAGAAAAAAGGAACATGAATCAAGCAGGATCACTAAAGCAGGTCCTTTGTTGAGAGATGACTCCTCTGTCTTCTTCATATTTCAAGCTCCCTCCCCTTCACACACACACACACACACACACATTTATTCAATAAATAAATACATAAAATACAAAAATTCTGTTCCTATAGTCCTGAAGTAACATTATATCAAGATTTAACTAATCATTTTGGGAAAATAACCCATGTTTTGCAAAAAAAAAGGAGAATGACAGGCATTTGCCAAGTCATTCATACCTTTGGAGACATAATTCTGAGGAGACTGAATCAGAAGGTGGGGATGAACATTGAGGAGGCCCTGTGCTTCCCCACAAATGAAAGACAGGTGTATGTCTACCAAGGGACACACAGAGAAGTGAAGCAAAGAACATACTCCACTGAAATGTAAAGAGTGCATCCCTACACATTCTACCACCTGTTTCTTTACTTTTGAAAGCAGGGATTCTCAGTTCTGTTTGCTGTTCTATACCGTGAAGTTGTCTTCCTTCACAGACGTTGTCTTTCATATTCACAGAACAGCTTATTTAAAATGTTTAAAATTAAGGTGTGTGCAAAAGGTCATAGTACACATGAAGGACGGTGAACTGGGATAAAAAATGCATGAGATAAAGGCTGAAAAATAAAGAATCTGATGTAATAACCTTAAGCAATGATTCCTACCAAAATTTGGTCATGAAATTTGCTTTTCAAATTTTATAATAATTTTGCTAAAAAGCAATATCAAATAACAAAAGTTGGTGTTTATACTGTTATTTGGGGAAATGATATAACAGCTTTGAAAAAATCCAGCATTTCTATGATTTCTCTTAAAAGGCAATGAAGCAGAGACATCAATTGCTGACAGAGAATAACAGTAGGAAGCTAGTTTTCTGGCATATTTTCTCAAGCAGAGACCTCAAGATAAGCTCCTGAAAAAAAAAGTCAGTTTTTAGAGAACAGAGACAGCAATAAACTCCTTTCTGCAATATTCTTTTAAATGTGAAAAGAAATACTGTGAAACTTTTAAGATTCTCTCTTTGTCTTTAAATTTTGACATTTTAATTATAATGTGTCTTGGTGTGGGTGTCTTTGGTTCATATTGTTTGGAACTCTCTCTGCTTCCTGGACTTATCTGTCTGTTCCCTTCACCAGGTTAGGGAAGTTTTCAGCCATTATTTCTTCAAATATGTTTTCTGTCCCTTTCTCTCTCTCTTCTCCTCTGTGACCCCTATAATGTAAATGTTAGTATGCTTGTAGTTGTCCCAGAGATCTCTTAAGCTATCCTCATTGGTTTTTGTTTTTTTTTTTTTAAGATGTTGCTGTGTTGGGTCTTCGTTTCTGTGCGAGGGCTTTCTCTAGTTGTGGCAAGCGGGGACCACTCTTCATCGCGGTGTGCGGGCCTCTCACTATTGCGGCCTCTCTTGTTGCGGAGCACAGGCTCCAGACGCGCAGGCTCAGTAGTTGTGGCTCACGGGCCTAGTTGCTCCGTGGCACGTGGGATCCTCCCAGAGCAGGGCTCGAACCCGTGTCCCCTGCATTAGCAGGCAGATTCTCAACCACTGTGCCACCAGGGAAGCCTTCATCATTGGTGTTTATTCTTTTTGCTTTTCTGATTGGGTGATTTCCACTACCCTGTCTTCCAGATTGCTGATCCATTCTTCTGCATCCTCTAATCTGCTGCTGATTCCCTCTAGTGTATGTTCTATTTCAGTTATTGTATTCTTCAGTTCTGATTGGGTCTTTTTTCATATCTTCTATTTGCCTTTTCAAGTTTTCACTGAGTTCATCCATTCTTCTCCCAACTTTGGTGAACATTTTTATGACTATAATTTTGAACTCTTTATCTGGTAAATTGCTATCTTTGTTTCATTTAGTTCTTTTTCTGAGGTTTTTATCTTTTTCTTTTGTTTGGAAGATATTCCTTTATCTTTTCAATTGCCTAACCCTCTGTGTCTATTCCTATGCATTAAGTAGATCAGCTATATCTCCTGTTCTTGAAACAGCAGGCTTATGTATAAGGTGTTCTGTGGGGCACAGGGGTGCAATCCCTCTTGGCCACTAGAGCCAGGTGCTCCTGGGATGTCCCACATGTGTGCTGTGTGCATCCTCCTGTGTGGTTGGATTGCACCTGTGCCCTGGCTGGCTGTGTGGCTCTGCTGTGACTGCTGTGGGTTCATGGCATGCAGGGTGCCCCCCCGCCCCCCAGAGGTGGAGCCACGTTGTACAGTTGCCGGGGGCCAGCTGAGGCCACTTGCCAGGTGGGGCAGGGGCCGCTTTGAAGGGGCTGGCTGGGGAGGGTGGGATGGGCAGGGTGGGTCCTCAGGAGAACGCTGGCGTGGGGCACATGGTGTTAGCTAGTTGATGGAGAGTGACAGAAATGTTGCCTGCCAGTACTGGGCCAGATGGTGGAAGGAGAGGTTAAAAAAAAAAAAAATGGCATTGGCCAGTGCCTTCAACCCTGGAGAAAATTCCACCAGATCCCTACCCCTCCAGCACTCACCCCCAAATTGTTCAGGGAAGCTCCTGCAGCATATGACCCAGGTACCCCTCACATTCTCCTGCCTCTGTGCTGGTACTCAGAGTAAGTGAGTTTGTGTGTGCACCCTTTAAGAGCAGAGTCTCAGTTTCCCATAGCCCTCCAGCTCTCCCAAATGTAAACCCCACTGGTCTTCAAAGCCAGATGTTATGGGAGCTCATCTTGCCTATGCAGGTCCCCAAGCTGAGGATCCCCACATGGGCTTGGACCCCCTCACTGTGAAGCGGGCACCTCTGCAGTTGCGCTATCCCTCCCACATGTGGGTCACCACACTGGGGGTATGGGTTCTGTCTAGCCTGCATCTTTGACCCTCCTACCCATCTTGACATGGCATTCTGTTTACATTCTTAGTTGTAGAAAATCTGTTCTGCTAGTCTTCAGGTCATTCTCAGAGATAATCATTCTACTTGTAGTTGTGGTTTTGGTGTGTCCCTGGGAGGAGGTGAGCTCAGGATCTTCCTACTCTGCCATATTAATCTGGAACCCCTAAATGTTTCTTTGATAGAGAAAAATGGTGTACACTTTGGGTTTTATTCCTTACAAAATACTAACTTCCTTTATTACTATGCATGTCCATTACTGTACACGTCCACTACTGAACATGTAGTGTGAGACAAAATTCTGTAAGAAAGATATTAAGTTAAATTTATTTTTAAAAAATCAAGAGAAAGAAGATGAGAGGAGATGAAAGATTATGAAGTACATGCTAGGCTGTGGAGTTACATGCTTTTTAGTTCTCAGTCGTTCCCTATAAACTGACTATAAATATAGTCTCCCAGATGACTGCAGGCTTCTAGAATATTAACTCATTGCAAATGTTGACAGTTTAGAAACTTTTGCCTCAAGAATATGAAACAAAATAGAAAAGTGACTTTTTTCCTGTAATTTTTCTTTTACCTTTGAAAGAAAAGATTCTGAATTTGCTTTTTTTGGCAAAAGGGAAGCAAATAAGGGCCATGTTGATCAATTATTTGTCCTGTGCCAGTCATGTACTCTTTTGTTATAGCAACTTATATAATAAGTTTTACTAGCTGGTAGGGCAAATATGGCCTCACCTATCTACACTTCGATTAATCTTGATTTCTAATCACACTTATTCTTCAAAAAAAATATTTAAGTCATTTCATTAATTTCCTCCCCACCAAAACCATTGGAATATTCCTTATAATTAATTAAATATATATTAATTTGAAAGTGGTTGGCATTTTCATGATATTAAGCCTTCCCGTATAGGAACATGATATGGCTTTTTCTTTATTTAGATTGTTTTTTAAAAATATGTATATATATATATATATATATATATATATTTTTTTTTTTTTTTTTTTTTTTTTTTTGCGGTACGCGGGCCTCTCACTGCTGTGGCCTCTCCTCTTGCGGAGCACAGGCTCCGGACATGCAGGCTCAGCAGCCATGGCTCATGGGCCCAGCCGCTCCATGGCATGTGGGATCCTCCCGGACCAGGGCACGAACCTGTGTCCCCTGCATCGGCAGGCGGACTCTCAACCACTGCGCCACCAGGGAAGCCCTAAAAATATGTATATTTTTAAATGCTATAGTTTCCTCCCTCTAGGTCCTGTCCTCAACCTGTCCCCAGTGTCTTTATGTAAGAGAAATACCAGTTAAATAAACAGGAAGGACAGATGGAAAGTGGAAAGGAAGACTTAAAAACAGCTTAAGGTATTTGTGGTGGATACAGACTGGGAAAAGCAGAGAATAAGTCTAGAGACTGTCCATGGACAGTGAATACGGGTATTAGGGCTTTAGGGACTGTAGCTGGAGCCTGGCAGGTCGCAGCTCCTTCAATTCTCCCTCTCTAGTCACCAGCTTCTTCCAAACACCTCAGTCATTTCTGAACTTCCAGCTCTGGTTCTTCGGACTTTTCCAGGGGTGGATATGACTTTTTGGCATCTTAAGGATTTAGGATGAATTTTGATGATCAGACATATATTCCTATTGTTGGGAAAAGCGGGTCTCATGCTCAGTCTTTCAGCCCCAACTCAGCTGCGGAAGGGTGGGCCTTGGGCCTGGAACACTTCCTCACCAAGAGACAAAGGGCGCACACAGCCTCTACACAGCCTGTGCCAGGTGCATCACCTTATGTGGGAATATCTTTCCTGTTTCAGGGGCAGAGAGTACTCTTCTGTCTCTGCTTAAAGTATGTGCAGAATACAGCACCTGTCCAACCCCACTGTTACATCTGCCCTCCGAGGAAAAGGGACAGGGTTCCTTCCACTGCGGTGTGAGAAGGGTGTGCAGTGGCCAATTTCCCTGCGTCGCCCACAGGGAGAGAGACATCCTGGTGATGGGGGACTGACACCCACTCCCGAAGCTGATCTTACTCTCTTTCTTCTCTATGTGAGTTTAGCATTGTTGCATCCAGTGCCTGACAGCACTGTGTTTTCCTTGGCAACTCTGATACCAAGATGCAGTGAGCAGAAGTGTTTAGAGTCCTCCCCTGGGATCGATAACCAGTGCACGGCACTCTGCTTGACACCTATTGAAAATTATAAGCAATAACCTTTTGGAGGTACACTTTGATTAGCAGCTTCAGTCTGATGTTCATAACTACAGACCAAGAATGAAAGAGGCAGCTGTAACAACGAATTGAGAAAGATACCAAGGACAACAATAGTGCTCAGAACAGGTTATTAAGATGTACGGAAGACAGAGTCAAGAATCAACAGAATGACCTTCCCCACCCTTCCTTCCATCTGTCAACGCACATATAAAAATATACCAAATCCCATTCAATCATTTAGAGAAAAGATTAATGCCATTATACCAACACAACCAAATAAGATTCTCCTCTAAAAAAATAGTACCCTATGTTCCTGGCAGAAATATTTCTTTCATATAGTAAAAAGGGATTATCAGTTCCTCTCCTACTAGAATATAAAATGAAGCCTGCTTCATAATTATGATGGTTTTTCTCAAGGAATAAAGGCCATAGTCCAATTTATAATAAATAAAAGGTAGAGATATTGATGCAAAAAGACAACAATGGGTAACCAGTAACAGGTAAAATCAATTTAGATCTAGAAATACCCTTTCTTTATAAACTCTGCCTAATAATTCTAAATTTTTGGATTGCGTTCTCTGGAGAGATGTCGACCTGGCTTGAATACCTTTATCTCATTATTTTCTAAAGAGGGCAAAAGAGTATCTAAATGCCTGAATAATTCTCCAACAGAACACTCAGAGAAAAGAACTGTGTCTGAATGAAAAATGTAGAGAATGAGCAAAGCAGATTAACTGTGCTACACTGGGGTGAGATAGTGAAAGACTTAATAAAATGAGAACTTCCAGAGCAGGACCGATCTCTAAGCTTGTGAATAATCTACAGCTATCAGAGGTATCTCCTTCCACCTGCTGAAGCCAGGCGATAAATGAAGACAGAATGACTTCACACAAAATCTCCTGGGTTACGGTGTCACCAGACACAGCTCAGGTATTATATAGGCAGAAAATAATGGAAGGAACGTAGCCTCCTGGGAAACCTCTCGGGGCCAGATATCAACCACCCAAGTTTCACCCTTGTCTTTGTGCCTGGATTAGCGGATTGGAAAGTAACCAGTTTTGAGCTCCAAGATGACACCATCTTGGTCATTAAGGCCAAGGGGAAAAGAAGACAAGAAAATTATATATTTGGAGTGGGTTTCCAATGAAATCTCCTGCATTTATAAACACTTTCTTAGGTATTCTACATAGATTCTGCAAGGTCAATGGATGAGAAGTAGTTTGTGAAAAGCTCTGGCATAATTTAATGTCTTCTGAGTTTATTCCAGGAGTTTTAAAATCTGGGCTAGCAGAGGAAAATGAGGCTATGTAAGAAATTTCCTGTATCGTATGCCAAAGCCTCCAAAATCTCCAGATTAGGTTCATGTTGTCCAGCTAGCAATGGGAACGGAGAGAACTTTTTTAAATAAAATAACTTTTCTCCATTCATAACTCCATTGTAGTGGCCTTGGCTCTGCTACTGATCTCTTTCTTCAGTATTTTGGTCGATATGTGGCATAAGGGCCAAGGCTCCATCACAGACACAACTTTGGCTAATCAGCTATCAAGCCCTGGCAGGCTGCAGAGGGGTAGCAAGAGTGAGCTTCTTCAGTGAGCTGGAGGGACTCAGGTCTTTCATATGCCATGATAGAATCCTCCAAGGACGTTGCTATGGGTTTTCTATATGGTACTGGGACACATCCAAGCGGATAAAAGTTGAATACGTTATAACATGGGTAAGAGATGACTGCAGAGAAGATTTCAAGAATAAATGAAAATGTTTAAATGCAACGAAGTAAAACTGATGAACTAATTAAAATCATGCAAACAACATGGAATGTGCCTAGAACATCATCACAGGATCTGAGCCTCATTTATCACTCTGCTAGTTTTTATGCTTGTTTATAATTATGAGCAGAGATGAAATCTTTTCTCACCACTGCATGGTGAGTGTAGCCATTAAGTTAGTGTCACCAGGTAATAGCATCTGGTCACTTGACAGTGTTGGTCTGTCCCCAGGCGGGATTGCTGCTAAATCAGAACACAGTGGTGTCAAGAAACGTTATTGGTTGGCTCTGAGTAAATTTTCTCTTTTATCCCAAATCACACAATTAGTGAGTGACAGGATTGAAAGTCATGAATCAAATTTCTGACTTTTATCCAGGGAAAATTTTGTAGTGTGTCTTTTATGATCCACAAATCATGATTTTATGTAAGATAGGAATTGTTTCTATGCAGGTGCATTTCTGTTAACTAACCTGATTCCTTGTAAATTAACAGAAAAAAATTTACTAATTTTTCCCTTAAATAAACGTGCAATAAAACTGAATCGCCACTAAAAACCAAAAACAATACACACATGCAAAAAAAAAAAACAACACAAAAACAAACAAGTGTGCTGTATATGCTACCCTAAATTAACACAAGAAGGTGAAAAGGGCCAAATGCAACCAGTTTAAAAATTTAAATGCATTTTTATTTGTTTTTGTTTGTTTTTAAGTTCGAATGACCTTCTGCTGGTGGGCAGATACTCACAGTGGGAATCCTAAATTAGAAAAGAAAATTGCTTGAAAACACAGTCCAAATAGGACCCAAATGTTAATGCCTGTGAGAATTCTGTGAGAACACAGTGAGGCCACACCTGCAGTCTCTAACTCAAACCAGCTCTTCCTCTAGATATGTGTTTTCTAACGCCTAACCATCTTCAAGTCCTTGCTCAACATCACCTTTCCAGGAAGGTCAACTCTGATCCAACTATTTAAACCTACCACTTTCCCCCCATTTCTGGCACCCTTGATCCTCCCTAATCTGCTCTGTTTTCTTTTTCACATAGCATTTATCAACATCAAATATTTTTGGAATTTACTTATGTAAACAAACAAACAAGCAAGAACAACAAACAGCAATAATAAGAAACCCTGAGCAGAGAGGAGAATCTGATTTCCAGAATTACCACATTATATTATTTTAAATGTCCAGCTTTAAATTGGACAAAATTTAAAAATTGTAAGACACATGACAAAAAATATGAAATATGACATGCAACAAGGACATATAGTCCACACAGGGAAAAAGCACTCAATAGAAACTATCCCTGAAGCAACTCAGACATTGGATTTACTAAAGAAACACTTATAAATCAGATATTTCAAATATATTCAAATAATTAACCATGTCTAAAGAACTAGAGAATATCGATAAGGAGATAGAAATTATAAATAATAAAGATTGGAACAGAAATAAATGAAATAGAGAACAGAAAATCAATAGAAAAAATAAGATCAAACAAATCAATAAAATCAACTGTTAGTTCTTTGAAAACAAAATTGATAACCCGTTAGCTACACTGACCAAGAGAAAAAGAAAGAGGACATAAATTACTAAAATTAAGAATGAGGGAGATGTTTTCCTAGTGAGCTTACAGAAATAAAGAAGATTATGGGGAAAACTAGGAACAGTTGTATGCCAACAAGTTAAATAACCTACATGAAATGGATAAACTCCTAAAAAGACACAAACTCCAAAACTGACTCAAGAAGCAATATATAGTTCTCACTTCAGCAGATTGCAAAGATACAGGGAAGATTAACATGGCCCCTGTGCAAGGATGACACTAAAATTTGTGAAGCATTCCATATTCTTCTGGTGATGTAATGTACAGCATTGTGACTATAGTTAATAATACTGTATTATATATTTGAAAGTTGGTAAGATAGTAGATCTTCAAAGTTCTCATCACAAGAAAAATATTGTAACTATGTGTGGTGATGGATGTTACCTAAATTTATTGTGGTAACCATTTCCCGATATATACATATATCAAATCATTATGTTGTACATCAAAAACGAATAGGATATTGTATGTCAATTATACCTCAAATTTAAAAAAGAAGAAATAGATAATCTGGACAGACCTGTAACAAGTGGAGAGATTGAAGTAATCAAAAACTTCTCAAAAAAGAAAATTTCTGGACCAGATCACTTCACTGGTGAATTCTACCATATGGTTACAGAAGAATTAACATCAATCCTTCACAAACTCTTCCAAAAAATAAAAGAGGAGGGAAATACTTCTGAAGTCATTCTATAAAGTCAAAATTATTCTGATACCAAAACCAGACAAAGATATCACAAGAAAGAAAACTATAAATCAATATATCTTATTAATATAGATGCAAACTTCCTCAACAAACTGAATCCAGCAACGTATATAAAGTCATATGTTTTATATGAATTACACACCATAACTAAAAATTTATCTCAGGAACGCAAGGGGGTTCAACATCTGAAAATCAACTAACTTAAAACATCAACATACAAAATATAATATTATACTAAGTGAAAGAAGCCAGATACAAAAGACCAAGTATTCAACAGCAGCTTTCACCCTCAGACTTATTTTATAAGGAAGTTGGGCAAAGTGTCCGGGATGGGCTCTAGCGGTGAGTATTGAGGCTAGAGAGATGCTGAGTTAGAAGTTCACTAAAAGCGTCTTCAAAGAAGGAAAAGGTAATCTTGTAATAGAAAAGAGCATTATAGGGACTTCCCTGGTGGTCCAGTTGTTAAGACTCCACGCTCCCAATGCAAAAGGCCCTGGTTCAATCCCTGGTGAGGGAACTAGATCCTGCATGCTGGAACTAAGACCTGGTGCAGCCAAATAAATAAACTTTAAAAAAAAAAAAGCAAAGAAAAGAGCAAAAGAATGGGAGAAATGCCATACTCAGTCTGATTCTTATTTCATGCACTTTAATGTCCTTCCTTTGACAGGATCCTTTGTATGGGCACATGGGTATCTCCCTTGATATCAACCTCCAAAGATCTGTGGCCTTCACTCACAATATCTAAATTCTTGAGCTGCTACATCTTATGCTTCAATTGATCTGAACTGCTTCTGTATAAGCAGGGAAAAAACGCTTGATCTTTTATAAACTGAAAGCACTGATATACTATAGCTAGTACACCGGTACTACTACTTGAAGGAGAATTTTTCTGTCAGAGGAGAACAACAGGTTCTGAAAATAAACAAGAATATAGAAAAAGGGGAAAAGTTTTGTCTTCCTCCACTAGAACTGTGTTCAAGAGTTCAACATTCAAGCACAGTAGAAATTTCAATTAAGGTAAGGCTTCTGTTGTGGCCTTTGGGTCAGATAGGCTCCCCATATTACCCCAACCATCCCCATCACTACCTTTTTATTTCTTAAAGACCAGGAATTTGGAGAACCCTATGTCAGGAGCAGACTCTGCTAAGATAGAGCATGTGATGATCAAGAACACGTTCCCTTTGTCATTTGTAGACACGCAGGCAGGCACATTTCCATTAGCTTTGTAGACGTAAGCTCCATATAGGCAGGTCACCTTCTCTTACATCCACCAGTGTATCTCCAGAATCTCACTTGTTAGCACTGTTGGTACTCAGTGATTCTAATGCTCACCGTTTCTGTGAAATACGACCTAGCATCTGGTGATTCACACTCAAGGCTCAGAGACAGTATGGCTTCAATATCCATGTTGGCCAAGCCAATTTGATTTTTGGTTTAACTCAATAAGAAGCAGTCAAAATAAATTGAAAAATCCAATATTAACAATCACGAAGGAGAGGAGTGATAATTGTTCATTGGCATCACGGTCTTTTGTCTTACTGTTATATTGTGTTCTTCCAAGAAAACCAAGTCATTTATTATTTTTTTACATCAGAATATATAATTTGACATATTAAAGCGTTTAAAAAAAATCTACTCCCAAACAGGCCAATTTATGCTGAATAAACTAGCGGAAACGTCTCCATTCAAGCTTATTTCTGCTTTTTAAAACTGACGATAACGGATGAGCCCAAATCTGGACCAAAAAGGGCAAGGTAGCAATCTCTACCTGCAGTTCTAACCCACTCAACCTCTAAAAACTGTAACTTTGAAAATAATTCCTTTGGTGCTGTAGCCTTACCTGACATCCATATCCCATTAATACTGTTAAGCAGTACATGGAATATGTACCACATTACTTTTATAAAATCTGGAAAACCCTGAATTCCAAAACTATGACTTGTAGTTCAATTGAGGCAAGGGGCTAAGGGATTAGCCCCTTGGTGCGTTATACACTTATGTTTAAATAGGGAATTTAGGCAAGTCACGATCTCTGTTTCATCATTTGGAAAATAAGGGAGTTGGTCCAGGTGGCTTCTAAAATCCTTGACAGTAATTAAATTCTAGGATCCTACCTGATCAATTTATATCCTGAAGCACATAACAAATTATGTTCAATTTGGACTACTTTGAAATTCTATTAAATTATGGGCATTTAACTTTGCCCATAATGTGTGACAAGCACACATTATTAGATATCTCTTCAAGAATGCAATTTAATTCAGTTTTAGTACCTGCTGTGCCAAACACGGATGATATGCCTTCCACAATGGTCCTGTGGATATTGGGATGAGAGAGGACAAATGCAAATGTCCAAAATGCAACCTTAAAAAGAAAAACATATGTCAAAACATACAACCTTCTTTGAACGTGAACAAAAGCATACATAGTATTAGCCACAAACATTTAAAAGAAACAAGGAGATATTTAAACTAAACTTAAAAGCATGTTAGTAGAGTATCTTTGAAAACAACTAGATTTTATGAACAAAAGAGATGTTACGTATCTCTAAGGGGTCAAAGTTATGATTTTATTCTGCCACTATAGTTTCACAATATTGGTTATATAGAGTAAACTATTTTCACTAAAAAAAATGGGAAAAGCAGGGTGTTTTATTGTACTAATATACAACATAAAATATTATATAAGCACATATTAGAAATTTAGGAGCAACAAATTATGACACTTAAGAATGTTAGTCCAAAACAAAGGCATTTTTCAAGATGTAATTCCTTGAAGTATAAATAAATTAGCAAATCATATATTCTGCAAATGAAACATGGTAATTTTAAATAAGCCCCAGAAACTATATCTAAAATCTTATCAACTAAATTATGAGAGTACTTATATCAAAACTAGGGTCCTTTCATACCCTATTGAAAAAGGGTGCTTGCAAGTTTATAGGGTATTACTGAACATAGTATGTTTGCAAGTTCTCACTCTAGACCAAACAAAATTATTTCATATCTTTCCTCATTGTGGTATTATAAGATAATATTACACTGCTAAACATCAAAGACATACAGATGGCTAACAGGCACATGAAGAGATGCTCAATATCTCTAATTACTTGAGAAATGCAAATCAAAACCACAATGAAGTATCACCTCACACCTGTCAGAATGGCTATCATCAAAAAGTCTACAGATTACAAATGTTGGTGAGGATGTGGAGAAAACGGAACTCTTGCGCACTGTTGCTGGGAATGTAAATTGGTGCAGCCACTATGGAAAACATTATGGAGGTTCCTTAAAAAACTAAAAATAGGGGGCTTCCCTGGTGGTGCAGTGGTTGAGAGTCCGCCTGCCGATGCAGGGGACACGGGTTTGTGCCCCAGTCCAGGAAGGTCCCACATGCCGCGGAGCGGCTGGGCCCGTGAGCCATGGCCGCTGAGCCTGTGCGTCCGGAGCCTGTGCTCTGCAACAGGAGAGGCCACAACAGTGAGAGGCCCACGTACCGCAAAAAAAAAAAAAAAAAAGCAAAACTAAAAATAGAACTACCATATGATCCAGCAATTTTATTCCTGGGTATATATCCTGAAAAAATGAAAATACTAATTCAAAAAAAAATACATGTACCCCAGTGTTCACAGCAGCACTACTTATAGTAGCCAAGACACGGAAGCAACTCAAGCGTCCATCAACAGATGATTGGATTAAGAAGATGTGGTACATATATACAATGGACTATTACTCAGCCATAAAAAAGAATGAAATACTGCCATTTGCAGCAATGTGGATGGACCCAGAGAACAGTATGCTTAGTGAAATAAGTCAGACAGAAAAAGGCAAATATTGTATACCACTTACATGTGGAATCTAAAAAATAATACAAATGAATGTACATGCAAAACAGAAACAGGCTCACAGATATAGAAAACAAAATTGTGGTTAACAAAAGGAGAGAGAAGTGGGGAAGGATAAATTAGGAGTATGGGATTAACAGATATAAACTACTATGTATAAGATAGATAAGCAACAAGGATGTACTGTACAGCATAGGAAATTATACTCATTATCTTGTAATAACCTATAATGAAGTATAAGCTGAAAAAATACTGAATCACTATGCTGTACACCTGAAACTAACACAATAGAGTAAATAAACTATACTTCAACTAAAAAAAATTAATTTTCCATTAATTCAGGTAGATATTTTTGCTTCTATTTTTAGGTTACACATTAAAGGAAACGTATCAAATCATTAAAAGAAGATTGGGTCCCTTTCATCTGCTTTCTGTAAACACATATTGTGAAAGAAATTTAATCTTAGGAAAACCAATCCTGAAAAGACTCAGACAACACTGTGTTACTTAAGTCTTTCTGTCTCTTGTGAGGGACTGTTAAACACCTTTAAATGATCCCAATACTCCCCCCTGTGGTCAAAAGAGGAAGAACAACGGTCTGAAAGGAAGTGCTTGGACAAAGCCAAATTCAATACTACTCATTGTTTTCCCCTTTATGACAGTAAACTGATACTGTGGGCATAAACATGGTGCTGTTTACATAAACAAAGTGAACAGGAGAACTGAGGCCTCTATCCCAAGATCCACTTTCTGTGGCATTTTCCAGATTAGGAAAGGCTTACCCTAGAGATCAACTAGTTCATTTTTACAGAGGAAACATGCTCAGACAGCTCTCTTCAACATGTCTCCCCACGTGGGCCCCTTCTATACACTCTAGAGATGGAAGTGCTGAATTATTGGATTTAATTAATAAGCACTCCATACTCAATCCATCATTTTTTTAACTTACTTTATTGAAGCTTAGTTGATTTATAACGTGTTAATTTCTGCTCTACAGCAAAGTGATTTAGTTTTTTATATATATATTCTTTATCATATTCTTTTCCATTATGGTTTACTACAGGATATTGAATATAGTTCCCTGTGATATACAGTAGGACCTCGTTATTTAAAGACTCAAGAGTTCATGTTGGGGAAAATATATATCTTAGTGATAGTACATAGATTTTTCAGTTACACAAAAGAGGGGTTTAGAGTTTTACGTGGTTAATTAGAGTTTTAGAGATTCACTAAAATTGGGTAATACCTTATTTTAAAGCAAACTCAAGGAATTCAGTTAAACTATAAATGGTTGTGCAATGGTGTTAGTTACTGTTTGATGCCTCTTAACAGATCTCTCTTCTAAAAATCTATATTATATTCTACTTAAAATTTTTAATTAAAAAATTACTCTTTTAAAAAGAAAAGAAAGGCATATAAAAGAGTAACCAATAAATGCTGCGGGAATTGAGAGTGAGGTGGGGAAGTCACTACTGAAAGTGTTTAGAAAGAGCTTCAGAGAAGCAGATTAAAAAGGTAAAACGTCAGATTTGAGGTTCGTTTGGAAAAGTTTTCTTAAAAAGTACATTTGGCAGCCAGGAATTTCTTGGGACTTGGAAATGGTTTTCCCATAGAAATAATTTCATAAATCATGGTTAATATCTTGGGCCAGTCCACCGAAATTCACCTAGACTTTGGTCTCATAACAGGGCTTCCTGGTGCCTTGTACCAAGCCTGTCTGAAGCCTGAGCTCTGAGTTCCGTGGTCCTAGAGACAGAGCACAGAGTAGAAGAGAATGATCTAGGCACCAGGAAAGCACAGGCCCCTGGCAGGGCTTCTGGCAGCTCTCCTGGCCGCCTCGGGAGATCACAAAAGCCAGGACAGCAGTGGCCACTCCCACCCTTGGGCATTTGAGAGGTCAAGTTTTGGAAGCCAAGGCAGTTCATTATTAGTGGGCCATTGAAAGAAATGACTGATTGAAACCATGGTGTTACTTTTTATAAGAGAAGAAAGCTAACATTTATTGAGCCAGGGACTGTTAGCCCCTTTCCACTTCTTAAAAATATAATCCTCATAGTATCCTATGAGGTAGATAACATTCATGCTATTTTACAGATAAGGACACTGAGGGTCACAGTGAAACACTTGGCCCATTGTCACCCAGCCGTGGGATCTGCCTTTGGACCTGACTCTAAAGCCAGTCCAGGGTCTCTGCCCACACACCAGCTGCCTCTTAGTGCCAACAAGAGCCAGCAGGATGGAACTTCTGCTGATCATCAGACACTTGCTTTCTGCAATTGACTTAAATTCTTTCACACCAGTGCCAGGAACAAATTCCAAAAATCTGACTCCCCCTGAGTCAGATCAATGAGGCTTTGTGTCCCTTTCTTCTGTGTGTGGGGGGGGGGGTCTTTCTAATGAGTTGTTGAAAATTAATCCTGTGACAGGAGTGGCTGTTTTGTTGCTGCTTTGGGAGTTGTTTTGATATTTGCCTTTTAATTTTGCTCTAGCTTAATCAGTTTCCAAGAAAACTGTATAAGGAAAAATCAGAGAATAATATTAGAGATACCTAAGAAGAGGAAAGTGTTAGACTACTTTTATTTGCCCATGCCAGATGAAATACGTATTTTAGTGGCTGACACACATTTGAGCAGAGAAGCCAGAATTTCTATTTCTGCTCTGTTACCCAGTTAGTGTATAATGGGTTAAAGACAACTAGAGTATCAGTACTTAGAAAGCCCTCTACAACCTTTATAAGAGGAAGGAGAAACAAATAATACTTAACACATCTTATTTCTATTTGTTAGAAAGAAAAAAGAAAAAATGAATACCTTTATCATTACAGATAGGTTGAAAGTTCTTATTTAGTAGAAAACAAATACATAAAAAGTTGACCCTTTAATCTCTCAAATAATTTAAGTGCAGCTTAAGCTGATAGGAAATCCTCCTGATGCAGGAAACTGCTGTGCATCGAACATGAAGTGCTAGACAAACCTCGTGGCTGTATTCTAGTTCATAACAGCTTAAAAAAAAACAACCAGTTCAAAAATCCCTGCTCTCTTTAGAAGTATCGTGAGTTCCAGTGTCACCAGCTCCATTCATGGGGAAGCTTACAGGACCACGATGCCAAGCAATGCAAACAGGAATGGTGCATAGAAGGAGAACGGGTTCAGGGGTCGACAAAGAACTCATGAGCACTGGGTGGCAGCTGGGCTTATCTCGCTAAATCCTCACAACAATCTCGCAGAGAAATGAGCGTTACCGTTTATTAAGTACCCGAGTCTCAGACCATACTAGGAGTCTTATGATCCCTTTTTTACCAATAAGGAAATGGAGGCTCAGCGTGTTCGTTACCTCCATGAGATTCTATGGCTATGGCTGGGATATCTGGATTCAAGCCCAATTCTAATTGAACTATCCGTTTACCTACTCTCTCCCCAGTAAATGTCTGGGGTCAAGACTTACTTATCTTTGCAGCACCAATACTAAGCATGTTGACTGACATGGAAAGTACAGAAAGTGCTGCATATACAGGTGTTGTCACAACTGACCCCAAAGTGCAAATGTTTGCCTTCACCTGTTACATGCTGCCTTTCAAAGGGCAGAATTCACTTCAGGTCTCTGCTTTGCCTCCTTTGTGATCTTATCAGATTTCCTTAGGCATTCAGTTTTGTTTTTCTATCTCACAACCAAATCCATTACAGTATTTTTCTTCCCCATGATAAGAAGTGAAAAGAATTAAAAAAAAAAAAACAGAAAGAAAAATGAAGGGAAAAACTGAAAGTACAGTAGACAGAAATGCAATCCTTCCTTTACTAATATACTTACAGGGACAGCATTGGACAGAGAAGCCCAAAGTAGTAAGAGCCCATAATTGGGACTCTTCTGTTCATTTGTTTCCATCTCTAGGAGATCCAGCAGAGCCTGCATTACTGTCTGTTTAAAAGAAATAAATATTGTCAAACCAGAGCTATGTGACAAAGATTGATGTTAATAAACAAAGATCATGCATTTTTCTTTAATCTGAAAGATACTATTTTTGCCATTCTTAGGTTTGTGATCTCAGGCATGCTAAGGGATTTACATACTTACTGGTAGTATAGTAATTGGGAGTAGGGACTCTGGGGTTCAATGCTCTTACTGCATTGGTTCAAATCCTGGCTTAATTTTTTAAGACTTATTTTTTAGAGCTGTTTTAGGTTTACAAGAAAATTGAGAGGAAAGTACAGAGATTTCCCATACAAACTTTACCCCCACCCAAGCATAGCCTTCCTCATTATCAACATCACTCACCAGAACGGGACATTTTTGACCAAGGAAGAAGCGATTTTGATACATCATAGTCATCTAAAGTGCACAGTTTACCTTAGGAGTCACTCTTGGTGTTATAAACTCTATGGGTTTGGACAAATGCATAATGATATCTATTATCATTATAATGTCATACAGAGTATTTTCATAGCCCTAAAAAATCCTCTATGCTCTGCCTATTCATCTCTCCCCACCCCCTAACAACCACTGATCTTTTTACTTTCTTCATAGTTTTGCCTTTTCCAAAATTTCACATAGTTGGAATCATACAGTATGCAGCCTTCTCATATTGGCTTCTTTCACTTAGTAATAGGCATTTATGGTTCCTCCATGTCTTCTCATGGCTTGATAGCTCATTTCTTTTTAGCGCTAATACTCTATTCTTTGGATGTACCATAGCTTATTCACCCATTTACCTACTGAAGGGCATCTTGGTTGCATCCAAGTTTTGGCAATTATGAATAAAGCTGTTATAAACATCCATATGTAGGTTTTCGTGTGGGTGTAAGTTTTCAAACCATTTGGGCAAATACAAGGAGCACAATTGCTGGACTGTATGGTAAGAGTATGTTTCATTTTGTAAGAAACCTCCAAAAAGTCTATACCATTTTGCATTCCCACCAGCAATGAATGAGAGTTCCTGTTGTTCTACAACCTTGTCAGCATTTGGTATTGTCTGTGTTCCAGATTCTGGCCATTCTAATAGGTGAGTAGTGGTATCTCATTGTTTTAATTTGCATTTCTCTGATGACATGTGATGTGGAGCATGTTCTCATATGCTTATTTGCCATCTATATATCTTCTTGGGTGAGGTGTCTCTCAAGGTCTATTTTTGGTCTGTTTTTCCATTGGGTTGTTTGTTTTCCTATTGTTGAATTTTAAGTGTTCTTTGTATATTTTGGATAATAGTCCTTTATTTTGCCAATACTCTCTCTCAGTTTGTGACTTGTCTTCTAATTCTCCTGATATTGTCTTTTCACAGAGCAGCTTAATTTTAATGAAATCCAGCTTAATAGTTTCGTTTATGAATTGTGTCTGCAGTGTTATATCTAAGTAGGCATCGCCACACCCAAGATCAACTAAGTTTTTTGCATGTGAATGTCCAGTTGTTTCTGCACTATTTGTTGAAAAGTCTATCTTTGTTTCATTATATTGCCTTTGCTCCTTTGTCAAAGATCAGTTGACTATATTTAATGGGGTCTCTTTCTGGGCTCTCTATTCTGTTCCATTAATTTATTTGTCTATTCTTTTCCAGTACCACATTATCTTGATTACTGAAGCTTTACAGTAAATCTTGAAGTTGGATAGCATCACTTCTTTGAAGAACTTTGCTCTTTTCCTTCAACATTGTGTTGGTGATTCTGGGTCTTCTGCCTCTCCATACAAATTTTAGAATCCATAAAATTTTATAACTTGCTGGGGTTTTTTTATTGGGGATTGCATTGAATCTATACATCAGGTTGGGAAGAACTGACATCTTGACAATATTGTCTTCCTATCCATGAACATGGAATATATTCCCATATATTTAGTTCTTTGACTTTGTTCCTCAGAGTTTTGTAGTTGTGCAGTTTTCCTCATATAGATCTTGTTTTGTTTTATATATATGTAAGTATTTCATTTTTGGGAATGCTAATGTAAAGGGTATTGTGTTTTTAATTTCACATTCCACTTATTCATTGTTGGCATGTAGGAAAGCAATTAACTTTTGTGTATTAACTTGGTATCCTACGACCTTGCTAAAATCACTCACTAGTTCCAGTAGTTTTTTGGTTGATTCTTTTGGATTTTCTCTACATATGTTCACATCATCTGCAAGCAAAGACAGTTTTATGTCTTCCCTTTCAATCTGTATAATTTTTATTTCCTTTTCTTGCCTTATTGCATTAGCAAGGACTTCCAGTACTATGTTGAAAAAGAGTGGTGGGAGGGGACATCCTTGCTAAAGGGGTTCTGGTACCAATTTCCAATGTGTGTGAGGGGGGTTCTACACACCACAAACAATGCTTGGTTCATCATCTGGGTGTCTTATAATTCAGCTCAATTATAACACTATTTACCCAAAGATAGCATCATGTTCCACAGGCTAAGGGTATAGTCCCACAAGACTCTGCCCTGCTCTTCAGATGTCAGCTGCAAGCCCGGGTTATTGCCTGTGCTTCTGACTAACTGGCTAAGGCTTGGAAGTTACACAGACCCCCTCCTTGGATTTCAGATGCCAGTTGCAAGTCCAAGTTGTTACCTGTACTTCTAACTGACTGGCTATATAAATCAGAGGTTCCCATGAACCCCCTCCTCAGATTTGATTAATTTGCTAGAGCTGCTCACCGAACTGAAACATTTTACTTATTAGATTACTGGTTTATTATAAAAGGATGCGATAAAGCCTACAGATGAACATTCAGCTGGAAGAGATGTATAGGGCAAGGTAGGGGTAAAGGCCAAGGAACTTCTTTTCTTTTTTTTCTTCTTTTTTTTTTTTTTTGCAGTACACAGGCCTCTCACCATTGTGGCCTCTCCCACCGTGGAGCACAGGCTCCGGACGCGCAGGCCCAGCGGCCATGGCCCACGGGCCCAGCCACTCCACAGCATGTGCAATCGTCCCAGACCGGGCACGAACCCGTGTCCCCTGCATCAGCAGGTGGACTCTCAACCACTGCGCCACCAGGGAAGCCCCCAAGGAACTTTTGTGCTTGCTTGAAGCATGCCACTCTCCCCAAATCTCCAAGTGTTCATCAACATAGAAGCTCTCTGAACCCCATCCTTTTGGGTTTTTATGAAAGCTTCATACATAGGCACGATTGATTAAATCATTGGCCACTGGTGATTGCTTCAACCTCCAGGTATAAATTTCCTTCTAAGCATTGTTTTCACTACTTCCCACAATTTTGATAGGTTGGTTTTTCATTTTAGTTTGTTTCAAAATATTTTAATTTCTTATGAGAATTCTTCTTTGATCCACGTGTTATTTAGAAATGTGTTGTTTAATCTCCACGTATTTTGGGATTTTCCAGTTATCTTTCTGTTATTGATTTCTAGTTTAATTCCACTGTGGGCTGAGAAGAGACATTATATGATTTCTATTCTAATAAATTTGTTAAGGTGTGTTTAATGGCCCAGAATGTGGTTTATTTTGGTGAATATTCCATATAAGCTTGAGAAAAAAATACGTATTCTGCCATTGTTGGATTAAGTAGTCTTAACTAATTATATCCAGTTGATTGATGGTGGTGTTGAGTTCAATTATATCCTTGTTGATTTCTGTCTGTTGGATGTGTCCATTTCTGAGAGAGGGGTGTTGAAGTCTCCAACTGTGACAGTAGATTCATCTATTTCTGTTTGAAGTTCCATCAGTTTTTCTCTCATGTAGTTTGACACTCTGTTGCTAGGTACATACACATTAAGAATTGTTATGTCTTCTTGGAGGACTGACCTCATTGTCATTATGTAATGTCCTTCATTATGCCTGATAAGTTTCTTTCCTTTGAAGTCTGCTCTGTCTGAAAGTAATACAGCTCCTCCTGCTTTCTTTTGATTGGTGTTAGCACGGTATGTTTTTCTACATCTGTTTACTTTTAATCTATATTAAATATAAAGTGTCCTTATATTTAAAGTGGGTTTCTTGTAGACAACATATAGTTGGGTTATGTTTTTAGATCCACTGTGACAATCTCTGTCTTTTAATTTAGGCCACTGACATTCAAAGTGATTACTGATATAGCTGGATTAGTATCTACCATATTTGTTACTGTATTCTATTTGCTGCCCTTATTCTTTGTTCTTATTTTTGTATTCCACCATTTTCCTGCCTTTTGTGATTTTAATTGAGCATTTTATATGATTCCATTTTCTCTCCTTTCTTAGCATATCAAGTTATACTTCAATTTTTATTTTTATTAGAGTCTGTAGAGTCTGTAATATACATTTACAACTAATCCAAGTCCATTTTAAAATAATACTGTACCACTTCACAGGTAGTGTAAGTACCTTCTAGTAACAAAATAATCCTAATTCCTCCCTCCTGTCCCTGTATCATTTCCATCATTCATTTCACTTATACATAAGCACACATAAGTACACATACACACATGCATATACATATAATATACATATAAGCATATATAATTGAATATATTGTTGCTATTTTATTATCTGAACAAACTGTTATCAAGTTGATATCAATCTGAACTGTTAGATCAATTAAGAATAGAAAAAATAAGTTTCTTTTTCACCTTTACTTATTCCTTCTTTCATGCTCGCTCTTTCTTTATGGAGGTCTGAGTTTCTGACCTGTATCATTTTCCTTCTCTCTGAAGAACTTCTTTTAGCATTTCTTAAAAGGCAGGTCTACTGGCAACAAAATTCCCGCAATTTTTGTTTGTCTGAAGAAGACTCTATTTCTCCTTCACTTCTGAAGGACAATTTCACAGAGTACAGTGTCCTAGGTTGATGTTTTTTCCTCTCTCAACACTAAATATTTCACTCCACTCTCTTCTTGCTTGCATGCTTTCTGAGGACAAGTCAGATGTAATTCATATCTTTGTTCTTCTATAGGTATAGTGGGTTTTTTCTTTGTTTTTTTGTTTGTTTTTCTCCCTCTGGCTTCTTTCAGGATTTTTTAAATCTTTGATTTTCTGTAATTTAAAAATGATATGCTGACGTGTAGTTTTTTTGGTGTTTACTTGATTGGTGTTCTCTGAGCTTCCAAGATCTGTGGTTTGGTGTCTGACATTAATTTGGGAGAAATTCTGAGTCATTATTGTGTCAAGTATTTCTCCTGTTCCCATCTCTTTCTTCTTTTTCTGGTATACCCATTCCATGAATGTTACATCTTCGGTAGTTTTCCCACAGTCCTTGAATATTCTGTTCTATTTTTGTTTTTTATGTCTTCGTTCTCTTTGCTTTTTGGTTTTCAAGGACTGAATCTCCTCTAGCTCAGAGATTCTTTCTTCAGTTGTGTCCAGGCTACTAATAAGTCCATGAAAAGCATTCTTCATTTCTGTCACTTGGTTTTTTTTTAATCTCTGTCTAGCATTTCATTTTGGTTCTTTCCTAGGATTTCCATCTCTCTGCTTACATTGTCCATCTGTTCTTGCATACTGCCTACTTTATCATTTAGTCATTAGCATATTAATCATATATTTTTTTAAAGTCCCAATCTGTTAATTCTAATATCCCGGCCATGAATGGTTCTGATGCTTGCTTTGTCTCTTCAAATTGTGGAGGTTTCTTTTTGCCTTGTAATTTTTCTTGATGGCTAGACATGTTGTGCTGGATAAAAGGAATGGCTATAAATAGGTCTTTAGTAATGTGGTGGTTAGGTGTGAGGGGAGGGGAAGCATTCAAGTCTTATGATTAGATCTCTGTCTTTTCATGAGCCTGTGCCTCTGGACTGTGAACTTCACAAGTGTTTCTCAGTCTTATTCTCCCTCCTTAGGTGGGACAGGATGGCTAGAGGTGGCTGCAACTGGACACTCCTCTTCCCCAGGTCAGTTAGGCTCTGATAATCCTCCAGCAGGTTAAGTTCTGTTTAACTATTTTCCCCTGAGGGCAGGCCTGGTTAAGAACAGAGCACTGTGGCATATTTCAAACTTGTTCTTTTCCCCCTTCCCCTGTCAGAAGCCCTAGGGGATTTTTCACTGGTCCACCTCCTGGAGGTAAGTTTCACAGTATTGTGGAGGTCCTTCTATGACCGGGTCCCAGGTCCCATGGAGTTTTGAACTCTGAGAATTGTCTGCACTGAACCTCTAGCAATTCATTAATTACAGCTCGGGTTTTCCTACCCTGGCGCAGGTTCCCACGGCAGTCTCCACTCTCAGGTCTGTGCTCTGGGAAATGTCAACTCCCTGTATTTGCCTGTTGGTCTCTAGTCTTGGGGGCAGCAGGTTGCTCTGTGTCCTCTCTTTCAAGAATTGTTGATTTTTCAGTCTGTTAAGTTTTTACTCGGTGTGAGGATGAAGTGGCAACTTCCAAGATCCTTACATGTGGAATGGGAACCTGGTTTCAATAGCTGGGTAACCTTGGGCAAGTACTTTAAGCTCTCTGTGTCTCAATTTCCTCATCTGTAAAATGGTCATAATATGGACCCTACCTCACAGGATTGTTGTGAGAATTAAATGAGTTACTTCCTATAAAGTACTTAAAACAAAACATAGTACACATTACCATTTTGACGAATGTTATCTTTAAATATTTTTTTCTTTTTTTAATTAACATCTGCTCTTAGGAAAATGCAAACAACACAGATCTCTGGAGCATTCAGGAGAAAACCCTACCCCCATGTGCCATGCAAATTCTCAGCCTACATATCATGGGTAAGGGAATTGCCAAACCAGTATATGATAAATATTGCAATACTCTAAAACCATGCAGAGAACTGACGTTTGACATGGACGGTGCCAGGTCAGATCAGGGCCTCTCCAAGGTCACCTAGTATGGCTGCTCTCAAGTCATCACACAAATTCCATGAAAGCATTTCCTTCCTTGGAAGGCTTCCCAGATTTGCCTTTGCCAACGGTCATCCCCATCACGAGGAACAAATTCAGACATTATAACATTTTCACTAAGTTACTTGTGCACTTCGAATCTTAACTAATTCAAGTTAGGTAACAGAAATAATGGTAGCTAAAGTCCAGTCACTGCTCTGGAAGGCAAGTACTGTTTAAGGGCTTCACAAGTAGTTAAGCATTCGTTCCTCACCCCAGCTCCAAGGAGTAGATCTGTTATTGTCACCATTTTACATTTGAGGAAATGGAAGCACGATTAGGTTAGGGAACTTTGCTAGTGACATACAGCTTGTCAATGGTTGAGCTGGGATTCGAATCCTGCGAGGCTGGCCCTGGCTCCAGTGCCCACAGTCTTAGCTACTAGGCTATGCTGCCCCTTAGAGACACAGTCCTTAACTCTCATGGGTTAGGGACTCAGAGAACTGCGCTGCACCAGAACGCAGTGGTTTTTCTTCAGATCCTACAACACAGAAAATACCTATTACATCACTCTCAAAGAAAATACATGACGAGAGGCTGTTGCTGTTACTTACAGAGGCACGTAGTGTTTCAAAAGTGATTAACCGCTCTGATCCCTGGCTTTCTGGTTTTAATAATCCCCAGTTTCCCAGGTACTAAAGTTGTTGCGAAAAAGAAATGAGCAGTGAATTTGTGGAATGTGTTAACACTACGCCTGGCACAGGGTAAGTACCCCGTAAGCGTTAGTGATGTCTTATTGTTACTGTTTCTGTAATAATGGATTACCAGATTTGAAAATAATTGAAGTATAATTTTCATTTACTCCTGGTTTCTATCAGACTTACAATGCAAGTTGTTATGGTACAAAGTTTATATTTCATGAAAGATCCTATAGATGTATTTCACTCTTTTGATATGCTATTCTGTGGTGCAGTCTTAATTGTAAATGAAAATACTAGTTTAATTTATATCTAGAATAACATGGGAGAAATCACTCATGTTGAAACGTGATAAAGTTATGATGTGAGAAAACGTGTGTATAATACTTAAAAAACAAAAAACCAAAAAACTTCTTCCAGTCCTTTGCTTAACTAGGACATTGAAATCGACTCATGCAGTAAAAGACAACAGAATCTTTTATTTTCTTCTTAGCCTGCATTTTTTAAAAAATTGTGGGCATAAAAACGTAAACTCTGTGTGAACACTGCTGCAGGAAAACAGAAACAAAACAGTTTTTAAAAAATGAAGTTACGCAGCTCATGAGTGTTCAAACTGAATTCTATCCCGGTCATAAACATTGAATTGGCATCAGCAGAGGTCAAAATTTGTCTTTATTCAAAGCGGGAGTTCGAGTACCTATGATTAAAGTGCCTCATTTCTTCAGAGTAAGAAAAATAAATGCTATTTTAGAAGTATTGTCAGCGGGGAGTTTTAACTGGGGCATTAAAACCCCTGTTTTCTAGGCTCATAGATTACAGATCTATTTGGGTACAGCTTTTATACACACATGGCTTTACCTCTAAATCCTGGAAAATAATGAAAACAAAAATGTGTTTGTCTGGATCCATTTATAAAATAGATTCTTTAGCTGAAACATAGTTTGTCAGTGAAGGGCATTCCAGTCTAGCTTTCTATTCCCTTTATTCCAGAGGGAGATCCCCAAACATTCGCACATTCCTTTTTTTCTAAGGTGATCTTCCTCTCCAGTGTTAAGCAGAGTTGTTTGTGATTATCACTTGCTATCATAACTAAACGCAAACAAACAAAAATGTCTGATATCATCTTTCAATGCTAAAAGATATGAAATGATTTCTTCCATGATAACGATGATAAACTCTCACACGGTCTTTACTATGTTTCAAGTGCTTTACAAATATTAACTATTTGTTAATAAAACTGAGGCCAAGAGGTTAGGTACCATGCCCAAGGTCACAAAACTGAGGCCAAGAGGTTAGGTACCACGCCCAAGGTCACACAATGGTGACTGGACTTGAGCCCAGGCAGTCCAGGCCAAAAGGAATCTCCAGACGGTGAGTCTGGAGAATCAGGTAGTTTTCAAAAGCTTTCAGAGATTCTAATGAGTGGCCACGGCTGAGAACCATTCATTAGCAAGCATCAGAACCATCGGGAAGGTGTATAAAACCCCAGATGGCTGGGCTCCTAGCGTTTTGCCCTGAGTGGTTTCCCAGGCGACGTTGGTACCATTGGTCTAAGGACCACGTGTAGAGAACCACAGATCTAGGACACTTAGGACAGTGACTCCCAGTGCGTTGCTTTTTAAATTATACCACACTGTCTGGTTGCATTTGAAGAAAGAAACAATTAGCCTTGGTGGCCTCAAGAAAAAAGTCAACTTTGTCGAGCTTTCTTATCTTTGCCTAATTTGCCATAACTCTCACCTGTGACTGTTGACACAACCAACTGTATAATCGATAAATATTAAAAAAACCCTCAGGCTGTTGTGTCATTTTGTTGTCTGTAGCCTCAGTTTTTTCTTATGTAAAATAGGGTTAATATCTCCCTCACTGCTGTGAGGATGCAATAATAAAATAACGTATGTAAACATCCAACACAGTGGTTGGCACAAAAATGGTATCTATGTAACACATCTCATGATTTTTAGCAAAAATATTTTTTTAACAATTGTAGTTTATGACTGTTTTCGTCTCAGGTATTTTAGCAAAAAAAGCTAAGGAATACTTACCGGGGAATTATCTTTTGCAGATCTGCATGTTTTTATATCTGGAATGTTTTTCTCAAAAAGTGCTAGAAGCCACTTTTTGGATTTTGACCAGTTTCTAGGTGAGAAAAAATATGTGGATAAATTAATTTGAAAGCACTCTAGGAGTAACAAGTCACAGCAGAAAAGGGACTATGTCTATGGAATTTTAATTATTTCTCCAAATGTCTTCTTCATTTTCAGCTGGAACTTCATGAGAAATCTACCTTCAGACTTATTAGTCCACAAGGAAAATTGAGGGGGCAAGGCAGCCACATTTTAGTATCTTTTGCAAATAAACATTTGCATTCCTAAAGGGCCGGCACTAAATAAGAAAACAAGGCTCGGGGACTTCCCTGGTGGCGCAGCGGTTAAGGATCCACCTGTCAATGCAGGGGACATGGGTTCGAGCTCTGGTCCGGGAAGATCCCACATGTTTCGGAGCAACTAAGCCCGTGTGTCACAACTACTGAGCCCACGTGCCACAACTACTGATGCCCACGTGCCTACAGCCCATGCTCCGCAACAAGAGAATCCACTGCAATAAGCCCACACACCCCAACAAAGAGTAGCCCCTGCTCACTGCAACTAGAGAAAGCCCGTGCACAGCAACAACGACCCAACACAGCCAAAGATAAATAAATAAATTTATTAAAAACAAAAAAAGAGAGAAAACAGGGCTCATGATTTGTTTGGTCTAAGTTTGCTCTGGCTGTTGTCAGTCACAGCAGGATCAAAATCTTGCCCAGGGACCCGTTGCTGGGTTAAGTGAGGCAAAGCAAACTGACTAAAAGCTTTTTAATCTTTTCTGACCAGTCATCATTTCAGACCAACTGCCAAGAAACTAAAATATCATGTGTTACTTTGCAATCAAACCGTTTTATAAACTTTTATCTGAGCCAACTGTGAGAAATACATTTGACCACACCTACTTCTGCCTCAGGGAGAATAAGGACTTCGGATTCTGACACGGGTCACACTTGATGATGTAGCAATGACTGTGATAATAATAAGTTGTAAATGGCATAAAAGGCCTCAAAATAGATTCTGCATTTCATTCTCATATTCTCCCCTCTCCTTCTTGTTTTTGTTCCTCAAAATGAGAATAAGAGGAAATCATCCATCTCTCTTCAGTTCCTCCCTCAATTCACACACACACACACACACACACACACACAAACTGGTCTTAAGAAATAGCTTCTGTCTCTTCCACTTAAACTGCTGTTATAGCTACTTAGAACAAAGAAAGGAGAGAAATGTATGAATAGCTGAGAAGAGCTTGATCGGGGAATTAACATAGGAAACAACTCTCTACCTGAGGAGACATTCTGGCAACTGGGACCCATATTCAAAACCTTCATCATAAGCTTGAAAGTGCTGATGGAACTCCCTGATTTTCCTCTCATTTGTGGGAAACAGACCTTTTTTAAAGAGCACGTTCACTGTGACCGGGTAAAGGAAATGCCTACAAAGATAGAAACACATAAAACGTCAGAACCAATGACCACAGAAGAAAAGCATAGGTTACAAAAGAAGGCATTATTGAATAGCTATATATTAGGGGTAGACAATCATATGTGATATATTTTTTTTGGGGGGGGGAAGTCATTCTTAAGAGGTTTTAATATTTGCTTTCTGTGCTCAAGATAACTTAGGGGTAACTGAAATTGTGGTCTTATTTATCTGAAGATTTTCAAATGCTTTCTAAGCAAGTATTGTTAGATCCTGACAAATGTGAGATGACACACAGAAAGAGCTCGATTCAATATGATTTCAACAAGCATTTATTTAGCAAATAATAACGATAACTGAGATACAGTTCGTACCTTTAGACAGCAGCCAAAAATAACCAAACGAAGAATCAAGGGCAATATCAGTCACCAAATTCCTAGTATCTCCCAGGATCCTATAACTTTGAACTATACCGAAAGACTGAAATATAGTATCTATCATCAGCAAGTTTTCCCTCAGGTGAATAAAATTATTTCTGTGGGGTCCTTAAATAAGGGAATATCAGAGATTGTTAATATGCCCCAGGTTAGTAACACTAAGTACTGTTTATTCCATTTTTATTCACCATCATTTCCTCACAGAAATTTCTCAGGATCTCCTTTCCCTCCAAGTTTCAAAGTCATTCAAGAATTTGCTTTGTTTTGTTGTAGATATTGGGCGTGTTAAAAGTTTGGTTGATTGGTTGCTTGTTTTTGTTTTTACTTTTCCTCTCTCTCTTTCTGGAACCCTAACAAACTATTCGATGTTGCTGTATTTCTGAGTCTGGATGGTTGGTCATGCCTCCAGCATCCCACTGAGATGGAAAAGTGCCTCATGGGTAACTTCGGTTTACCAAATCGCCCTGCGCGTGTGGGGAATTCTTCTCACAGCTCCCTGCTAAGCCCTTACGTTTGCCAGAAAGCTCCAGAACATGGCTGGGTGCTACGTGGTTCCCCCCACTGTCCTCTCCTGTCTTGTTTGCCTCTCAGTACCTCCCCTCTCAGAGGACCTGGGCTCAGTACCGAGGCTCAGGGTGGCTTTCCCTCAGCCACCTTGTCAAGTCTCACAGACATCTCCTGGACCCTTGTCATCTACTTTCTGATTCTATCCTCTTCCCTCTCCTCTCAATGTCCTCTTCTTCTAATGATCACAAATTGCACTGAATGTTTTATCAAAATTGGATGCATGACAATTACATGAGGAAAATCCATGTAGCGCATACAAAATTATAAGGAATGACTAGGGAGAAATTATTATTAAAACGTGTTAAAATGATTCTATTGGTCTATTTGCTTACCTTCAAATTGAAATGCTAACTGAAAACTGCCCATTAATCAGAATTTAAAAGATTAATAGCATCTTTTAATCGCCTAGCTAGACAGACGTCATTAATCCACCAGAAAATTTGTGAAGTCCAATGTATAGGCTTCAAATTTTTTTATTCCAAAAAAATAAAAAACAAAATTAAATAATAAGGCATCTATTTACCTCACTAAGTTGTTCAGGTCCATGGTCCCATGAGGGCCTAAATTCTCCAGCTGTTTGTGTAATTCTTCAGTCAGTTGTCCAGTGAATCGATATAGGTTGAAAGTTCCCATTTTCCCTTTCACCATGATATAAAGTTTCTCATGCAGTTTTAAAAAGATATTCTTTGGGATTGATGCTATAAACAGAGAAAACACTTTTCAAAAGAAGCAACCACTTTTTTTTTTAACATCTTTATTGGAGTATAATTGCTTTACAATGTTGTGTTAGTTTCTGCTGTATAATAAATTGAATCAGCTATACGTATACATATATCTCCATACCCCATCCCTCTTGCGTCTCCCTCCCACCCTCCCTATCTCACCCCTCTAGGTGGTCACAAAGCACGGAGCTGATCTCCCTGTGTTATGCAGCTGCTTCCCACTAGCTATCTATTTTACATTTGGTAGTGTGTATATGTCCATGCCACTCTCTCACTTCATCCCAGCTTACCCTTCCCTCTCCCCGCATCCTCAAGTCCATTCTCTACATCTGCGTCTTTATTCCTATCCTGCCCCTAGGTTCTTCAGAACCATTTTTTTAAATAAATTCCATATATATGTGTTAGCATATGGTATTTGTTTTTCTCTTTCTGACTTACTTCACTCTGTATGACAGACTCTAGGTCCATCCACCTCACTACGAATAACTCAATTTCATTTCTTTTTATGGCTGAGTAATATTCCATTGTATATATGTGCCACATCTTCTTTATCCATTCATCTGTCGATGGACACTTAGGTTGCTTCCATGTCCTGGCTCTTGTAAATAGAGCTGCAATGAACATTGTGGTACATGACTCTTTGAATTATGCAACCAATTCTTGAAGCAAACAGTCAATAGACCTCCCTCTCTATTCCTTGATCAGCAGAGACTAGAGCCAAAATTCACCTAATACATAGAATCACCTCCTGCAAATAAAAGTAAGTGAAGATCCAACATAGACTGTGAGATAGTGAAAGTCCGTAGGGTAATTCACCTTAAGGGATGATTTGTATGGGGGTGATTAAGGAAGCCTCTGGGAAACACACATCTAGTGATTTTATTTCCATGTTTAAAACTTTTCATTGGCTTCCTATCCTTAACAAAGTTTACAAGGCGTCTACCCTCTTTCCAGCTCTACAATCACATTGCTAGCCCTTTCTCCCTCCAAACATAAATCCCAGGTATACTGAAAACACACACTCTTTTATACATCTCAGCGTTTTCATGAGCTCTTCTATCTGCTCAGAATGTTCTCTACTTGACTGATCTCACCCTCCCACCCCTATCACCCCCCCCCCCCACCTACAAGCCATACATTTCTTCTGCTAACTTCTTCTCTCCTTCAAGTGTCTTCTTGAATATCACCTCCACCAGCAGGGCTTTCCTAAACTAACCCCAATAGCTTTAGCCCCACTGTTTCCTTTATCTTAGTGTTCACGCTCCTTTCCTGATACTCACACCTGGTCTGGTTGGGTGCTAAGTGTATGAATTTTTAAACTCATTACACTATTCCTTTATATTTTTCTTTAATCCTCTTTTATTGTCTTCAAAGTAAGTTTTCCAAAAACTAATTTTTAATTTTATATTTCATCATCCTATTACATGTAGGATACATTTTGTATAAGTTAATGAAAAATAATTTGTGGACTTCCTGAGCATGCATTGTCTCCGTGGTAGGGGAATAATTGAAAGGAATGGGAAGCTGGCTCAAGAGTAAATATTAAGATATTTCATCTGTTAAATAGAAATATTTAAGCATGCAAGTCCCCAGGGGAGGCAGAAGTGAAAAAACGTGATCACTTCAATACACCTATGATAGGTGAGTAAGTGGGTATATTTTTCTCAAGGAATATGTGAATTTACAGATCAAGAGTCTTCAAAATATTTGTATTTCTTTAATCTGGAATTCCATAGTCTAAATATCAAGAAGCATTAAAGGGTCAAAAAACTGGACCCAGCATGTTGTGATTTTTTCATACAAGCAACAAGAAACAATCATCACGCTACTGATCAACTGACAGCCTTGAAAACAAACTTTTTTGTCTTAATGGCAAGAAACGCATAAGAAGAAGCTATATGAAAATGAACCTAAGAAAGATGCAAAAAGGGAAGCAAGGAGAAAAAAGATGGTAGAAGCAAGCACAGACATTGTGAAAGCAGAGAAAAGAACCAGGCACAAAATGAACCAGCTCTGCATTCTTGGGAGGACAAATGGCCTCAGCATGTATGTCTGCAGCCTGGGAAGAAATAAAGGCAGACACGGGCTTCCCTGGTGGCGCAGTGGTTGAGTTTGCTTGCCAATGCAGGGGACATGGGTTCGAGCCCTGGTCCAGGAAGATCCCACATGCCACAGAGCAGCTAAGCCCATGCGCCACAACTACTGGGCCTGCACTCTAGAGCCCGTGAGCCACAACTGCTGAGCCCGTGTGCCTAGAGCCCGTGCTCTGCAACAAGAGAAGCCACCACAATGAGAAGCCCGTGCACCGCAACGAAGAGTGGCCCCCACTCGCCGCAGCTAGAGAAAACCCCACACACAGCAACGAAGACCCAACGCAGCCAAAAATAAAACAAATAAAATAAATAAATTTATTTTAAAAAAAAAAGAAAAGAAAGAAAGAAAGGCAGACAGTCACACTGGAAGCGTGCTGACAAATTCAGTCCAGCAGTCTCTGAGGATGGGGAAAGAAAGGGCACCAATTATATGAAGCTGAGCCCCACTTACCTCAATAACCCTGTGGACTATGACAGGAAATGCCATAGTAAAGGGCTTACTAAGCAGTGCAGTTCTACTTTCAAGGAGCAGAGTAGCAACATGAGATAAAGCCAAGAGCTACAGCCTGTATAACATTGTATACACAGCGGCAGAGCAGAGTTAGTGACAGTTTGGGAGCTGCAACAGGCTGCAGATGCCAATATTTTCCCAAGTAAACATCAGTGAGGTGACCTCACCTCTTACACATAGCTAATGGATATCCAAATGTTTTAGGTTGCTAATAATTTGTTCTACATGGGCTAAATTCATCACATACTCTTTTCTATCCCTACTCTAAAGAACAGAATAATGGGCCTGCCTCATTCTTGATAGAGGAGTGAAGATGTGATTGTTACCTAAAACTGCTCTTGGATTCCATGTTGCATTTCAAATGAACTATCTGAAAATACTGTTTACCTGTACGATAGACGGGATTTTGCACTGCTAGTTCAAAATTTACTTCTTTGGATTTTAGAAACACATTAATTCCCTCTTCTTCAGTAACAAAGGTCATTCGGGTGCCCAGAGCAACGATTGTAAATATCGGTCCATACTGAAAGAAAACACATAAATACAGACCATATTAGTAAGCGTTTCTAATAAATAAGTTACTGGACCATGGTTATGCTTCAGACAGTGTTCCTCAAGAGCCCCAATGCTGAATTCACGGTCAAGATAAAAACTATTATGATTATATATAATAATTATAAATTTTGACTGAGCAAAATCTAAATTATAAAAATCCTAATTTATTCTGTTGTAATATTTAACCTTCCTTTTGATAGTGTTATTATTTGCTTGTACCTTCCTTTCTGGTAGTAGAAATAATAATTAGAAATAATGATTGGAAATTATATCAAACACTGTGATATTTGAGCCCTGTTTTCAAGATTATCAGGAGGGTTAGAAACAACCTATGGTTGAACTTTGTTCTTTTAGTTTTATGTTTTATGTTCTTTTAGTTTTATGTTCCTGTTTTTAACAGAGTGCCCAAAATGACCCTTTAAAATTTAAATCACATCACATCACTCCTCTGCTCAAAACACTCACAAAGTTTCCCATTTCCCTCTAAGTTGCAAATGTATTCTCAATAATCTGTAATAACCTATATGGGAAAAGAATCTGAAAAAGAATGGATATATGCATATGTATAACTGAATCACTTTGCTGTACACCTGAAACCAACACAACATTGTAAATTAACTATACTCTAATATAAAATAAAAATTAAATTAAAAAATACATTTACACTTTGAATCTGATAATTTACTCCACAGATATACTTGCACACATAGAAATGACATTTGTTGCTACATTATTTACAATAGTAAAATATGGAAAACAAACCATGTCAATCATTAGGTGACTGTTTAAGTGAAATGATTCAGGGAATATTTTGCAGCTTTTAAAACATGCAGATGCTTCTGTTTCTGTGTAGGATGAGAGAAAAGAGGGATAGATAACAAAGATCATATTTTTAAAGGCGTCAGAGAGTTGGGGAAACAATAAGAACTAAATGGACTAAAACTCCACAGAGAAGTGTGTAGAAGTGAACAGACAATAGGTCATCATTTATTTCCCTGTGGCATCTGTGAATTCTGAGTATCGATCAAGGTCAGGACTGAAATAGCCACCTGTGAAAAAATCTACAGATAATAAGAAATTTAATGGTGAAACATTGAACACTTTTCCCCGAATATTAGGAAGAAGACAAGCTTGTCTATGCACACCACTTTATTCAACAATATATTAGAAGTCCCTCTTTATTTATGCAAGAAAAAAGAAATAAAAGGCATAAAGATCAGAAAACAGGAAATAAATTTATCTGTTTGTAGGACATATTGTGTATGTATAAAAATCCTAAGAAATCTACAAAGTAACTATTGGAACTAATAAGTGAATTTGGCAAGATCACAGGATACAAAGTTAATATACAAAAACAATTGTGTCTTTTATGTGCCAGAGGGATACCACTGGAAAACAAAAGTGAAAACAATTGTATCTACAATAGCCTCAAGAATATAAAATATTTCAGAAAATAATTAACAATCACAGGCAAGACCCCATCACTGAAAACTACAGAATATTTCTAAAAGAAATTATATAGCTAAATAAACGGGAGAGGTAGTTCATAGAGGAAGTTCATAGATTAGAAGGCAAAATATCATTAAAAAGTCAATTCTCCCTCAATTTTTCCATAGACTTAACAAACTTCCAAACATTCTTCCAACAGTCTTTATTATAGATATTGGCAAGCCAACTCTAAAATTTATATTAAAATGCAAATAATCTTGAATGCCACATCAATGACAAAAAACCATGAACTTTCACTACCTGATTTAAAGATTTACTATAAAGCTGTAGTATTTAAGATAGTGCAGTGTTAACAAAGGAGTGGACATACAAATCAATGGAATAGGATAGAAAGGCTAGACATAGATCTACACATATACGGTCAGTTAATCTTTGAAAAGCTGCAAAGGCAACTCAATGAGGAAAGGAAAGTCCTTCAAGAAATTATACTAGAACAATTGGACATCCAGAGGTCCAACTGAAACTCAACCCTTACGTAGACCTTACAAGAAAACTAACTCTAAGTGGATCATAGACCTAAATGTTAAATGCAAAACCATAAACCTTTTAGAAGAAAACAGAATAATCTTTGTGACCTTACTTGACCTTCTGAGACAAGCTTTTAGAAACATTCCTTAAGACTTATCAAAATCATATACCTAAGGAAGGCTATGGGAGACAAAGAAGTATTTCTTTAAAAGATAGTATTTTTCCCTAAGATTTTCAAAAATACAATCTTGAGTATAAATTGTGTGAGTATTGAAAAATAAAGAATGGTTAGAGACTTCTAAAAAAAAAGATATTATTTTTCATCTATTAGACTAACAAGAATTATGGTACTTAGTGTGGTCCAGGATATGAAGAGCGAGGCAAATCCCCTACACTCAAAGGAAAAGAAAAAGGAAAAGAAAAGGAAAAAGGATTTGTACATCCTTTTGCAAGAGTAACACAATAATATAAACAATTTAATGCCCTTTGGGCAATTTCACTTTTAGGAAGTCATTGTGATGAAACAATCAGGTAAGTGCAAAGTACAAACACACACAGGAGCATACACACAAGAATGTCCATTGAAATAAAGAAAAAAAAAGCAGTAACCTATGTACTATTTTTGAAAGATATATTTGAAAGCTATTTTAAAGACAAAAATATGTGCTGCAACAACAATTACTAATATCCTTAGTGGACAGTGAAAATGTTATCACCAAATAACACCAGCTGAAAATATAGTGCCCACTATGTTTGTAAAGACCGAATTTGCAAGCAGTTTTTACAATAGCCTGGTGTTAACTCTTGATCTGGATACGAATTTATTAAGCAAATTGAAATTACTTGTATTACGCTTCTGTCTTCCCAATTACTGCAAGCATTTAGTTAATATGTATACACTTAGGATTTTTTAGCTACGATGAAGTAACTAGCACTTTTAATCTCTACTTCCAAAAAGGCAATTACAAGCTGCCTTGTACTTTATAACTGATGAAAATCTGTTTCTTTCGAAAAACCTTGCATAAGACACAGTTGTTGATCGTTGAGGAATTCATAAGTGGCTAGATCGTTTAATTGTGGTCAGCAGGTAGGTTCCCCATGTTCTAACATTGCACTTGAGATACAATGAAAGAAAATAAAAAAGAAAACATTACCTCTTCCGGAAACCCCACCTGCTAAGGTCACATACCTTGATTCTTGCTTTCTCTATAAATTCTAGAGGGGTTTTTCCAAACTCAAATCCAGCTCCAATCCAAGGAATCCAGCCCCCTATGCACGGGGGTCCACGCAAGTTCTTCCGCTGAAGAAATAATAAAAGAGCAACACAACCTAAGATTATAACCACTGTTGGGGAAATGAATTCCATGTTTTTGTCTAGCACCTTCCTGAATCAGAGAAGGGAAAAGTCTCGCTGCTGTGGTACTTGCTCCTTCCCCCAGAACAGGGCACCCTCCCGACCTCCCAACTTTCCGCTTTTCCTTTTGCAGCTTGTTCGCCTTCCTAAGTGTAGCCTCCTTTCCCCGCCCCAATTTTTGGGTAACTTTTGCATCATCACTCCCTCCTACGTCCACTTTTCTTTCAAGTTCTGGCCACGCGGGACGGAAGGAAGGGGCTGGATCCTGCTCGTGTGGGCGCAGGGGGTGGAGGAAGAGAAGTGGCGCTGTTGCCATGGAGACCGGGGCTGGTGGCGCGGCGGGCGGCTCGTCCGCGACCAATCAGAGAACTCGGTCCAGGAGGGGCGGAGCCACGCAGACTACATTTCCCAGAAGCCTCGCGGGCTTCGCGTTGTTTTCCGAATTCACCCCACTGGGCTGCTCAAGCCCGAGGCTGCTAGGGAGAGGGTGCAGGTTCGGTGGGCCCATCTGGCGGAGTCGAGCAAGGCAAATGGTCCCCGCCCCGCCGATCGCCGGTTGAGGAGGAGCCGCTCTGGCCAGGTGGCAGGCCAGCCGCGGCGCGGGGCGCGGGCCAGAAGGGGCGTATCGTCCTCCCGTGCTGCTGCTGAATGTCGACTCCGGAGGATGAGGAGAGGCTCTCGCCGCTCGCCCAGAGATGGCCCCGCGCGAGCAAGTTCCTCCTGTCGGGCTGCGCGGCCACCGTGGCCGAGCTAGGTACCCGGCCGTCCAGCCTGGGCCTCCCCCGCGAGTCGTCGAGGGGTCGCGCGGGGGTGGGGGACCGGGCGGGTGGCTTCGTTTCTGGGTGGATGCAGCCCTCTTGGTCCACACCTGTCCTGCAGGTGTGGCAGGGTGGGGGCAAGGCCAACCTTGTAAGGAGGAGGGATTGGAGGTCACGAAGGTCTCTTCCTTCCAATTTCGTCTCCCTCGGGTGTGCTATTGCGCCTGAATGTGTCCGTTTAGAAGCTTCCTGAGCTGTCATTCCTCTATAGGGATCATTTTCTCTTTCGTGAGGATGCCCTTTTTAAAACCCAGTCCACTCTTCATCTTTATTGAGGTCATCTCTGTTACTTATATTCTTACGCAGCCTCACTATATCGTTGTGTTTTGGGTCCAAGTTGTGAACCCAACCTGTGGGACTTAAGTTCGTTACCCATCACTTACCGAGCATCCACTCAGCATCTGCCAGTTGACCTCTTTGCGTGGAACTCAACTATACTGTGTTTACCTTGCAGGACTCTGAGAAGTTAATAATATATAAACGTTAAACCCAAGGCAAGGCAACCGCTAATTGCAACAGTATTATGACAGTGCTGGAGACAGTAGAGATAGAGTTCAGAAGACCCAGCCCTGACCTTCTTACAGGCTGGTGGGGAGACATGCAGAGACAGACAATTACATTATGCTACTTATTATAATGAAGATGTTATTAAGTATCATAAGAGCAGAGAGGATGAACAGTTACATCTGCATAAGCAAGTCAGAGAAAACTTAAGGGGCTACCTAGAGCAGAACTATGATGCCCTTGCAAGAACAGGTGGTGTTTCTTCCAAGAATTTTGTGACTAGAGTGCCTGTGTTTTCCCTGCCTTCACTGTGCATTTTAAGATTACCCTTTCATTTTCTTGCCCGTTAAAAAAAAAAAAAAAAAAAAGGAATAGCTTGGATGTGTAAATGTTAGTTTGTCCTGTTCTAAAATGAGTGTACTTTGTATTTCCAGCAGAGGCAGAACATGATCTGTTGTTTGCCCTTAGTGCTCCTCCACTCTTGCCCTTTGGACCCTCTGTTTGTTTTTCTTTCTCTTCTCCCAAAGCTGATGGCGAATTTTTATTATTCATTGTTTCTACTGAAATACAATTCATTAACTTAAACAGATTTTAAAAGCAGATTGCTAAATGATTAGGTATGTTTCCGGTTTTGTTTTGTTTTGTTTTTTTTAACCTGATGTTCCCCCTGTGACCAATGGCTTTTGTAAAGGAACATTCCTCCTGTTAAAATTTCATGGAGAATTGAATGGGGGAAGGGGAATCAAAATATGAGATGGTTTTGAGTACAAAATGATTTAGGATCAGAACCTGAAGCATTATTTAAGTAACCAGCAAGAAAACCAAAGTGATTTTAAGAGGCATAACCTATGCTAATATAGAGGTGCCTATATCTTAAGACTTTTCAGGTTTCATATGTCAACAGAGGATTGCTTAAATTCTCTATGTGCACACAACTTGTGTTTTAGAAAAACCAACAGCAAGATAATTAACTTTTCCAAAGACCAGTGGTTAAGACTGAATATTCTCTTCCCCCGTCTCTGTGTTCTCTTGGAAAAGGCATAGCTATGGTTTTGTATCAGGTGGTGGTCACTGAAAAGACTTACTTAATGTCACTAATGTTAATGAACTTATCTGAATCATTGTGTGTATAAAGTTATGAGCTTGATCTTCCTTATGTGAGCCAGTTAGCTTCACTCTGTTTCCAGATGAGAGGTCTATCTCTAATTCAAGATGTAATCATTAGGGAAAAATTTTTCAAGTACAGGTGGTATTTGTAAGGAAGCCATGCATAAAACTCATCAGTGCTGGAAAACCAACTCAACATATTCCTTAATTGAAAGAATATTGAGCCTGCCACCCTTTGATATAAAAGACATGATAAACCCTATGTTGCATCTTCTCTTTCTCAGACATCAGGTCAGTGATTCGTCTACATGCAAACATCACCCACGAAATGACAGAATTCAGCTTCATCTGGCATTTATTAAGAACCTGTCATAACTAGTACAGTATTCTAAAAGTCACATTGGCTCTTAATCATGGTTGCAGTCCAGGGCACATCACAGGCAATGGATACTGGAAATTATTCACATTGGAAGGCAAACATTAAGGACTAAAGTAGGTTTTGGACTGAAATTTCTGACTGAAAAAGAACCCAAGGGCTTGTCACTTTTTGCTTTCTTTCTGGTGCTCTGGGGCTGCTCTGGGACAGTGATTCTCAAATTTGGGAGTGTATAAGAATCAACTGATGTCTAAACCCCATCAACCTACTGAGACTCCACAGGCGTGGGGCTAGGAAATGTGTAATTTTTAACAACCTCCCTGGCTGATTCTGATGTATTCTGAAATTTGAGAATCACCCATCTTGTGCTGACTAAAATATGGGTCCTGTGATTTTTTAAAAAATTTTGTTTGTTTCTCTGAATGTTATGGGTTTCCCCCTCGTTTTGTTTTTGTTGTTGTTGTTAGCAACCTTTCCCCTCGATCTCACAAAAACTCGACTCCAAATACAAGGAGAAGCTGCCCTTGCTCGGTTGGGAGACGGTGCAAGAGAGTCTGCTCCCTATAGGGGCATGGTGCGCACGGCCCTGGGGATTGTCCAAGAGGAAGGCTTTCTAAAGCTCTGGCAAGGAGTGACACCTGCCATTTACAGACACATAGGTATTTATCTTGATTCTAGCTGGTGAGTTTGTCACGAGTTCTGTGTTTGTCTCCTCTGCTTTCCTGTTGAGCTGTGTTCAAAAGCCAGCTAGTTTTCTTCTGCTAATATGATAAATGAATATAAGGTTATTAAGGAATTATAGCCTTAGGGTTTTAGAAATGCATACAGAAGTATTTAGGGATGAACTGTCATGATGTCTCTAATGTAACTGAAAATAATTAAGCAAAAAAAAAAAAAGATGCAAATATGGTGAAAATGTTAGCAATTGATAAATCTCCATGATAGATATATAGGGAATTGTATTAGTTTTCTCTACTCTTCTGTATGCTTGAAAATCTTCCTAATAAAAATGTTTTTTATTTAAGTTTAAGAAAGAAAAAGATGAATAGTTGATTTTTTTTCCACTTGAGGAACTTTAAACACAAAATTAAAAATATTTTTTTTACATTCTTTGAAAATTAAACTATATTTGAGTGCAATGCCTCACCAGTCTCTGTCCCATGTGTCAGAGGCCAGGTTGATCTGAAAGTGAACAGGGATGACTGTCTAATCCAACCTTGGCAATAGAGTAAATGCAACACAGGTGATTTTTTCCTCAGTTCTCTGGCTACCTAGGTGGGTCCTTAGTCACTCTGAAAGGAAAGTAGTCGAAATTACACTGCTGCCAATGAGAACACTCTTCTGCTCTGCTTCCAAAGGGGCACTCACATAGATAGGAGTTGCTGAGTTGCAGCTTGTGGACAGGAGAATAAACTTGCCTTCAAAAGGAGATAGGACGGGTATGGCGTTTTTCTTCTCTAATCATAATCATTCCTCAAATACGTAGGGACCCTTGATCAGAAAAGTGCCCAGTACTGATGTTTACCAGCTCTGTGTTTTTAAAGCTTCAGTTCTCCAGATGAGCAGGTTAGAGTGTATTCACCAAGAACTGTCCAGAAGTGTGATTAGACTGTTATTGTTTTGGTGCTTTGTATGTTTTTGAATATCTTAAAATACTTCATTAAACTTCTTCAGATATCAAGAAAAGCTCTCTATATGAGTACCATGTACTGATTTTCACAATTTTTCTTTTTCATTCTTTTTTTTTTTGATAGTTTCTCCTTGCTTCCCATTATCGTCTTGAGTTTTACTTCTTTTCATTTGTATTTTGTTGACCACCATCTGTGGTTTTACAGTTAAGATTCATTTCATATGTTTGACACTTGACTGAAAAATTACCTTAACATAATAAATTATCCAGTGAAGTTGTGCATGTTTATTGAGTGAAAATGCCTGCTGTGTACTAAGCTCTGTACTAGGGCATATAGTATAATGAAAAGACACAAAACCCGCCTTGAAACGCTCATGGTCTGATGGAAAGATGAACAAGAAAATCAAGTTAATTTCTAATCAAGATGATAAATGCCGTATTAGACACATGCCTGGATAGTTCTGGGGGATCAGAGAAGCATGGCAGGTGCAATGACAGCCTAGAACACTGGAGGCCAGGTCAGAGGGTACGGAATACATGTTCTTTGAGTTGAGTATTGAAAGAATAGGAGGAGTTAGCAAGTCAGGAAAGGGAGAAGCCATTCAAGAAAGATCAGATAACACAGGAGAAGGCCTGAGGTTTTAAAAGGCATGCCCATTTGGAGAACCATCAAGACCAGGTGTCCGAAGCCTAGGGTGTGTCAGAGAAAGACACAGCTAGAGATGTTGACCAGGCCATGTCAAAGCATCCTCTTATTTTATTAAACACAGGGCCAGATTCACCCTTTCAATGCTCTGTCTTGCACAGTGTACTCTGGAGGTCGAATGGTCACTTACGAACATCTCCGTGAAGTTGTGTTTGGCAAAAGTGAAGATAAGCATTATCCCCTTTGGTAAGTTTTGTTTTGAAAATAATATACTGTATTGTACAACAGAGGGAATATAGCCAATATTTTATAATAACTATAAATGGAGCCTAACCTTTAAAAATTATGAATCACTATATTGTACACCTGTAAATTCTTTAATGTTGTACATCAACTATACTTCAATTAAAAAAGAAAAAGAAAATATACTAGTGCCCGGAAGGTTTTACTATTTATCCATTAGATTTGTATAAAATTGTGCATTTGTACCAAAATTGCCTCAAGGTATAGGCTTAAAATAATAAATAATTACAATAAAAATCCAAATAATTGAACATTTACTGCATATTGTATACAAACATACATGTATATACCTATATAAAATTATGTGTATATTATTTAATATTTTAATATTAAAAGAATTCTTATGGAGCACCTTCTTTATGCCTCTTTCTACTGAGAAACCCTAAGCTTTAGAGTCAAACAGACATGGGCTCATATTCCTGCTCTATTTCCATGTAGCCTGGGCAAACTACTTCACCTTTTTTATCTTCAGTTTTCTCTGCTCTGGAAGTTAATACCTACAACCAGGATTTTGTTTTTGTAAGATTAGATGAGATGATGAATGTAAGTGCCTATCGCTTATAACATTTAAAATAGAAACAGAGAAAAATAGGTTAATACAAGTAAAATACACAGAACTCCAGTAGATCAATAAAAACTACATAAAGAACATAAAAGGAAAAATCAAGAAAGGATATCAACAGGCAACTCACAGAAGAAGGAATGTAAGTGTTCATTAAACATGTAAAAATGTTTACATTTACATGTAAAAATGTAAAAAACCTCACCAGTAATCAGGGAAATTAATTATAAGCACTTTTAGCCATTAAACTGTTAAGGGGAATGTAAGTTACTATAACCTTTTTGGAGCATAAAGTTTACCTGTTAAAATTTTTAAATGTGTAGTCCTTTGACCTGGCAACTCCTCCTTTATGATTAGAATCATTCAGAAATATTTGTACCTATGCATAGAGTCTCTCTCACACACACATGCACACAAAGATATGGACTGTAGCAGTGTTGATAATAGCAAAATTTTTTAATTTAAATAACTAGCAATTTGGAAGTAGTCAAATAAGTTATGAGACATTTATACAGGGAGATATAACACAGCTATTTGAAGAATGGGTTTTATATGAAGAACATATAAAGATGCCTACAATATCTTTTTTGGGCTGAAAAAAAAAAAATCCAAGTCACAACTATAAGAAAAGGGCAATAAGTAGAATTTCATCTTCCAGGCAAAATCTCTTGGTGCTGTTTTTGAAAAATTGTAATGTTTTAAGCTATACTAGTTGCTTTCCCAGAGTTGGGGAAGGAATGAAGAAGTTCTTGCATTCTGTAATTTCTTCCAGATGAGAAAGGGTTAGGTAAGGAGTTCAAAGGAAACATGTCACCGAAGCCAGCTCTCAGGGTGGATTGCCTCCGTGTCCTCTGACCCAGTCAGAACAATTCACTCAGTCACTGGGTCTTTACTGAGTGATTATGCTGTGTCAGTCCTATACTTAGTACCGAGGATATAGTGATGAAAAAGGCATGGTCCTCCGACATAGTCCCTGACTAGACTCACGGTAATAGACACAGATGCCTAAATAAGTAGAATCATGTAACAATCACACAGGAGGTGTGGTTATGGGATTCGAAAAGAGAAAAACCAGTGGTAACATACTGCACCCATCGCTGTGAGGAGAAACAGTCATGCTCATAGGTGATTGGTGGGAGCAAGAATTGATACAAGTATTGTGAAAAGGAACTTGGCAGGATCAATCAAATGTCATATAAATGTTCACATTTCTTAGTGAAGAGTTAGCTGCTTATATAAATTATGGAGTGGTCATAAAATGGAATGCTATGAAACTGTTTTTTAAATGAGGCAGCTCTATATGAATTGACAGAGATAACCTTTAAGAGCAGAACAGTATACAACCTGGCATTCTGCATTTGTACTTTTGTTTTGTTTGTTTGTTTATTTTTTGCGGTACGCGGGCCTCTCACTGTTGTGGCCGCTCCCATTGCGGAGTGCAGGCTCCGGACGCGGACGCGCAGGCTCAGCGGCCATGGCTCACGGGCCCAGCCACTCCGCGGCATGTGGGAATCTTCCCGGACCGGGGCACGAACCCATGTCCCCTGCATAGGCAGGTGGACTCTCAACCACTGTGCCACCAGGGAAGCCCTGCATTTGTACTTTAAAAAAAGATACTTTATATATATGCGCACGTGTGCACAAGCCGTCAGCTGTAACTTAGTGGTTAAGACTGTGGACTGTGCACTCAGACTGCCTGGGGGTTACATCTTGGCTGTACTCCTCACTGTGTGAGCTGTCATTTAACTGCGTTGTGCCTCAGTCTCCTCACCCGTAAAGAGGAAATAACAGTGGTACTAATGTCATAGAGTCTATCTGAGAATTAAATGATATTTGTAAAAGTGCTTAAAACAGTGCCTGATGTAATGCATTCAGTGAACGCATTGTTATTATCTCCAGAAAAGTATAAGAGAAACTAGTCGTTGCGATCACTTCAGAAGAGGGGAACTGGGGATAGGGACCCTTTTCTACTCTGTACTCATTTGTACCTCTTCAAATATTGTTTTAGAGTACAAAGAAATTAGCTACCCCTCTCCCCCCAAGAGGCCACTGCCATAATCTCAGTAGAAGATGACTGGGGCTTGTCCCGAGACAGGAGCAGCTGGAGTAGGGAGAAGATGAAGGATTCAGGGCATGTTTAAGTACAATAGCCTAGACTTGTTCCCTGTTGGCTCCAGGAGGTGAGGACGAGGAAGAGTCCAGGGACAGAAAGAGTTTCTTCAAAGAGAGGAGCATTGTCAAAACCCCTTCCCCTTGGAAAACTACTAAAATAGTAATCCATAACATTTGACTTACCCGGGCTTCCCTGGTGGCGCAGTGGTTGGGAGTCCGCCTGCCGATGCAGGGGACACGGGTTCGTGTCCCGGTCCGGGAAGATCCCACATGCCGCGGAGCGGCTGGGCCCGTGAGCCATGGCTGCTGAGCCTGCGTGTCGGGAAAGGCCACAACAGTGAGAGGCCCACGTACTGAAAAAAAAAAAAAAAAAAAAAAAAATTGACCTACCAGCCTTTGTCTGTTAAACTGATTACATCAATGCTGTTTTTATTCTCCTGTGGTCAGAATTAAACTGTAGTTAAACTATGTCTTTGAAGCAACTGCCCTTCCTTTGAATTTCAGGCCATGAAAGGCCCCTGGCACTTCAGATTTGAATTTCGACGCCTCCGGGTCCTTGAACCCTCCCATCAGTAAACAGACAAACCTCTGTGATTTGTCTGGGTCTATTCTTTGCTTCACTGTGTCTTAAATCTCTTAATGCAGGGGCTGTACCAGCATATTATTCCCTACAGAATCTGTGAAATTGATAGCAACCTTTAAAAAAATGTATCCCCTTTTATAATTAGGAAATCAGTGATTGGAGGGATGATGGCTGGTGTTGTTGGCCAATTTTTAGCCAACCCAACTGACCTAGTGAAGGTTCAGATGCAAATGGAAGGAAAAAGGAAACTTGAAGGAAAACCACTGCGGTAAGTTCTCCAACCAATGAGTAACTTTCCTCTCCCCCTTGAACATTCCCTAATGACTTATGCATTTTTGTAACCCAACATTCAGGAAAGACATTAATTCTGACTCTTAATTTGGAAGTGGTGTTCACTAAGGGGAGAGGTGAGATGGACCTTTTCTTTGCCTGACAATGTGTACATGTTCTCTACCAGACAGATTGTACATATGCATCGCTCTTTGCTGCTTTCCCAGACAAGGCAGCTAGATTTGTCCCCTACTGCAGCTTGATATAAAGAGTCTGATCATTAACAGTTGCCCTGGTGTGAATTCTGATTCTGCCACTGTGGCTTGGCATTGTGGAAGTCACTTAACATTTCTAGTCTGTTTCTTCATCTTTAAAAGGGACTGTCTCAGATGGTTTGACAGAGTGCCTGGCTCATGAGGTGCCAGAAAGCTTGCTTTCTTTCCCTTTCTCTCTGAAGGAAGGGAAATAGCAAGGTGAACCTTGCAAATTGTTCCTCCTTCCCTAATTTCGCTCCTCTTTTCCCAAATTTTTATTATTATTATGCTGTTGTGATATAAAATTCTCCTATTGCACTACCCTATATTGTCAAAGTCTGCCTTTCTTCAAAGGGCCTCTTGTTCAACAATTTACTAAAATACCACTTAGGCAGTTTCCCCTGGGAAAGGGGCAAGTCTTGCAGATAGATAGACAGACCTCTCCCAGGAAAGAGGAAAAGTGCAGGATGCCCTGAGTTGAGTATGAAGGGGTCTGATCCTCTGAACACTGCGGGTGTGCCGCTGAGCCAGAGGTCAGGGGGGGTTGGGGGCCTCCTTTGGAGGTTCACCACGATCACTGCCCTCTGCTCTGCTGCTCTTCCAGCTGACTCAGTGGAAAGTGGGGTTGGGCTGTGGCAGTCCAGGCCCCCTTCCCAACAGGGAGATAAGTAACATGTACAGCAGAGGAGAAAAGGGTACCGCACTGACTTAACCAAGTAGTTTACAGAATCCCAGGACCCGTTTTGTCATCCTGTAACAACTTCTGATTACTATGTAGCAGGGTGAAGTAATGTTGCCTTGGTTTGATACATGGAGAGAAGGAACCGTTGGGGTCCAGCAATGTCTGAGTTTTAACTGATCACCTCAATGTTTTTCCTTCTCTGTCTCTAATGTTGGACATTTTGGGTTTGATATAATAGGAAAAAGTATTTAATGTTGTAAAGAGCATGAACCTTGGGATCAGACAATCTGGAATTCAAATCCAGCCTTTGCCACATTTTAGCTCTGTTACCCTAGTCAAGTTCCTTAACCTCCCTAAGCCTCAGTTTCTTCAGATGAAAATTTGAATAATAATACATACTTCATAGAGTTTTCAGGAATAACTTGTATCTTATGTATATAAAAAATCTGGTGCTTAATAAGTGCACAATAAATGTGCAATTGTTAATGTGACCTCATTCGTGAGCATATTTCTTATATAGCATAATAGCAATTATGAATGTCCTTCTTTTTGGTAAGACTCAGAGAGTTTAATGCCTGAGTAGAAGCCACACAGCTAGTAAGTAGTAAGATGGCATTTGACACCAGGTATGTCTGACTATATAAAACCCAGGCTTTTATTTTATATCATAGGTTTCCACATTCGGTTCATGGTTCAGCACCATTTTTCATCTGTGTATAGAAAAATGTGCAAAATAAAGGCAAGATAATAAATTTTCATAAAGCCCAAAGTATTCAGTTTTAAGAACTCTTATGAAATTTTCCTCCCTCCTTTTTGGTCTAAAAATATCACTTCTTTTATGAGATGATATGAGAATTGATTTTTTTTGATGTTATTTGGTAAAATTGCAAAATTTGAAGGTCTCCCACAATACTAGTAAAATGAACTCAGAGGTCTGATAACCACTATTCCTGCCTATAGTTAATATGGGCACAGATGATGTAAAATATCAAGAAAGGAGTTTTAATCTGTTTAATAATCTGAGAAGAGGATGTCACAGTTTATAAAGCTCTCCATAAAAAAGTGTTTAAATCAAAAGTGGGCCTTTTTTCTAAAAAACTAATAAGTTTATCTGGAAATTAGACTTACGTGGATTGCTTTAATTTCTAACAATTCTAGATAGTTAAGATGTTACTTTACTCTAAGTCATAACAGCTATAGGCAAAGCTTATACAATTGCATTCCAAACACAGGAACGCATAGAGTTTTCACATTTATTATTATTTTCCTTTAGATTTCGTGGTGTGCATCACGCATTTGCAAAAATCTTAGCTGAAGGAGGAATACGTGGGCTTTGGGCAGGCTGGGTACCCAATATACAAAGAGCAGCGCTGGTGAATATGGGAGGTAATGGAAACTTCATTGAATTCTGCGAAGTCCTAATCGCCTTCATCATTTTAATTATAAGCACTCCATCGGGGAAAATGAGAATATGTATTTTATTATTTTTAATAATATGTACTGGCAACAGTCTTCCCTTATGTTATAATGTCATAATTGAATATTTTCCCTAGAATATTTTCACTTTACTCTATGCTGATGTATGAAAAGGATTTCCTAAAACTAGCAAATTGTGACGATAAGGAGATAATACCAAACCATTTCTAAGGGCTATGCTCCACACCATACCTTCCTCTCAGATTCAAACTGGTATATGTACCGTATGTGATGGTCATTAAATGCAGACTACAAATCTTTCCCCCCAGTAATCCTGCTCCTCTTGCCGTGTAATCCATTCTGTACAGCTGGGCACCTCAGGCTGGAAATCTGAATGTTTCCTTAACTCATCCCCATCTCTCGCTTCCCATATTCAGTCATTAATTTCTCCTATCTTCTAAATATTTCTTAAATGCCCCCCTGCAGTATTATGCTAAGTGAAATAAGTCAGACAGAGAAAGACAAATACCATGTGATCTCAATGTGGAATCTAAAAAACAAAACAAAACAAAATGAAAACAGACTCATAGATGCAGAGAACGAACAGGAGGTTGCCAGAGGAGAGGAGGGTAGGAGGCCAAAATAGGTGAAGGGGATTAAGGGGTACAAACTTCCAGTTATAAAATAAATATGTCACAGGGATGTAATATACGGTATAAGGAACTATTACAGTAATATTGTGATAACTTTGTATGGGGACGGATGGTTACTAGACTTATTGTGGTGACCTTTTTATAATGTATGCACATGTCAGATCACTATGTAGTACACCTGGAATAACCATAACATTATACATTAACTATATTTCAATTAAAAGAAAGTTTCCCCCCTCATGTCTACTACCTTAGTATCCTTAAAATGACTGTTTTTACAGTAGTAACCATCAAAACACAACTAGACCACTGCCACAGCCCTCTAACTGGTCTCTTCCTCTGCCCTCAAATTTGTACCCAGTATCCATCGAGCTTTATCTAAAATACAGATCTGAACATGTTATTGGTATCTTTAAAACCCTTCACTGGCTTCTTATCACTCAGAGAATAAAGTGGAAATTTCATAACATAACACAGCAGGCCTGTATAATCCAACCTGTGTCTTCTGGGGTTGAGCAATTCATTGACTCTGGAGCAGAGAGGGAAGCAGAGTCCAGAGCTAAAATGTTCCACTGCCCGCACACACCAGACTCTTCCTCACCTCTGTACTCTCTGTCCTCATCCCTCTTCTTCTGTTTAGTTTTCTTCTGCAGATCGTTTCATACATAGCTGAGGTGTCTTCCCCACCCGTGTACTTTACCCAGACCTCCTGCAGCCGCCCCTCCCAGGTCACGGTGTGTTAGATGCCCTTTATATGTTTCCATAGTTCCCCGTGCTTATCTCTGTTACCGGTTTTACCTCATTTCATTGCTTTCTACTATGTGTCTATCTCCTCCTCTAGATTTTGAGCCCCCTGAAGGCAAGGACTATGTTTCATTTTTCTTCATTTCCCCAGTCCCTCGTACATAATCAACAAACATTTAGTGAATGAATCAATGGATGAAAGACTCCTAAGACCAAAATTATATGATTCTAAGAACCTGATAAATAGCATTTTTGAGAGGTATAGTAACATATCACTCAAACATCAAAGGGAGTAAATCTATTTTATATACTGCTATTTCAGTCCATTGATGTCTGCTGCATCATATTGGTGGATATTTTGGTTTTCAGGAAACCTTTCAGATTGTCGTTCTCAATTTATTGCTTCAAAATCTACTGCAGCCCAGATTTCTCTTTCAAGTTCCAGCTTATCTTAAATATATCACTTTGAATGTGTCCAACCCAAGCTCATTTACTAAATCACTTCCTTCTCTGTTCTTCCCAATCTCAAAATATGATATCATCATCTTTTTAGTTGAACAACCCAGAAACCTGGGCCTGATTTTGATCTCTTTGCTTTCCCTTGCTCCTTACAGCCAACCAGTCACCAAATCCAGCCAGTTCTGTCTTGCATACATATCTCAAGTTCATCCACTTCCCTTCATCCCTGGAGCCACTGCTCTGTCCAAGTAGTATTGATCTCCTCCTACTGGACCACTACAAATGTCTCCTAACTAGTCTCCCCACATACACCCCACAGCCATTTTGTCCCACTGTGCATCTGAAATTTTTCTAATCAGGATCACTGGGGCCTCTCATCTTACCTTAAAACATTTAAATTAGTCCATTCTCATTTTCCCATCTGCATAAATGGCAGCTGTGTCCTTCAAATTGTTCAAGCTCAAAACCTTGCCGTCATTTTTGCTTCCTTTCCTTCCCTCCATATTCAATCTGCTGGCCAATCCCTGTTGATCCTGTTGATTCTGTCTTCAAAACACCCGAACTCTGACCAGCACTCCACAACGCCTTTATCCAAGCCGCCATCATTTCTTATCCAAGCCGCCATCATTTCTTATCCAAGCCGCCATCATTTCTTACCAGAAGAACCGCGACAGCCTCATATCTAATCTGCCTTGTCTCCCGATAGTCTACTCTTAACAGAGCAGCCAGAGTGATCTTGTAAATCGTGGCCCCGGTCAGTCACTCCTTTGCTCAAATCATCCCCTTCTCCAACTCTTGCTGCCTCTGCTCCTGTTAAACTAGTGTTCTTGCTGTTCTTCTAACATACAAAGCTGACTTTGCCTCAGGGCTATAACACACGCTGTGGCTGTGGCTCTGCCCGGGACGCTTTGTCATAGATATCTACAAAGTGTACTTTCTCAAGCTTCCTTAAGGTATCTGCTCAAATATTATAGCGAGGTCTTCCCTGATCACCCTATTTAAATTCACATACACCAACCTTCCCCACCCTCACACGCTCGCTGTCCCCTCTCCTTGCCTTGTCTTCAGAGCAGTCACTACCATCCGAAATGCCATGTGTTTACTTACTTGTTTATTGTCTCAGCCTCCAACAAAGAATGGGGATTTTGTTCATTTTGTCCACGGCTCTTTCCCCAGAGCCTAGAATAGCGCCTACCACACAGCAGGTGCTCAGATATCTGGTGAATGATAAAATGCATCTACCCATTCTTACCTCTTTCCAATTCCCTTCTCTGTACTTTGGTGTATGTAATCTTTACAAAACTCCAGTATTGGGATCTATCCCTCCCCCGTTTAAAACCCTTCAACAGCTCTTCATTGTCATTAGGAAAAAAGTATACAAAACTTAATGTAGAATAATGACCAGGACCTTTTGTTTAAAGTGACGGAATCTCAACTCAACCTAACTTAGGCTAAAAAAAGGAATTCATCAGCTCCAACACTGAAAAGTGCAGGGGTTGAACTGACTAAGCAGAGCTGGATTCAGATGTTCAAATGATATAATTGGGTGTCTGTCTCTCTTCCTCTTTTCCTCCCCCTCCATCTGCTTTCCTCTGCTTGAGAACAAGAATGGGATCTTTCATCCTTCTACACATTCCTGCCCCATTCTTAGCGCATTCTTGACACAAAAGACATTCATTGTTGAATGAATGATATTTAAGCTTTTTCTTTTTCTATGTATTGCCAGATTTAACCACTTACGATACAGTGAAACACTACTTGGTTTTGAATACACCACTGGAGGACAATATCATGACTCATGGCTTATCAAGGTAAGACTGTTTTAGCTTGTCTCTTTCTATTTTTTCCTATCTCACCCTTTCTTCCATATTTGGCATAAATTCTAACTTTTGTCTCTTACGATTGAGAACCTACTGATATCACCCTTAAAGAAAGGCAATAGTACATTTATAAAGAACAATTTTCTTAAAAGTTTATTGCAGTTAAAATGGGGAAGGGAGGGGCAGAGTTGCAGAATGCTTCAGGTTAAACCTCCCCAAATATTTGCACCTTGATGGGGCCATCCCAGGGTCAGATTCTGATAACTGATTCTCCAACTCAATTCAACGGGTATATCTGAGCATCGTTTAGGTTAAAGGCACTGTGCAAGGCCCTGCAGTGGGTACAAAAGGTAAACCACACTCCTTCCCAGGGAGTGTACCAAGGGGAAAAAACAAGACTAGTGTAAAAAGACTGCACAGTAAGTGCTAAAAGAAAGAAACTAGTTACTGTAGAGTTGGGGTGGGAGGTGCAGAGAGAAAAAATAACCGCTCAGAAGGGCCTACGAAGGAGACAGAATTAGATAAGTGTTTTTGAAGGGCTGTGGCTTGTGACGGACAGAGACACGATAAAGAAGAGCATCCTAGGAAAGAGAAACAGCTTAAATTCTTTGCAACACAAGTTCAAATGATCCATTAGAGTGAGTTAACTTTATAGATGTCGAGGGTCCTTATGATTCTATTTAGCTTCTGATCCTGTTTCCAAATTCTAGACCCTTTATGCTATTTAGACAACCCTGAAAGTATGTGAGAAGTGCCAAATTAGTGATATCTGGAGATACAAATAGACATAGATATAAACGGTTCCAAATTTCAGGGTCAGCTTAATATTCCTAGAGTAGTTTTTCTTCGTTCTTCCTCTTTTTTTTTTTTTTTTCTTCCTCTTTTAAAGTGTTATCTTTAGTGCCGCTAGGGCAATCTTTCTGTCTTTGCTCAGCTTTCTTTCACATTCCGAACTTTCCTCCAGGTGTTTTCACAAGCGACACCATATTTTCTGTAGCCAGTCGTCCAGCCACCTCTTTCACAGAGAAGACTGAGGATTTTAGGCCTCTGTCCTATAAACATCCTTAGGATATCTGTACCCACCCTTACATTCTTCCCTTCACTATCTTTGTCCATGCTGTTCGCTCTGCTTGTGAGACTCTTCCCCAGTTTCTACCCAGTCAATCATTCTACCCATATCATCTTGAGAGATACTCTTGTCTTTCAAGAGGCTTGTCTGTTCAGTGTCATGATCTATTCTCAGAGCAGGATATTCAGTTCTAACAGTCCCACAGTGATGTTACCTCTTGTTTCTTTTTCATTGTCTTTCTACCCAAATGGTCTTCAAAATGCCACACTTCTAACTTAAGATTCAAGAATTTCCCAGCAGGTGTAAATCTGCCTAACGGACCCAACTCCACCTAATGGATCTGTCTTTTTTGGAAAGACATAGGATTTCTCATCACTGTGTTCCAGCCCTCATCTGAAATAACTTCGTCTTACTGTTCTCTAAGTCAGGTTTTAAGAAAATGGGGTGACTGGTACTTGGCTCCTTCTTGAGCTCCACACGCTGGATCGGGTTTTTAACTGGGTTGGTAGGAGTCTGTGGGTACGTGAGGCAGCTTGAAAGTCGCTAACCACAGACTCACAGCTAAGTAGGTAAACAGTGCTGTGCGATCTGGAAGTTCTGCAGGCTGTGTCACGGGGTAAAATGAGCGATCGTGGAGGTTCGAAGGGGATTGCAGCCGTGCAGTCGAGAGATTGATACGAGCCGTCAGCATCTGAGGGAGAGGAATCTGGTACGAAGAAGAGGAGTAAAAGTGGCGCAAGCACTGAACCATGTGCTCAGAAATGGCTAAAACGGTAAATTGTACATTATGTATATTTTACCACAATTAAAAACAATAGTGTAAGTAAAATGAAGTTCTGGGGTGAGGGAGGAGCAGCAGAAGACTGTGGCTAGGATTTTAGGGAGGTGGGGAGGCAGGTGGCAAAGTACGTTACTACGGGACGCAGCAGAAAGCTGGGGTGTTGAATTAATTCAGGCAATTATACAGAACAGAAAAGCCAGAAAAATTCCCTCTTCCCTCTTTTTAGATCACGAGGCTACTGAGAGGTAAAACTGTGCAAAAGGTTAGCTTACACTGTGTGATGATCACAGATGAGCATGAGTGCTGATGGACTGTTACAAACTAGCCTTGCAGATGGCCATCTGGTCTCCTAGAGAGAACAGAAGACTTACCCAATCACTCTCGGTCCATTATCACTTTAGCCATGTCCTGGGCCTCATTTTGGGGTGTTACTAGCAAGGAGTGATAAAGGTCAATAGCAAAAAGCAGCAATGTTCATGCCAAGTAGCTTGATGAAACTGACGTTCCTTTTACTCCTCTCTCTTCTCATTTTGACCATCTTACCTGGAGGCCTCCTTAATATACTGTTTGCTCTCTTTCAATATTTTTTTTTTAAAGGAGCCTAGCCAGATCACACTACCTCCTCAAAACAATTTGATAAGAAGGGGATGAGGCAGACCACTGGCAGCTGCCCCTAAGGTCTCTGTGTGCCACATGGGGCGACAGTTGCCAAAGGGCGTTCTTGATGTGGTTATTATACAGGTAAAAATAAATCCTTTAATAGTAAATTAATTAGTTAGTGACTACTAATTAATGAGGGCTACCTACATTTTAAAAATAGAATTTATTAATAATATTAACACTCTGGTAGAAGTCGTTTCTCCTCTTGGCTCTTATGTGTGAAGCAGAGCTGGCACCCAGCCTCTCTGAAGCAAATGGACGAGTAAAATTGTAGCGTTTCCCTCCAATCTTTTGAGCCAAGAGGGGGAAATTGTGTACCTTTTTCTATCCTGTTTCTTTGTTCTTCCTTACCTCTTGATTGATCTTGTATGCTGTTTCTAGTAGACCTAAGTTTTAGAACGTAGGTGAATTTTGTGTTAGTTGGAGACATTTCTATGTAAAAACGTGAAGGTATATTAAAATAAATGATATTAAACTTGGACTTGCAAAGTATCTGAACAAATAGGAAAGAATGTTAAAAGAGCAGCAGTCTACACCTCCTGGGATATATATGGTGAAACAGTAAGTTCTTTCCACGTAGGCAATGCCTGTCATGTGGACAAAGGCCCAAGAAAAGTTACATGCACGGTCGGGTCATTTGCTGGAAGATGTAAATAGGTCATATGGGCTCCTTCTCTTGAATTCAAGAATTCCTAAAGTGAGTTTCTACTTTGAACAATCAGTTCTGAGCTGCAAGAGTCATAAAGAGCTCGGGGACTTCCTGCTGCAGCAGGTTAGAGCAACAGAGTGTGACGATTCCTAACGCAGCTTCAGCCGCCCTGCCACAGAGCCTTCAGACACTTCAGAGGCCTTGCTTGGCCTGGAACTCAGGGATCCTTATCTCTGGGAGGTACCTGATGTTCCAGAAGGACATAAAAGTTTTCTACAGTTTTTCTTTCTAGCTTTCCATTAGCCCAGTCTGACCCCCCTGATCCCAGTCTGTGGACTTAGCTGCCACCTCCTGGGTCCTGGGCCTTCCATTTCCTGTGATTCAGGATAGCCACTCCCCCTTCTCGTCATCTGTGTTTCTCCTGGAAAAGTTTACAGCAGTTAATGGGTCCTCGGGTTACGGGATGTCGATAATGTTCCTGTATTGCCTCGCTCCTGCCCACACTCATAAGGAACTGATGGTGGTCTCTGAACTGTTCAGTCACTCATTTACAGAATCTTGATTTACTCTGTAGTGGGTTGGCCACATCCATTTTGTCTGTCTTGAGTAACTGAGCAGAAGCCTTTCTCAAGAGGGGGTAATTATGAACCAAATTATGTGATTCCCCCACTTAACGATCCTTTCAATGACTTCCCTTCGCATCGAGAATAAATCAAACTCCTTAAATTAGCCTTCTCTGCCTGCTTCTTTAGTCTCTCATCTAGCTGGTGAGAAGGAAGCATCTATGTCGAGACCTGCCGTCACCCACGAGCCTTTCCATGACTGCCTGTCACCCAGTTACTCCCTATCACATGATCTCATTTTATTTTTTTCATAGCACTAACCACATCTGAAATTATTCATTTCTCCTCTGCCTCTCCCAAGTAAGTGCCTTGAGTAAGTGCCAGGATCTTATCTGTCCTGTTTACTGCCTACAAGAGTGCCTGCCTACAGCAGATGTTCAATGTATATTTGTTGACTGGAGATTCTTCTTTTTTTCTACCTCTTTAATGAATTAATTTATCATTGATTTTAAGCTAAAACAGCATTATTACGAAGAATATTATAGTACTAGATTTATTATTCCATTCTTTCTAAATATCAAATCCCCTTCCTTTCCTTAAAATTTAGAAACTGCTACATATTATCTTTCGATTTCATTTATTTGTATCTATAGTTTATGTTCTGGACTGGTAGCTTCTATTCTGGGAACACCCGCTGATGTCATCAAAAGCCGAATAATGAACCAACCGCGAGATAAACAAGGAAGGTAGACAGAAAGTCTTCAGTATCCATGGATCTGAATGTCTGTAATAATATTGTTCTTTAAAGACCCTTCCCTGTATTTATTCTTGATGGAAATGTATTTTTGTGTTTACATGTGTTCAACCAGGAAGTTGTTTTTATGCAGTTACCTGCTTTGTGTCTGATGGAAAAGTACTGTGCCTTTGGGGAAATAAGCTAATTTACCCATCGTGTTATTTAGACACAAGGTGTTCATTATGACCTTGTTGTTTTCAAAGAGTTTTTGAAAATATACTCTGCTGAGAATTTCCAGAGCACTTCCTTCAGAAGCTTATGACTTAGAGGTAACATGGGTAATTTGACCTGATATAAAACAGTATGTTCTCTCTGGAAGAGATCGGGTGGAGTGAATTCTAAGTTATCAGACCAAGGATGGGGTGAATCAGGAAACTCAACCTTGAAAATATCTTTAAACCCGAAAGAGGTGCTCTCTATATAAAGAACCACCAATATTATTTTTTCTAAGCTAGCAGAAAATAGTTAAGTAACTTTTCTTAGACCATTTAAACATTCTATTTATACATCTATTTACACATAAGAAATTTAACAAAATTGTCTTCTTTCCTTTTTAGGGGCCTTCTGTATAAATCATCAACTGACTGCTTGATTCAGGCTGTTCAAGGAGAAGGATTCATGAGTCTCTATAAAGGCTTTTTACCCTCCTGGCTGCGAATGGTAAAGTTAGGTTTTTCCTGCCTTTGTTTTTGTTTTCTTTATATTGATTCTTAAATCACTTTTCCTTTCTAAATATTATCCTTTTCTCTTCTGGCTTTTGGCATGGTTCTGCCCCCAATCATGGTTCTTTCTTTCTTTTCTACATCTCTTTTCATTTTCTTTTACCTCCAAGTCCCTTGGTAGATTAAGGTAAAATAATTCAGTTACATCAGAAATGAATAGGTTGATATTATGTTGTTGGAAAGCCAGTAGATAGATTGTTCTGAAATGTAAAGCCTTTTGCTATTTAGCCAAAATATTACACTTTGAGACAGGTATACAGATTTCATTACTAGAGACCATTCCTATCAAAATGTTACTGTTTCAAACAAAATTAGTTACTTTGATGATAAATGTTGCATTACCCATTAATACTTATCACCACAAAGCTCTGCTTAGGAAGAAAACATTATATAATTTTTATTTGGTCTAGATGCTATTTTTTATTGAAGTGAACTAAGATGTAGAATTAGATAGACTTATGGAAGTAACATAACAAATATAATAAAAACAAGGTACTCAAGTATTTGGTAAGTTTGAACATATTTGAAAGAATGGATGAGTTATGGGTTTAGAAATTCAAACAATCAATACTTTACACAATATGATATAATAATATTAACTGAGCACCTACTCCATGCAAAGCCCTGTACTCAATGCCTGGCTTTGGGATGAACCTAAGAGTCTCAGCCCCTGCTCCAGTGCTGGAGCTTCCAGTCTAGGTCAGGAGCTTCCAGTCTAGGTCAGGACAAACACTGAGTAAGAAACCAGCAGCAATGAGTGGAAGAGTCGGGGGCATGGGGTGGGGATCCCTGGTGCTATCAGAATATATATAGCAAGTAAGGACAGCCTAGCCTGGGAGATTAAGAAAACCTCCTTGGAGAATGGACTTCTGAATTGAGATGTGAAGAATGAGTAGGACTTTGCCAGGTCAAAAGGGCAGAAAAGAACATTCTAGATGGAGGAACTAGATGGAGTGGACAAAGAATATGACACGTTCAAAGAACTGAAGAAAACCCAGCTGTCCAGGGCACGGAGACGTGGAGGAGAGCAGCACAGGGTGAGGCCAGAGACAGGCAGGGGCCAGATCAGGAGGGGCCACAGGACCCCTGAGAGTGAGGGGCATTGGCTTGATGACGTGTGCACTTGTAGCAAGACCATTCTGGCTGCCATGCGGGTTGAGGAAAGACCAGGAGTAGTGACAGATGACAGGTAATGATAACTTGGACTGGAATATAGCAATGGGGACAGAAGAAGATAGAATTTTAAAATATTTAGAAAGGAGCTAAAAAAGAACATGACTGGATGGGGAAATGGTTGGAGAAGGCAAGGAAAAGTCGGGCTTCATTCCCAGATTCCTGCCCTGAGCAAACAGTGATATAATTTCCTAAAATGGGGACCATTTGCAGGGAAGAAGATTTTGTGGTAGAATGACAAGTTTAGTTTGGATATGGTAAGTTTGGGATACTCATAGGTCATCTAAGAAGAGACGTCTAGATGACTAGCTTAATATATTGGCCTGGATCTTAGAATCACGAGGATGGAGATAGAGATTGGAGCACTGTCTACACACAGATAATAACTGAAGCTTTGGGGATAAATGACAGCACCAAGGGTAGTAGGTATCTATCTATTAACATGAAATTAATAGCCAAAGCCCTTGGCAATATCTGATACAAAAGCATACCTAAGTTGTGAAATACAATTTTGATTGTCTTGATTGTACCTTGAAGTTATCTCAAATCTGTGGCTGTTTAATGGAAAGGAAGATATTGACTTGGCCTGCATGAACCAGGCACTATTACAAGTGCTGGTAATACCAAGAAATAAGATGTTTATTTTTTTTTTTTTTTGCGCTAGAGGAGCGTACAATGTGATGGGAGAAGATAGACACGTAAGTAGTTAAAATTACAGAAATTATGAAGCTAATATTACTAAATCACTTGGTATATGGCCAGTGCTATGCTAACCATGCTCTCAGATTAACTCACTGAATTCTCCCAACTATCTATTTAGTAGGTTACTATCATCTCTCTCTTCTATAGAGGAGGAAACAATAGCGTAAAGTGTCTGAATAACTTGACCGGTCCGGGTGGTTAGTAACTGTGGAGGCAGGGACTCAAACCCAGGCAGTCTGACTCCAGAGGACATAGTCTTACTAAAGAGGCTACCAGTGCTGTGAACAAAAGAGGAGAACGCAGGTAGTGGAGTAAAATGGCTTGAACTCTTTGGGAAGTCCCAGAAGGCTTCCCAGAGGTGATATTTGATCTGAGCTTTGAAGGATCAGTAGGTGTTTTCTTGATCAGTAGGTCAAGAAAGGCATGAGGGGGCCACATGAGCAGGGGCACCAAGTCATGTCTGGTGAACTGCAGAAAATTCCGTGCGGCTGGACAGTAGGTCCTCAGCGGGCAGGTGGTGGGAGGGAACGCTAGAGGAGCACTTAGGGACCAGGCTGAGAAAGATCTTGGGGGGCAAGTTCAATAGTTTAGGTGAAACTCTGCAGGTAGCAAGCATCTGTTTGAACATGGAAGCCATGTGCTAAGATTTGCTTGGGGACAAGACTACTGTGGCAGCAATGTCAAAGCTACACTGAAAGCTAGAACGCAAGAAAGGGCGTTTCGGCAGTGGTCTAGCCAGGAGATGATTGTGGAAATGGAGAGGAGATGGATTCCAGGAACATTTGTGCTTGACTCCACAAGACTTAGTAAATGATCAGATGGGGAAAGGGAGGGAGAGAGAGAAGGAAATGGGACTTTGATGTTTCTAGTGTGAGAGACTATGAGGACGGGAGAGACCACTGATGAAAAACAAAATCGGTCAGGAGAAGTGAGGGGCAGGGAGAATATCACGTACAAAGGAGCGCTGAGACCAGCTGATCTGACCCATTCTCTTTATACGTGAGACTCACGAAGTATAAATGACCCCAAAAATGAGTGCTTAATATATGACAAGCTCTGTGCTAAGCTCTTTGCACACATTAATTATTTTTTTAAGTCTTACAAGAACCTAGTAGAATAGGTGGGGTTATCCTCCTTTTTCAGATTAGAAAAACATGGCTCAGGGTATATAAGAAACTCGCTCAAGTTCACGTAGCTAGTATATGGCTGAGCTGGGAATTAACTGCAAGTTTGTTCAACTCTAACTAAACCCATGCTCCTAACTAAGACAGTATACTGAATTTCTCAAGATCCTACAGCTCATTATAGAAGTTTTAAAAGAAAAGAGACAGGTCGTGGTGATGGAGAAACGTTACCAGAGACAGGCTGGATTACCACCAAAGATGACCAGGGTGGCACTGCCTCGTTGATCTATCACAGTGCAGAACCCTGAGCTTAGAAGCCTAACTCCTGAGCACTTCCGAGTAAACTGGCCTTGCACATACAGATACCCTTCAGCCCAGCTCGTTGAAACCGATGACTGGACCACAGTGTTGGCTCAGCCACACTGAGACATACACTTGGCTAGTGATCCAGATGCTGAAGTCCTCTGGACAGCTAACTTCAAGCTATATGGGAGCCAAGTTATAATCAGAAGTTTGCTTGCTGAACACAGAACAATAACAGAAGAGCTTATTTGTGAACTTAATATTGAAAAAGATACACCCAAGAGCACTTATGTGTTGAGCCCCACAGTAATAGGAATGGAGAAAAACTTTTTTTTTCCAGCAGTTACGACAACGTGGGTTCACATACACTTGGATTATTTTCGGTGGTGCAACTATGCCAGTGAGGAAAAAACAAGTAAAAGCATGTACTGGCCACACGCGCGTCTACGAAGAGTCTCAGTATATCCCGTTTATATACTATGCGTGCTACTTGGCTATATGATCTTCCTCTAACTCCTCTTCAAAACCCAGCTAAACCCAATCCCAGTTCCTTCCACTAGTTAGAGAAAATATGACCTCGCTTTGCTCAATCCCTGATGAATATTTATTTCATTTGCATATAGTTTGGGTGCTATGAAGAAGTCTGATTACCAGAGCAAGTAGGAATGATTGCCTAGTCCATTCTTAACTAAGACCTCTGCTTCTAGATCCAACTGCAGTCATATCCTTGGCTCACTTCATTTTTATTGTCACAAGACTGGTTTCGTCACAACTTCTTTATTTTGTCTGTGTCTTCGTACATTTCACTAAGATGTCTTCTCCTAAATCCACTATTATATTCTCAGTCTACCAGTATAACTTGCTCAATATTTCCAAACACGAATGACATAAATATCGCTTTACAAACTTTCTAACCAAATACATTTTACATTCTAATTGCTTAAGCTTATTTCTCCACTCTAATGTGATCAGAGTTCCTCTCTGATCAATATTACCCATAACCTATCAACCAAACCAGATGAGAACTGGATCCGAGACACACTTTCTCTGATGGCTGCTTCCAGTGTTTCCTCTGTGATTTTCCCTCTGTGTCTTTAGCGTTTTTATCTTCTGTTATTGAATAATCCTCATTCCCTTATAATTCCTTTTGGCACAGTTACACCTTCATAGTCAGTTCTTTGAGTTAAAAGCCCTTTTCTCCATTTAATGTGAATTTTTATATTTATTAGGTGATACACCAGGTGTTGGTTTTATGACCTAGCTCTCAAAGGATAATCTTTCATCTTCACTTTCAAGTTCTTAAGTGCCCCCTTGTCATGCTCCACATGTGAACTACACGTAGAGGCGAGGAGCCCAGCCTAGAATTCAGGCACGCTGAGCCCTAGCCTTTTATCCAGTAACAGTCAGTAAAAGGAACCCTGGAATGGAAGCCAGAAGCCCATGGTCTAGCTCCACAACGTGCTAACAGGCATCTGATTGCTAAGTCTTAGTGTCCTCATCTGTAAAATAGGGATATCAGTACCTTTCCTTTCCATTGTAAATGGTTCAGAGAAATCTGTGAGAAATAAGACATGAAAATGCTTTGTAAATTATAAGGTGCTCTACAAAGGTGAAATACCAAAATACTTGTTTTCAGCCTAAGTGGATTCAAAATGAGTTCATCATTCAAAGATGTGTATGCATATGTGTAGAAGATTTATAATTGCTTTGAAATATGCACTAACTTCTTTGATTAATCTTTCAGACCCCTTGGTCACTGGTGTTCTGGCTTACTTATGAAAAAATCAGAGAGATGAGTGGAGTCAGTCCATTTTAAGCCCTTAAAGATGCAGCCCTTAAAGATACAGTGTTCATTATCATTGAAATGCGGGCATCTGCAACATACACCCCCTATTATTTCTACCTCTTTAGGAAGACACCTTACTCCACAGAGACTGTGATTTATAGGGGGCAGCACTTTATTTTTATCTGGAAACCCACGTTCTCTTTGACTCCTCTTTTTGTTCAAAAGCAACCTGATTGGATCACACAAGGCCTCCCAATGAGACCCAGCCCAGTGTTTTCTAAGGAAGAGTCAAATCCCGACCACTTACCTTGAGCAAGAAGATTTGACCTTCGAGATGCTATTCTATGCTGAAGAGCTTGCTTAGAGGAGGAAATGCCAGAAGGGAGACAGCATCTTAGACCTGAAGCAGACAACAGTAATGTGGAAAAATACATACGTACATAATGACCACGGAACATATTTAACCTGTCGTGTCAGTATTTACGACTGAAATTTGATAATTCACTTTTCTGTTGCCGTTAAAGTGTGCATACTTTAAATTAAAGGGAGGTGAATGAATAAACATTTTGAGATTTCCCTAGTGTTGAAGGAAGTTGATGTACCTTTTCTTGCCAGGAGGATGAAAAAGAATCAAGTTGAGATGATGTTTGGATCTCAAGGGAAGAAGCCGTTTTCCGTCAGTGCCCTGTCGTTAGTTGATCTGTGTTCACTGGTTAACTCGCCAGCACACAGGCTAAGGACTTCCTGACAGCCACCGACCACATCTTGATGAAAACAGAAAAGAGTCTTTGCTTTGTGACATATCCCATTCCAGCTTGAATTTGTCGCTAGCTCTCAAGAATCTCAATATATGAAAAACGCAGTTTATTTGATTAAAGCTCGAGTGGACAGGTCCTTGTAGTAAAGAAACATCTGTTACCATCAGCCTCTCAGTGGCACGTTAACAGCAAAGCTAAGATGAAGTCAGTCGACATAAATCCTTTCTTAATCTCCCCTTCCCTAACGCTTAGGGTCCTAGAGAGAGAGAACTCAGAAATCACACTAAAGCTGTCTCTAGCCTGAGTCTTATTCAATTTGACAAAGCCTCCTGCCTAAAAAGTGATAAGTATAAACTGCTTATGGTGTACAGTTTTGTCTCCAATCACTAAATCACATCCCTTTTCTTAGAAAGGTGAGAGATTTCTTCAGATTCACCTCTATACCACCTGTTCCCCGCAACCTCAGACAGTGTGCATTTCTGGATGGATGGCTACAGTTATGGGTAGAGGCTGTAACTGTCAAAATAGGAAAACCCCAAAAGCTCAGACCCAAGAAAGACCGTGGAGCCGAGCAAACAGGATTTATCATGGGCATGAATGATGTGGAACAGAAAAAAGTTTACAAGTACCCTGTGGTTGCACTGATGTATAATCGCTGCCATTTAAGAGGGGAAGTACGCTTTAAGATATATTTTAATGTGATGCACTAATATGCAGTGGTTTATCGTTTTTGTAGAATTTACAGAATGTGAAGTTTAATCTCTTAAAATCTTTCGGTGGTCTACTTTTCCATTGCATTTGTCAGTCTGTATGAATTGAGTTGTTAAATATATTTAAAATAATATTATGTACTTAGGTTCTCAAGTGTTCTGTATTAGAACCGCTTTAGGAAACTTTGTTTTTTGTGTGTATTTTATACATTTTTAAATCAAGTACATATTGGATCAAAATAATTATATGCAAACTGGACCCTGAAAAACTTTATTTAGCTTTATTCTTTGAGGGGCTTGAGGTAAAAACATTGCTTACATAGTGAGACTATTCCTTGGTGTCTGGATTCAACATGAATAATTGGTTTTTTTTAACTGGAAATGACTCCTTAGGATGGTCTGGTTTAATTCTTCCATTGTCTAAGTTAGGAAACAGAGGCCTAGAGAAGTAGAGTTGTTCATGCTCATAACTTACTTAGTAGCAGAGCCAGGATAAAGATACAGATCTCTTACTTATTATTACAACTGACAGTTATTGTACCCTGATTAGGTACCAAGTAAATGCCTTATGTTATCTTCACAACATCCCAGCCCAGTGCTATTGAATCTTCCAAAAACAGATTTTTTCTTTATGGCATTTCCTGTCTTAGACATGTTAAATGAATTTGAATTGCCTTTAGCATACATTTTAGAATGGAGTCACCATACTTTAGCTAAAACATAGAGACCCTCCAGAATCTGACCAAATCCTGTAGATCCAACACATATATCCTATCACAGTTATACTTTTCCAGTGAAATCATTTTCATTAATGTATCTTGGAACTTCGCTTTATTTTACCAACTTGAAATCATCTTGTTCCTCTCCCAAATAACCCACAGTAAGTAAAAAGAAATAAAATTTCAGTAATTTTGTGTCCATACTGAAAGACAGCCATTTCAGCCCACTTTCTTATAATACAACTGTTGGTGGTATTTATCTTCAGCTCAGTATTGATAATACTTAACCTCTGAGCTTCCTTTGCTTAGCTTCCCCATTTTTTCTCTTCACAAATGATTTTTTTTTTCTCACTGAAAAATATACATGTTCTTATTTTTAATTATATACAGTCCTTTGTTTTTTATATGTATAAGTGAATTAGCATATCTATCTAAATAAAGAGATAACATTTCTTAAATTCACTTTTAGTGAAGAATAATGTGTCTTTATCAAGTGCTCCAAATCCTATTTAATTATAAGCCACTAGAGGTAGGACTGTCTTGTTTTTATATAAATCTCTACTCTCATTAGTAGCATTTCTTTGCTATTAGGTACTCAACAAAAGTTACATATGATGTGAATCAATTAATTTTGGCTTCATTATTTTAAGATCTGTACCTATCATAAGACTAGTCTGAAATTTCTTTCACTTTGCCAAGAAAAAAAGGAAGGAAACAAATTCAGGGAGGTTTTAAGTGTAAAAAAAATTACTTTTCTGTCATCTTCAAATTTTTAAGTATAGCCATTTATGTACAATTGAAATAGTTATACATATCCTTTTCTGTTAATGAAAACAGATTCCCTCAGGACCTCCATTGGAAAAATGTTTAATACTTGGTGGTTAAAAACATTGAAGGTGAAAATATTTGATTCTCTTCTCCCCAATTAAATCAGACCTCTTTAAAAATGATTACCAAACAAATATATATTATCATTGAATGCCAGGTAATGTGGAGGAAAGGCTGAACATGCATTCTCAAGACCTTTATCCTATTTTGGGTTCTCCTCCTGATAAAGTAGTATAACTATGATCAAGTCCCTTCACTTCTCTTCTCTTGATGTCCATTTCTTTATCAGATGAAGTGACTGAACTCTAGAATCGTAACTTGCATGTAGTTGAAGAGAGCCATTATATGAATGTCATGTGAAAAAAATATAGGATTGAAAAAAATTATTGGGATTTGTTGTTTCCTGGATTTAATGAATTCCTTGTGTTTTAGGATGAGGAAAGTTTTATTCAGGCCTTACAGCAGAATACAAACTTTTTATGTGGCTGGAAATCCTTCCTTCACCTAGTAGCAGAGTTCTCTTCCTTCAGGCAACCCTGGACACGTCACCCTGCAATTCACCTTCAATTACTCCTTCACACACACAAGAAAAATTAAAATCTTTGACACTATATACAAGACCCTCTCAACCTGGCTTCAACCCATTTTTCTAAGCTTTGCATATTACTCGGTACCTGCACCTTACCACCTTGCAAATTCATTGCCCCACTTATTTCTCTGGAGATGCTCTTTACGTGGCTGCTTCCCAGGCAGTGTTCATTCTGTGCTGTCCGCCGAGCTCTCCTCCCGTCACTACCACCATTCATCTTCACCTTCACTGGGGAAGTCCTACTTTAACATCTAGAATGATCTCTGAAGACTTGAACATCTCCAACACCTCCATGCTCCCATTGCTTCTTCTGTGGATGTCTGTCTGCATGGATGTGTGTCTGCCTCCCTATACAAATGAACTCTCGCAAGCAAGGGTCACGCAATACATCTCTGTTTCTCTTTGAAACTTCACACAGAAGTCAATTAGAAGGTATTTGTTGAATTCAGAGATTTTTAGGGGTGGAAAGAAAAAGAAACATTTATGTACCCGTGATTAAGCCATATGTTGTTTTCCTCTTACCTTCAGAATAATTGTGTCAGGTCAGTAACACTCAATTTCAAGAGATTCTTTACCATGTGCAGTGCTTAACTGCATTTTCAAAAGACCTGTGTCTTTAAACATATGTAATTATTATAATTTTAAATAAGTATTCATCAGTTTAATAGCTATTCTACAAAAATCTAGAATTTGATAGTTTTAAATCATACAAAATATTTGGTTAGTCAATTAACAGTTAATAAATATGTGATGAGTTTATATTATTCATTTTAGAGTGTATATGAAAATTATATCACTATTTGTATGTACATTTTACCCACTCGAGTGTTTTATTATTTATGAATCCTGAGGAATATGTGATTATTTTTCTCTCCCCATACTTTACCCCCAACAGGCTGCTGTGATTGTCAACAGCAGCAGGATCCACTTTGAAGGTTTGATAAAAGCAGATGAAGATGCTTAAAGATGTCTGTTTGCTGAAAATAACTGGTAACAAACAGGAATATATGTGAGTAAATATAGTGCATCATTCTGATTTTTAAAATAAATGTTTTAAAATGCCTAATGAGTTGTGAAAGGTTTTGTTTTGTCCTAGTGTGGTTTTGTCCTGGTGTGCTTTTGAGTTAAAATGATAATAACAAATTTTAGAGATGATTTTTAAATGTTAATCTTTACTTTTCAGAATCGAAATAGAAAGTACCTTAATTTAGAATGTCAGACTTGAAATACATTAGCAAAAAAGAACACCTATACCTTGTCGCTATAAATTTTATTTTATGGGTACTCCCTATTAATCCAGTTCTCCTTATTAATCCAGTTCTGCTCTGACTAAAAGGGATGGGTAACTAATAGTTACAGTGATGGACATGCTCACTGGCTACAGGTAAAAGACGAAAATAAAATTGACATTAGTTAAACGTTGGAAAATTAGTCCCTTCTTTTCTGACATCATATTCTACTTTGATTACCATGATACCACTCCCTCCTGTCACTTATATTTTTGTTTCTCCTCATCAGTCTCTATTGGCTGTTTCTTTGCTGCCAAGTCCTTAAATTTTGGTTCTTCAAGGTTCTGTTCTTGGCCCTCTTCTCAAAATTCACTCTTTCTCTGGGAGGAGCCACACATTTCTCTGACTTTAGCTACTACACTTGGGCTGGTAATTCCCAAACACATACTAGGCAGTCAGTAGATGGTAGATGTTACCATCATCTGTGTTTCTGGTCCTTACTGACTTATCCAGCTTTACTCATGTTTTCTCAATTGCCAACTTTATCTCTCCACCAGGATGGCCCACAGTCCTTGTGAGCTCAAAATTAACAATATTAAATCAGTAGTTTTTGTTCCAATCCTTTCTCACCGCCCTTTACAATGTACTCTTCTTCCAGAAGTCTCTCTTGTGCTACACGCCTCGTACTGCAGCCAGGAAACCTCAGGACATCCTTGACTTCTCATTTGTTTACTTACAGTCCAAAATACTTAAACCCATTTATAAAAAAGAAAACTACAGACCAATATCTCTTAGGAATATAGATGCAAAAAAAATCAGTGAGCACCACTTTACACCCATTAGGATGGCTATTACTAAAAACATAAAAAACACCAAGTGTTGGTGAAGATGTGGGGAAATTGGAACCCTTGTGCATTGCTGGTGAAAAAATAAAATGACACAACTGCTATACAAGATGGTATGTGGTTTCCTCAAAAAATTAAACATAGAATTATCATATGATCCAACAGTTCCATGTCTAGGTATAACCCAAAAAATTGAGAGCAGGGACTTGAACAGATATTTGTACACCAATGTTCATAGCAGTATTTTCACATAAACAAAAGGTGGAAACAATCTAAATGTCCACTGACAGATGAATGTATGAATGGGTAAATAAAATGTGGTATATACATACCATGGGATATTATTCATCCTTAAAATAGGAAGGAAGGGCTTCCCTAGTGGCGCAGTGGTTGAGAGTCCACCTGCTGATGCAGGGGACATGGGTTCGTGCCCCGGTCCGGGAAGATCCCACATGCCGTGGAGAGGCTGGGCCCGTGAGCCATGGCTGCTGAGCCTGCGCGTCCGGAGCCTGTGCTCTGCAACGGGAGAGGCCACAACAGAGAGAGGCCCGCGTACCGCAAAAAAAAAAAAAAAAAAGGAAGGAAATTCTGAGACACACTATGACATGGATAAATCTTGAAAACTTTATGCTGAGTGAAATAAGCCAGACACAAATTAGCATGTATTATATGATTCTACTTATATGAGATACCTAGAATAATCAAATTCATAGAAACAGATAGCAGAATCAACATTGTGAAAATGACTACACTACCCAAAGCAATCTACAGATTCGGTGCAATCCCTATCAAACTACCAATGGCATATTTTACAGAACTGGAACAAAAAATCTTAAAATTTGTATGGAGACACAAAAGGCCTCGAATAGCTAAAGCAGTCTTGACGGAAAAAAACGGAGCTGGAGGAATCAGACTCCCTGACTTCAGACGATACTACAAAGCTACAGTAATCAAACAATATGGTACTGGCACAAAAACAGAAATGTAGATCAATGGAGCAGGATAGAAAGCTCAGAGATAAACCCACACACCTATGGTCAACTAATCTATGACAAAGGAGGCAAGGATATACAATGGAGAAAGGACAGTCTCTTCAGTAAGTGGTGCTGGGAAAACTGGACAGCTACGTGTAAAAGAATGAAATTAGAACACTCCCTAACACCATACACAAAAATACACTCAAAATGGATTAGAGACCTAAATGTAAGACCAGACATTATAAACCTCTTAGAGGAAAACATAGGAAGAACACTCTTTGACATAAATCACAGCAAGGTCTTTTTTGATCCACTTCCTAGAGTCATGGAAATAAAAACAAAAATAAACAAGTGGGACCTAATGAAACTTAAAAGCTTTTGTGTAGCAAAGGAAACTATAAACAAGACGAAAAGACAACCCTCAAAATGGGAGAAAATATTTGCACACGAATCAATGGACAAAGGATTAATCTCCAAAATATATAAACAGCTCATGCAGCTCAATATTAAAAAAACAAACAACCCAATCCAAAAAAGACCTTAATCGACATTTCTCCAAAGAAGACATACAGATGGCCAAGAGGCACATGAAAAGCTGCTCAACATCACTAATTATTAGAGAATGCAAATCAAAACTACAATGAGGTATCACCTCACAGCAGTTAGAATGGGCAGCATCAGAAAATCTACAAACAACAAACGCTGGAGAGGGTGTGGAAAAAAGGGAACCCTCTTGCACTGTTGGTGGGAATGTAAACTGATACAGCCACTATGGAGAACAGTACGGATATTTCTTAAAAAACTAAAAATAGAATTACCATATGATTCAGCAATCCCACTACTGGGCATATACCCAGAGAAAAGCATAATTCAAAAAGACACATGCACCCCAATGTTCATTGCAGCACTATTTACAATAGCCAGGTCATGGAAGCAACCTAAATGCCCATCGACAGATGAATGGATAAAGAAGATGTGGTACATATATACAATGGAATATTACTCAGCCATAAAAAGGAATGAAATTGGGTCATTTGTAGAGACGTGGATGAATCTAGAGACTGTCGTACAGAGTGAAGTATGTCCGAAAGAGAAAAACAAATATCGTATATTAACGCATATATGTGGAACCTAGAAAAAATGGTACAGATGAACGGTTTGCAGGGCAGAAATTGAGACACAGATGCAGAGAACAAACATATGGACACCAAGGGGGGAGAGCGGTGGTGGGGGAGTGTGACTAACTGGGAGATTGGGATTGACATGTATACACTGATATGTATAAGATGGATAACTAATTTAAAAAAAAGAAAATTACAAGCCATACACTGAGAGAAAATATACACAGAACACGTATCTGATAACAAAACATGTACCCGGAATATATAAGAACTGTTACAACTCAAAACTAAGGTGACAATACCTTTAAAAATGGGCAAAGGAGTTGATCAGATACTTTACCAAGGAAGACAGATGATGGCAGAGACACACATGAAGAATATTCAACAACATTAAAAATTACAAATTAAAACCACAATAAGATACCACTACAGACAAGAATGGCTAAAATGAAAAAGCCTGACAATATCCAGTGCTGCTGAGGATGCAGAACAGTTTATATGTTGTTGGTGGGAATGTAGAATGATGGTATTCTGGAAAATAATTTGACAGTTTCTTATAATGTTAACATACATTTACTATATGACCCAGCAATCCTACTCCTAGTATTTACCCAAGAGAAATGAAAACTTACGTCAACACAAAAACATGTACATGAATGTTTACACAGTTATATGGATAATCACCCCAAATTGGAAATAATCTGAAAGTCCATTATCTAGCAAATAAATGTATGTCTATACAGTGAAAAACTATTCAATCATAAAAATAAACTATTGATACAAACAACATGGATGAATTTAAAGGCATTATGCTAAATGATGGAGGTAGACACAAGAGGCTACAAACTGTATGGTTCCATTTATATGAATTTGGGAAAAGGCAAAATGATAGGGACAGTTGTTACGAGGGACAGACGTTGCCAGGGACTGTGGTTGCCAGGAACTGAGCCCATGATGGAGGGAGGGGGTAATCTGCAAAGAAGCATTAGGAAACTATTTGGATAATACAAATGTTTTATATTTTATCTGTGATGGTATACCTTTACAACTTTATATATTTGTACATTTGTGGTGATGTGCATTTATATCATATAAAAATGCACACTGTATACTGTATACAAATATGTAATTGTGTACATTTGTCAAAACATCAAACTACACAATTTAAAAAGTGAGTTTTACTCTATGTAAATTATGCCTCAGTAAACCTAATTTTAAAAAAATCTAATTTAAGATTTTTTAACCTTTAACTTAGTAGAACTAAGAAAGTATTTTAAATTTTTATTTTATTTAACTACTAATAACTCTAGTTTGTTATATGCGGGCTGTGATGGGACCTTTATCTATATTGTGTCATTTAATCTTCATAATAAAGTTAGGTATAATTCCATTTTTATAGATGAGAAAACTAACTTAGAAAAGTACATTGTCCATGTCATCCTGCGATGAGAACCAGGGACTTTTTATGGGGTTTTCTGCATCTCAAGTATTTATTCAATGCACACATGTTAACTGTACTTAAATCATGCTTCAGAACTTTCCTATAAGGTCTGTGTCTTAAACCCATTTTCAGATGTGGAAAGAAGAGGACAGATAAATAACTTTCCTTGGTTTGCTCCTCCTACTCTAATTGACCCCGTATAATAGCACAGTCTTGAATTATTTGTGTGTGTGTATATTCTAATAGAACTTTAGCTATGGACACTGAAATCTGAATTTCATAGAATTTTTTTAAAACTTCATTTTGAAATCATTTTAGATTCACATAAAGTTGCAAAAAATGTCCAGGGAAGTCCCATGCACCTTTCACCCAGTCCTCCCCAATGATAACATCTTCCAATCTTGAGTAACTGTAGTATACAATCAAAACCAGCAAAATGACATTGGTATAACCCACAGATTCAGATTTTACCAGTTTTACAAGTGTGTGTGGGTGTCTGGTTCTATGCAATTTTATTACCTTCTTAAATTCATATAAACCACCACCATATTCAAGACACAGAACAGTGCCCTCTTGCTATCCCTTTATAGCCACTCATCCCCTCTCCCCTCATCCCTAACTCCTGGCAACCACTAATTTGTCCTCTATCACTACTTTTGTTAATTCAAGAATAGTATATAAATTGATTCATACAGTATGTGATCTTTGGGGATTTTTTTTTTCTCACTCATAATTCCCTTGAGAACCTTCCAAGTTGATCCATGTGTCAAGAGTTCATTACTCTTCCTTGTTATTGTTGAGTCATATCTCATGGCATGGATGTACTATGGTTTGTTTAACCATTTACCCAGTGCACATCCGGGTTGTTTCCAGGTTGGTGTTATTAGGAATATAGCTGCTATAAACATTTATGTAGAGGTTTTTACATGGACCTAGTTTTCATTTTTCTGGGATAAATGCCCAGGAGTGCAATTGCTAGGTCATATGGTAAGTACATATTTAGTTTTTAAAAAGTGGCCTACCATTTTACATTCCCACCAGCAATCAGAATGATCCAGTTTCTCCACATTCTGGTCGGTGTTGATATTTATCACTGTTGCTTTAGTTTAGTCATTATCCTAGGTTGTCATGATATATGCTTGTGGTTTTAATGTTTTTCCCTAATGGCTAATGATGTTGAACATCTGTTCATATTGCTCTTGCCATCTGTATATCCTCTTCAGTGAAATGTCTCTTCATATCTTTTGCCCGTTTTCAATTTTGTGTTACTGTTAAGTTTTGAGAGTACTTTATATACTGCAGATACAAGTCCTTTGTCAAACATGTGGTTTACAAGTATTTTTTCCCTATCTTTCCTTTTAGCTTGTCCTTTCATTCTCTTAACAGGGTATTTCTCACTTAAATAATTTTTAAAAAATATTTATTGAACAGTAATCTTCTAAGTAAGCATCTTTAAACAGGGCTAATTAGTGGTTAGAAACTACAGAGTCTAAAGTGTACGTGTTTCTGCTTAGAGTTCTCCATATACAGATATGATAGCACAGAATAAATGATTCATATGTTTTGCCCAATTTCTCTGCATTTTTTCCATAAAAAATGCTGAAATAACTCACAATATAGTATCCAAATATCTCTCAGAAACATTCTAAGCCTCACCTTATCCTTTTCTCTTTTAACCCTTAAATATTTGTAAAAGGATCGGATTACTCCCTCTCACTTTTTCTGAGGCCAAGGCCCTCAAAGCCTAAGAGGAGGGAAGTTTTGTGCTTTCATGTTAGGAAATCATCATTAATTTATTAAGCTTCACTGAGGTTGTAAATACAAGTCATATATAACAGTTGATACCACTTCTTCAGACTACTGGTGTCTTATTAAGGAATTTTTTTTTAATTAAAAAAAATTTTTTTCGCCGCACCACATGGCTTGTGGGATGTTAGTTCCCCAGCCAGGGATCAAACCTGGGCCCTCGGCAGTGAAAGTGCGGAGTCCTAACCACTGGACCGCCAGGGAATTCCCTAATTAAAAAAAATAGAAGATGGAAGTTTTTTTATTTTTTATGGAACTCAAGATATTTTGCTTAATAAAGTATGGGAAATATAGAGCAGGAGTTTAATCTTCACAGTGCCATGGTCCGATTTTTTAAAGATCCCTGTCCAGCAGCAGAGCAAGACAGAGCAAAGTAAAGCTACCTATCCCAGTTGCAGCAGAGGCAGGACACTGGAAATATCTGGGAGGATGTGAGGAATGGCTCCGATCAGCCCATCAGCTACACGATACACCTTGACATTGAGGATTAGAGGCTCTGAGTTACAGAAAAAGGGTGGGGAGCAAGTTAAACAGGAAACAGAAGTCATTTGCTTAGATTGTTGTCTACAACGCTGTGGTCTCTGTAAGAGCTGCGTTATACAGCTTGAACTGAAATAGAAGATTAGTTGAAATCACGATTCCATGTTGGATCAAACAATCCCAAATGACAGTAAGACCATTTTATAATGAACTCCTTTCTTCCATCATCAAGGATATAGTGCCAGATTATCTACTTTTTTGTTGTTGCTAAACATTATTGTGTGCTAATCAAAAGTCCAGCACTGTGTGGGGCACTGAGAATACAAAAATAAATGAGAAGAGTTCCTGCTTTCAAGAAGTTCACACTCTGGCAGAACAGAGCAAAAGGAAACAATTGCAAGATGTGATAGATAATATAATAGAGGCATGTAAAAGGGGGGAATAATCAATTCTGCCTGGGAATAGTAAAGTCATGAGGAAGACACATCTGAGCTAGAACTTGCTAGATGTGTTTAAACCAAATGTTTATTTTTCTTTCATTATTATTGTAAAACATTAGAGAAAATTTGGAAAATTGAACTGAGTTTTCTAGGATGAGTTTATCAGGTAAAAGTCTAATATTTTAGAGAAATCAAAATCATTCTTTCATATATTCATTCAGCGAGTATTTATTGCCTCAGCCCCCTGCTCGATTCCAGGAATGCAACAAACAGTTCTTGCCACAAGGCGCTTTCAAGCTGGTGGGATGACAGAGTGATCAAAGACAACTGCCACACAATGTGAAACTGCATAGCAAGCACGGGAGGCTTTGGAAGCACCTGGCAACCTCTAATCTGGATAGACTGAAGACACTGAGATTTACACTGTCAGGCCAGGGTTATATTAAGCACTGTCTTGATTTCATCTATTATTAAATTTGATGACATTTCACAATGTGAAAAAGTGAAGTGGAAAAGTATGAGAAACCCCTAGGACTGTGCCTAACTTCGCCAATGAACAAACATTTCAGCACAAATGTAGTAATTCTGGGAGTTACGCCTAGTTTGCCTGCACTTTTCCATTCCCCTTCCCGTTGACAAACAGAGTCTCCTAAGGGTTACCTTGGTAAGATTTAGGTGGGAAAAAGAACGACAGTCCAGCCAAGAAGCCCTCCGCCATAGCAGATGCAGCAAGCGTTGGAAGTCATGTTTCTTCCAAAACTCTTGACCTCCTTCTCTGAGCCCAGTTCTGTGCTAGCTCCGTGCGTAAATGAAGACTAAACGCCTGCAAAGTGGGCAAACGATACAGCAAAGAAACTCACACCGGGTAATCGTAGGGAAAGAAACATTTAACAGTCTTCATATACTCTCATACTTTAACCCTTATCACAACTGTATCCATCCAGGCGATCAAACAGGTTCCCAGAAGAGACGGTCAGCGACCTGCTCGAGGCCACAACGCTGAGAGCACACAGCCAACGCCCTGCCCCGGGGGCGCAAGCGCCACCGCGCGGCCCGCAGCGGGAGAGCGCCGGGCCTCCGAGAATTCCGGCCCAACACCCAGAACGTGCGGTGGGCGCCTCCGTTTCTCCTCCCCGGTTCTTCAATGGCTAGCACCGCGCCGGGCTCGCCGGGCTTCGTCGGTCTCAGCCGGGCGGCCGAAAAGGAGGTCCCTGCGTGGTCTGGGCCTCGCCGCCGCCCCAGGCCCGGCCGACTCCCTGCGTGCTCCAGAGTCGAAGGCGCTCTGAGAAGAGGCAGGTGGCGTCCGGATCCCGCCACGTCTCGGCCCTCGAGGCCCCTTCTGCGCCCCCCAGCACAGGTAAGCAGGTCCGCCCGCCGCCCGCGGCCAGAAGCCGGGCCACCTCGCGCTACAAATGCCTGCGCGGGGGCGCAACCGTGGGCGGTTGGTCGGGCCGCAGGGTCTTACCAGTCAGCGCGAGTCCGGGAGGCCCGGAGGCGGCGTTGCGGCGGGGTCGCCCGGCTTGGTGTCCTTCCCAGTCCGTGTGTCCTGCGAGCCCGAGTCTGCGGGGCTCTCCTTCCAGCGGCGCGGGGGCTTCGCGGGTCGGGCGGCGCGGCAGAGATGTGCTCGACCCCGGGGCTGCCGACGCCGGGGGCTTCGCTGGTGCTACGGGTGTCCTTCGTGGACGTGCAGCCTGCGGTGATCCCCGTGCAGCTCTGGGGGCTGGTGGGCGAAAGGCGGGACGAGTACGTGAGGCTGAGCCGGGAGATCCAGGAAGCGGCGGCGGCCGCGCACGGCCCATGGGCGCTGGGCGGCACCTCGGCCTCGCCGGGCGAGCTGTGCCTGGTGCAGGCAGGTCTGCTGTGGCACCGTGGCCGCGTAGTCAGCCGGCAGGCGCAGGAGAGCCGCGTCTTCCTGCTGGACGAGGGTCGCACCATCACGGTCGGCGCGGGCTCGCTGGCGCCTGGGCGCAGCGAGTTCTTCCACCTGCCGTCGGAGGTGCTGGGCTGCGTGCTGGCTGGCCTGGTGCCTGCGGGCGGCAGCGGCGGCGTGGGCGGGGCCGAGCCCCAGCACTGGGCTGCCAGCGCCGTGGACTTCCTTAGCAACCTGCAGGGCAAGGAGATGCACGGACGGGTCCTGGACGTGCTGCTGCTCCACCGTCTGGTCCTCCTGGAGGTGCCCGAGCTGAGCCAGCAGATGCAGGAGCTCGGCCTGGCCCGGCAGGTGCCCGACGGCCTTTTCCGCTCCCTGCTCAAGCGCTACCTCTCGGCCACCGCGGCTGTCCTGGGCCCCGGGGCCCCGGTCGTCCCGCGAATCCCGCCCAAGCAGGAGCAGGCTGGCCTGGATTACTTCTACCCCCAGCTGCAGCTGGGCGTGACGGAGCCCATGGTGGTCACCCAGGTGTGCCATCCCCACCGCATTCACTGCCGGCTCCGCAGCTTCTCGCAGGAGGTCCACCGCCTCTCCGAGAGCATGGCCCAGATATATAGGGGTTCCCCCGGGACAGGGGATGAGAACTATACCAGTGCCACCTGGGAGGAGAGGGAGGAGAGCCCAGACAAGCCGGGCTCTCCGTGCGCATCCTGCGGGTTGGATGGACATTGGTACAGAGCGCTCTTGCTTGAGACTTTCCGGCCCCAGCGCTGTGCCCAGGTACTTCATGTGGACTATGGAAGGAAGGAGTTAGTGAGTTGTAATAGCCTTCGCTACTTGCTGCCCGAATATTTTCGAATACCCGTGGTGACATACCCTTGCGCTTTGTACGGACTCTGGGATGGTGGCAGAGGCTGGTCTCGGTCACAGGTCGGTGACCTGAAGGCACTGTTTCTGGGCCAGGCAGTGAACGCAAAGATTGAATTTTACTCTTCCTTTGAGCATGTGTATTACGTCACCCTGTATGGAGAAGATGGGATTAATCTTAACTGTGTGTTCGGAGTACAGTCCTGTTGCTTGGCTGACCGATTGCTTCAGAGCCAGGGAATAGAAGAGGAGGAGGAGGGGGGCGGGGAGGAGGAACCAGAAACAGCTTTTCAGTCTCAGTCTCCTGCTGAAGAAGTGGATGAAGAGATTTCACTCCCAGCCTTGAGGTCTATCAGGTTAAAGATGAACGCCTTCTATGATGCCCAGGTGGAGTTTGTGAAAAATCCTTCTGAGTTTTGGATTAGGTTGAGGAAACACAATGGCACCTTCAGCAAATTAATGAGGAGAATGTGCAGTTTCTATGCCTCTGCCAGTAAGCTGGATGGTGTTATTTTGAAACCTGAAGCCGATGACCTTTGCTGTGTGAAATGGAAAGAAAGTGGCTATTATCGGGCTATGGTCACTCGATTAGACGACAAGAGTGTGGATGTATTCTTCGTTGACCGGGGCAATTCAGAAAATATGGACCGGTATGATGTGAGAATGCTGCTCCCTCAGTTTAGGCGGCTACCAATACTGGCCCTGAGGTGCACCCTGGCCGATATTTGGCCTTTGGGAAAAAATTGGAGCCAGGAGGCAATTTCCTTTTTTAAAAAGACTGTGCTGCACAAAGAATTAGTTATCCATGTCCTTGATAAGCAGGATAGTCAGTATGTTATTGAGATTCTCGATGAATCAAGAACAGGGGAAGAAAACATTAGTAAGGTAATTGCTCAGGCCGGATTTGCCAAGTATCAGGAATTTGAAACAAAGGAAAATATTTGCAAAAGTGCCCACTCTCCAGGGCATGTTTCAAACCATTTTACTGCAGACAATAACAAAATATCTTCTGCCAAGAAGGAAGTAGAACACAAAGTCAAGAGAGAGGGTGAAACTACAGCTGTTCCAGAAACTGTGAATGACACAACAGTTGTGACAAACGTTTCAACCGGACTAGTTGTACAGGACAAAGAGAAAAGAGTGTCTGTTTATTCTCCTCTTGTACAGAATTTCTTGGACATTAAGCCAGGCTCTTCTTGTAAAGAGGAGCTAGAAGTTGGAAGTACAGTAGAAGTCAAAGTGTCTCATGTTGAAAACCCTGGCTATTTCTGGTGCCAGCTGACCAGGAACATAGAAGGATTTAAAGCGCTAATGTGTAGTATTCAGGACCATTGCAAGAATACAGCTACTCCCTACCAGGGAACCACCCCTGCTTGTTTGGCAAAACGAACAGCAAATGGAAAATGGTCCAGAGCTCTGATTACTGGGGCACAATCTTCAGAGCATGTCAACGTCATATTTGTAGATTATGGAGACAAAGAAATGGTATCTGTGAAGAATATTTATTCAATTAGTGAAGAGTTTCTCAAGGTTAAGGTTCAAGCGTTTAGGTGCAGCCTTTATAATTTAATTCAACCAACGGGTCACAATCCTTTTGTTTGGGATGAAAAGGCAATCCAGGCTTTTAGTGAATTTGTGCACAAGGCGTGGGAAGACAATGTAGAATTAAAATGCACAATATTTGCTTTGGCTTCCATTCACGTTGAAGAACTGTTTAATGTTGTGGATTTGCTAACACCTTTCCAGAGTGCATGCCATTTTTTGGTAGAACAGAGACTTGCAAGACCAGTAAAACTTCAGAAGCCTCTGGTGTCCTCTGTTCAGCTCCATTCTTACTACTATTCTACACATGGTATGAAAATTGGAAGTGAAGAATCCGTGTATATAACACATGTCGATGACCCTTGGACATTTTATTGCCAGCTGGGAAGAAATGCAAATATTTTAGAACAGTTGTCATATCATATTACACAATTAAGTAAAGTTTTGCTGAATTTAAAAACATCTCCCTTGGTCCCCAGCACATTGTGCCTTGCCAGGTATACTGACGGAAACTGGTATAGGGGGATAATCATAGAAAAAGAACCAAATAAAGTCTTTTTTGTTGATTTTGGGAATAGTTATGTGGTAACAAATGATGATCTGCTTCCAATACCTAGCGATGCATATGACGTCTTACTTCTGCCCATGCAAGCCATTAAATGTTCATTATCTGATATTCCTGATCATATACCAGAAGAAGTCACAACGCGGTTTCAGGAGACTATTTCAGAGAAGTCATTGAAGGCTTTGGTTGTAGCAAAAGATCCAGATGGAAGACTGATTATAGAACTATATGACAACAGCATTCAAATTAATGCTAATATTAATGAGAAGTTAGGACTCCTAGGTTCCAAAGGCGGGACAAGAAAAAAAGAAAGTGAATCACTCCTCTCTACACCTGAAACTCTTGAAGCAAAAAAGGAAGCTGTGAAGTTGTCACCTACACAGTATTTAAGTAAATCAATAGAGAACAAATCAGACAGTTTGGTGATCTTAGGAGAATCATACAAACCTCAGATCAGCTCAGCATGTAAGGAAATCAAATTTTCATGCAGTTCAGTGAAGACAAACTTAGTCACTCAGTATCCGGACTCTGTGGCAAATAAAAATAATCAAGTGTCTCCATTACCAGTAGAAAAGAAATTAGTAAGTTCGGCTGAGCCCCCTTTGAAAGCCACAAAACTAGAAGCCACTCTTCCAGAGAGAAAAATAGGAGAGTCACGTAACAAAGGTTTGCCTCTAAAATTTTCTGAGTTCCCTCAGAAGACTATAATGCCTGGCTTTAAAACAACTGTGTATGTTTCTCATATAAATGACCTTTCAGACTTTTATGTTCAACTAACAGAAGATGAGGCTGAAATTGATCGTCTTTCAGAGAGGTTAAACACTGTTAGAACAAGGCCTGAATATTATGCAGGTCCACCTTTGCAAAGAGGAGATATAATATGTGCTGTTTTCCCAGAAGACAATTTATGGTATCGTGCTGTGGTCAATGGACATCAACCCAATGACCTTCTCTCTGTGCAGTTTATAGATTATGGCAATGTTTCTGTGGTTCACACCAACACAGTAGGCAAACTTGACCTTGTTAATGCACTATCACCCAGACTGTGCATTCACTGTTCCTTAAGGGGACTTGGGGCTCCTAAGATTTTAAACCGTAAGGAAATGATGAATTACTTTTCCCGAAGGACAGAGGAGGCGCAACTAAGATGCGAATTTGTTCAATTTCAAGACAAATGGGAAGTTATTCTTGCTGATGAACATGGGATCATAGCAGAAGATATGATGAGCAGATATGCTTTCAGTGAAAAATCTCAAATAGGACTTTCTACCCAAATAGTTAAAGGTGCCTGTTCAAAGTCTGTCAACAGAACAGGCGTAGACACTTCTGTATTTCTTAACTGGTATAATCCAAAGATGAAGATGATACAAGCTTATGCCACGGTGATCGATGGACCTGAGTATTTTTGGTGTCAGTTTGCGGACACAGAGAAACTTCAGTATTTAGAAGTGGAAGTACAAACTGCTGGAGAGCAGGTGACAGCTTGGAGAAGCTGCATCTCCTGCCCTCATATCGGAGATCCTTGCATAGTGAGATACAGAGAAGACGGACATTATTACAGGGCACTTGTCACCAATATTTGTGAAGATTCTCTTGTGTCCGTCAGGCTTGTGGACTTTGGAAACGTTGAAGACTGTGTGGACCCCAAAGCCCTCTGGAACATCCCTTCTGAACTGTTGGCAGTTCCCATGCAAGCCTTCCCATGTTGCCTCTCAGGATTTAATATTTCAGAAGGTGCATGCCCTCAAGAGGGAAATGACTACTTTTATGAAATAGTAACAGAAGATATGTTGGAGATAACAATATTAGAAATCAAAAGGGATGTTTGTGATATCCGTTTAGCCATCGTTGACTTGAAAAGCAAAGGCGAAAGTATTAGTGAGAAAATGAAGAAATATTCTAAGATCGGTGTGAGTGACAGTGACCTGCCCTATGAAAACAATGGCGTAGACATAAAGGGAGCTCTTGGGTCCCCCAATCCAGATGTTGGACTTCAGAAACCAAGTAGCAAAGCTGGACAAGAGAAAACGCTCTGTGTCCAATCACAGACAGGTAAGCTCTTGGAAAGAATTGACAAAGACTTAAACATCATTGAAACCAAACCAGGTAAATTCTTTGTCCCCAAAACTGATAACATTTTTGAAACGTTTGAAAACCCAGGCAAAGATGAAAGTGGCACTGAGATGCTGGAAGGTAAAGTCGAGTGCCATCTGGGTGACAAAGCAAAGTTTGATGATAAGTACCTAATTACAGGATTTAGCGCATTGTTACCACATGCCACCGAAACAAAGGAGGCCCTGGAACTGAATTCCCTTGAGGTAGAGCTTTCTCCTGATGATGAGTCCAAAGAATTCCTGGAGCTGGAATTCATTGAATTGCAGCATTCCTTAGTTGCAGAGGAGGGGAAAGAAGAGCTGGGCCAGGTGCCTCTGTCTGTGCCTCTTCCCCAAGGCTGTGACCCAGCGGCCAACCTGCCACCATTGGCAGGGCTACTGCCCCTCAACTGTGAAGCCGAGAAACAGCCTGAACTAGAATTACCTACAGCCCAGCTGTGTCTAGAGGACAAAATAAACCCATTGTCTTTAAGAGTTAGTCGGAAAGCCCAAGAATCCCTGTGTGCTGAGGACGCAAGAAGGTCCAGTTGTGCGGAATACTTTGATGAGGAGCATAGGCTGTGCCAGCAGGGAAAGACCTGCTATGCCAAGATGCAGATTGAAATGAGTATCTATAAAGAAGAACTTACAGAACATACATCTCTGTTTAGAGATGCCGTGTCATCGTTGAACTCTGTGTTTTCTGAAGAAGAACCCGGAGGGAAACACAATCACGCTTTACCCGATCATGTCTCGGGTATGTGCGTTTTTTTGTTGTTGTTGTTGTTGTTTCCCATTCGCTTTTACTTAACTAAGTGAAAAGTACTTATTTGTTTTAAAGAAAAGAGAATAATTCTTATTAGAATTTTTAAAATATTAATTTGGGGGAGGGAAGATTAAAACCTGAGAAGAGAATCAGATTTGGATTTTACGAAGGGTATTTTAAACGTGGGTAATTAAGTAGTAAAATCAACGTAAAATAATTCTTTATATGCTGGGTGAAATGCTGAATTATTAATTTTGCTTTTAAAAATAGAATGCTTCAAGTCAGTGTCTCCAAAAAGTAATCACATTTAAAATATAAACAAATCATCTCTAAAATCAAGAGGTTATGTTTTTTGGTAAGTTTTGAAAAATATAGTGTTCCTTTGCCAAGCATAATAATGTAGGCATGAATTTACAGTAGGGATCATTTCAGCACAGTTTTTTTCTTTTGCGGTACGCGGGCCTCTCACTGTTGTGGCCTCTCCCGTTGCGGAGCACAGGCTCAGGACGCGCAGGCCCAGCGGCCATGGCTCACGGGCCTAGCCGCTCCGCGGCATGTGGGATCTTCCCGGACCGGGGCACGAAGCCGTGTCCCCTGCATCGGCAGGCGGACTCTCAACCACTGCGCCACCAGGGAAGCCCCAGTACAGTTTTAAAAATTAACTGTTTTGCTTCATCATATATATACCTTGCCATTCGTTTAGAAGCCCTTAAAAAAACGGAGTTAGGGAGCCTGTATTAAGCAAGCAAGTTTACAGCCATGAGTAAATATTGGAGAACATTTATTGTCACTAACTTTTTTATAAATTATTTTTGCTGCTATTTTCTTGGCTACTTAACGAGACTTGAAAGTTACACAAAATAGCTATCTTTTAGGTTTTTTAAAAAAATAATCAATGTTAGACTTTTTAAGTGTCAATTTTGATATTATTAAATTTGAGCCATTGTACAAAATAGAGAAAACAATAGACTAAGGAGAATGAAAATCATCATAATCCCAGCACCAAGAAATGGCCACTGTGAATGCTTTGATGGTGTATATACTTCCTGACGTTTCTCACCCTTTCTGTGTGTGTCTACTCACATACAGTTTAAAAAACTAACTAGAGGTCATACTGTCATACAGTGTTGAATCCTGCGTTTTAATCCCTTAAATATGCTTTCAAAAATATTTTAGTTCTGTAGTATGCCATCCTGTGGATGTACAGTAATTTATTTAAATACCAGCCTGGATTTTTAGTCCTCATTGTCATATTTTAATAATAAGTAACAGCTTTGTGATAAAAGTGTCTGCTCACTTGTATGTACCATGCTGCTTTGCTGTAGAAATGGCTGTTGTAACCACAGACCACATTCCATGTGGCTATAATAGCCAGCTTTAAGTAGTAACTCTCAACGTTAGAAATCAGATTCACATCCTTAAAAAAACAGCGCATCATGGTCGTGTTTTTTGAGGAGAACGGTAAGGAATTATACGGGGAAGGGCCACTGGAAGAATTTAAAAATAAAATCGAGGGAGGGAGACTTAGAACATGTCGTCCCGTATGTGATATTGATGATACGAGAATAGTAAATGCATGTTGGGGGAATGCTTTGCTTGCATATCTTTAAGGAATTAAGAGGTATGCATTGAGTCTTGCTCTATTCAATTTGGCAGCTCAACCAGAGAACACCTACACTCTGAAAGGATTTACCGTGGGATCCAAATGTGTTGTGTGGTCAAGTCTAAGAAACACGTGGTCTAAATGTGAGATTTTGGAATTAGCTGAAGAAGGCACAAGGGTATGTAAAACTGAAGTAATTTGTCTCAAAATGTACTTGCAGATTGTTAAGGAAATTTTACCAAACTTTATCAGACTAGAAAATCCAATTGAGTAGATTATTTACCTGCTCATTCCCCGTGATAATTTGATGCAGTGCAAGAATCATTTAAAAAGTTCCTATGTAAGCATCCAGGGCTCTTTCATCTCCCTTACTCCCGAAATCCTATCTGTCAGTCACTGAGTTCTGCACTTTCCACTTCTTATCTCTTTGTTAAAACTTTTTATACCTAATGCCACTGTCTTGATTAAGTCTCTCATTTCACAGCTAGATGCCTCTAATAACCTTCTACTGGTTTACTTCTAGTCTTTATTCAGTTGATTCTCCACACTGCCAGTGTGAAGTTTGTCAAATGCAAATCTGACTCCATCATTCGCTTGTGGAAAACCTCTTGGAAACCTCCAGTAGATTGTGTGTTTCCTGTGGTCTGAAAACCACCTTAATCAGAATCACCTGGCACATTTCTTAAATGTATTGATAGATTTCTGGACCTTGCCCTGGCTGGCTGATTGAGGATTTCCAGGGGAAGGACCAGTAACGTGTACTCTTGAACCATGAAAATTTGAGACCCTCAAGTCTGGAAAAGTCATTAACATGCCACAGAAGGTTCTCTGGGGTTGAGCATCCAGCCTTAGGTCTTACTCCTTTGGGTTTTGTATCTTATATTAGATGAACACCATACTGCTTGATTTCTCTTATTATACTCTTGTGTTTGGCTTCTTTGATATAGTTAATAATGCAGTCCTATTTGCCTGTATTCTGTCCCCTTCCCAAACTGGATAATTTCCACTTATCTTTAAAAGATTAGCCATTGCCTCTTCCAGGAAGCATTCACTAGCATTATTTTCTAAATCTCTCCATCTCTTCACTCCTCTCTGTCCCCCGCCAACAAAAGCTTTATACCTGTGTTGTATTCCTATACCTCCTATGGCAGGAGTCTGTACTTCCTACACTGTATTGTAACTGTCTGCTTAGTGGTCTGTTCCTCCACCAAATTTTGAACTTCTTGAGATCTAAATTTTATGCCTTTGATCTCTAGGCACAGATACTCAATGTACGTTTTTTGAACTGAAGTACCATTGAGTTGAAATGTAATATTGATGTTTAATAAAATCATTTAATTACCTTTTCAAGTATTTCCTTTTAAAAATGGTTGCTGTGGTACATACATCAGTCACAGCTTTTGGAATGACCGGTTTTTACTATTTTTTTTCTCCTGTAGGTTTTGAACCTTTCAAATGGTATGGAAGAGGTAGTGAACCCTGAGAATGTCTGGAATGGTATACCCAAATTGGATAAGAGTCCATATGAGGTATGGGTTTATGTAAATAGTAATTAATGAGAGTGTTCTCTTTCATTTTGAAAGGTGACTGGAACTATTTCCAAAGCCCTTGTGTTTAGGAATAATAGAGGAAAAAATACTACTATTGTAATAATAACAGTGGAAAATAGCAATAATGCAATGTTTCTAGATTTTATGCCCAGTATCTCTTATTAATGTTTTACTCATTGATTTTCATTTTGGAATTTAAAAAAAGGAAAATTGTTTGGCATTTGTGACCTTTATGAAATACGTTTGATGCAGAAAATCTGGGAATATGGCAAAGTTAAAAAGAGGAAGTATCAATCACCTGTAATACATCTTTCCAAAGGCAAACGGACTGATCAGTTTGGTTTTCTTTAATAATCTTTCTGTTTATATGGAATATAAATATATCATCTACATATTTTGAACATGGTTGATTTCATTGTAATTCAGTTTTATATTCTGTGTTCTTCATTTAAGATTATACGGTAGGCAATCTCCCATGCTGTTATGATATATCTAGACATTTGTGTTTATCCTGTTTGCAGTTTGTTGAACTTCTTGCTACAAAATCTGTATCTGGTAGTTCCAGTATCTCGTCATGGCAGGGTTTTCATCTACTGATTGTCTTAAGCAATGATTAGCCTTTCCTCGTTCGTTGTATGTTGAGTAATTTTGGATTATATTCTGAATGTTTTGAATATGATGTTGTAAGACTTTGGAGGCTGTTAAAATCTTCTGGAAAATGTTAAAGTTTTTGTTTTAGCAGGTGGTCAACCTGATTAGGTTCATACCACAAGTTCTCTCTCTCTCTCTCTCTGTGTTTGGTGGTTCCAGTGTCAGTTTAGTCTTCAACGTCTTTGCTCTAATGTTTGGGTCTGCCCAGGGCATAAGCCACAGAGGGGTTAGTCTAGAACTTGGACAGAGGTTTATACAGTCACTCAGGGGTTAAAGACTTAGCTATGCTTTTCTTTTCTTGATTCTGTTCTGCATTTGCATCATTCGGAATGACCTTAGGTTCACATATATTAGGGGTTCAAATTTTCCAATTCCTTTCCTCTCTGAGATTTCCTCCATACTTTGAGGCTCCAAGGGTCCTCTCTTATTCAGCCCCCAGGGGCCCCGTTTCCTGGTCCTCTGGCCAGAAAGCATGCTTCTCCCAGTGTTTCCCCGCGTGCTGACCAGGCAGCTCTGTTTGACAGGCCTGCCTCTGGTGTGAAGCAGATAGAGAAAAGAGAGAGAAAACCCCCACACCCCACCCCCTGCCTCTCGACTCTTCAGATAACAAAGGGCTGTTTTCCTCAATCCACTGGCCAGCGTCTTCTCTCAGATTTGTAGGTGCCTGCACTGTGACTGCTGTGCAGAAAAAGTAAAACAGTGAAGGGGTTTCCCCCCCAACGCCCCACCCTTTAGTATTCGGGGCCTCTTTCCTCACTCCACTGGCTAGAAAGAGGGGATTTTGCTCAGTTTTGCTGCCCACCCCAGCCTGGCAGCTGTGATTTGGCGTGAAACTCACCCGTTTTGGGTCGTTATTCAAGTTTTTACTACAGTCCTTCTATATTTCTGATCCCATTTACTTTTCAGAAGCCTCAGGTAGTTGCTTTTTGTATTCTTTCCAGAATTTTCCATGGTAATCAGTGTAAGTCAGCTTACTCCATCTTGGCTGCAACCAGAAGGCCATAGCTGCATAATATTACATGACATTACTAGACAATGATTCATTAAACCATTTCTCCTCTTGTTGGACATATAGTGAATTTGTTCACTATAAAAAAATTATTGACCTTCTTCACCTCTTGAAAGCTGAAAATTGGAAAAGGACACTTTAGTCCTTGCATGGAATGCTACAGTGGAGATATTCCAGATAAATGGGTATTTGAAGAATAGAAAATATACTTGACGTTATTCTTCATTATAAAATCAAATTGGCATAGTCTTAATAGGATTACTTTTTGTTGTTCACCATTTTTCTGGTGTATCTATGGTCCCCTTTCTGATTTTAATTATTTTGTATTTACAATAAAGAAGTGGTAGTAATCCAAAGGTTTCTTTTGTTAGGCTGTATTCCAGATAGTGGGAAAAGATCTTTACTGCCTATCATTGGATGATACTGTGGTCAAAGGTAACTTGTGTTTTTAAAACAAAATACTTTTACCAACCAGAATGGCCAAGTCTTTAAGGTACGATTACCCTGAATCTCTCAAGTAAAAATGGTTCATCCATTTCCATGGATGTTAGCAGTAGGAAAATAAAAACCACTTCAGCTAAAAATGGTGAAAAGTAAACAAGAAGAAGATTTCTTGAAATACAGGGAATTTGTTGATTGAATTAATCTTGAAGGTGTATGATAAATTCATATTTTAAAGGAGTTTTTCAGTGTTAGCTCAGATGTTCAAATGATCTTTGTTAAATAATCTCTTGGAATTTCTTTTGAGATTTTTAGTGTATGTGATGATTCTGTTTTCTGGATGTTCCTGGTTATTGCATGATCTTGTTTGTAAGTAGCACACTGAGGCACATGGAGAATGAAATCAGCTTTTGGTGACTTTAGTATTATGTGAAATATACGCACTAATGAAAGAGAACAAAGAACTAATTGGTTATCAGCCTTGCCAAATATCATCCTAGAGAAATATAAAATATACCAATTTCATAACCTTTTTCGAGAAGTTTTACATGATAATAGGTACAATGTGAGAACCAAAATATTTTTAAAAATCACGTCAGTCGGAATAATTCCCTGTAGTAATTAGAATGCTCATCTCTTCCCTCTCCCCATTTTTAGAGGACATTAATTTTGTCACAGTAGCACCCATGTAAAGAATTTTCTTGGGACTTCCCTGGCGGTCCAGGGGTTAGGACACGGCGCTTCCACTGCAGGGGGCACAGGTTCGATCCTGCTCTGGGGACCTAAGGTCCTGCATGCTGCAGCATGGCCCCCCGCCACACACACACACAAAATTTCTTAGTTTTATGTTTTTCTCAACTTGAGGTTTTTCTCTTCTTGTTTCAGAAAAGAGGTCTGGAGATGATAGAGATTTAACTGCGTCCATAAACGCGGCCAGTCAGTCAGAAGCTGCTCTTAAACAAGTGCTACCTCGCCCAGACCAACAGAATATTTCAGAAAATTGAGGGCACGTAATCAGAAGAAGTTGTTGTTTCCAAAAAGCTTGATATGTGTCAAAAACAAAACAGATCTCAGGCTGCCTGTGTGGTGTATTCATAGCACTATTTCTGCATATACGGAGCTGGGATCTTTCCTCTCCCTTTAAATGTGTTATCTTTCTAATAGCTCACACTGCAAAAAAAAACTATTTGGGTTTCTTCTGAATATAGTGTTTAAAATAGAAAATTATAGGTTTATGACAAGCATATTATATGATGCGACTTGAGAGGATGGCTTTGTTAGCAGTAAGTCCTTCAAAATTTTTGTTTTCTTTCTGAAGCTTTGCCTTTCTGTCTAGTTTTGACTAATATTCTGTTTGAATTTAGAAGTATACTAATATGACACAAGATTTGAATAACGTTTGTCCTTAAAAGTATAGTGGTGTCATTTCATTAAAAAGGAAATATCTGTGGTTCTGGAATATCTGTAGTCGTGGAATGAACCACCTTTCTACAATTGGGGGAAACATAGTAATATTATAAATAATAAATAAAAACAATATAATACTTTATATTATAAATAATATATTAATATAACAATAAATATATTATAAATAAAATATATAATATATTATATATAAATATATAATATATATTATAAAATATATTTTAAAAAATATATTATATATATTAATATATATTATATATTATATATAATAAAATAATAATATAAATAATATAATATTTATAAAAATATAAATAAAAATGTTAGCTTTTATGTGTTAATCACTCAGTTGGTACTTTAAATGCATTTTCTCATTTAATCCTTGATTCTGAGGTGCATATTAATGTTATCCATATTTTATAGGTGAGACAATTGAAGCTTTTTAGAGAAGATAAATAATTTGCCTAATGTCAAAGAGCTAGCAAATCTTGGAGGCTTGATCATACCTAGACCCATCTAACTTCAAAGCCCATGCTTTTGAAACCTGGTTTTGCATAAGGGGTCGTATGCAAAGTATAGGTCCTAGCTTTAGGAAACAGATCTTAGCTATATGCTGCTTACTAGATATGTGAGCTGGGTAGGTTATTATAACATTGTTGAGTCTTGACCTTCCTCATCTGTAAAATGGGGTTAATAAAACCTTTCTTGCAGTGGTTTTAAGATTAGAAATAATTTATGTAAAGTGCCAGAAAAGGAGTAGGCATTTGATAAATATTTCCTTCTTTCCCCCAAAAGATACTCAGTATGCACTATGGTAGGTTGTATTTTTATTTTTTATTTTTTTAATTTTGCTGTACACGGGTCTCTCACTGTTGTGGCCTCTCCCGTTGCGGAGCACAGGCTCCGGACGCGCAGGCTCAGCGGCCATGGCTCACGGGCCCAGCCGCTCCGCGGCATGTGGGATCTTCCCGGACCGGGGCACGAACCCGTGTCCCCTGCATCGGCAGGCGGACTCTCAACCACTGCGCCACCAGGGAAGCCCGGTAGGTTGTATTTTTTAAACTTTAACTCACTGGATCCTTTCAGCAGTTATTTTCTCCTTTCAGTATCAGCATGTGCCACCAACAAAGGATTTTAAAGAGGTGCTAGTGAATGCGATATCAGTACAATTGGAATGGTTATCCATTTCTAAAATGAGTAAGGAGGTTTGCTACATGTGAATGGGGGAAAAGATGTATGTATATGAAACATTATGAGACCCTGAAGCCTGATGGGAATAGTGAGAATTAAGAACCTTAAAAGTTGGGTATAACTTCAATAAGTAAAAAGAAGAGTGTTCTGCATGAAACGTAATTGAGGTAGATGAGTATATTCCTTGTTCCTGGGATAATGATTAGACACATTTGGCTCATTCATGTAGGAGATATAGTTGTGAGTTAATTACTGGGAGAAAGGGTCAGAGAAGATGCATTAGGGTCGGATTATGGAAAGCCATCAGTTTCATGCTAGGCAGTTTAACTCTCTATTTAAAAATGTTTAATCTGAACAGTTAGAGGAGAAATCATATTTCTCAAAATGGGTGTTTTTGCACATTAAAACATTAAGATAGGCCTGAGTGCCAAATCGGAAAACACAGTTACTTATTAACTGGGCAAAAGGAATAGGGATAGAGTAGTTAACCAGGCTTGCTTACCAAGTACTGATTATCCTTGTTCACACAGGCTATAATTAAACTTAATTATGGAGAATTCATAGGAACAAGACCATTCTTAGACAAAAATATACTTAACTGATGAGTGGCAGAAATGTTTATACCCCTTGGGAAACAAAACACATTTTCCGTGACTCCCAGAAACATAAGTGCACAAATCTTTCAGCTACCTTTTTTTTTTTTTTTTTTTTTTTTTTTTTTTCCGGTACGCGGGCCTCTCACTGTTGTGGCCTCTCCCGTTGCGGAGCACAGGCTCCGGACGCGCAGGCTCAGCGGCCATGGCTCACGGGCCTAGCTGCTCCGCGGCAGGTGGGATCTTCCCGGACCTGGGCACGAACCCGTGTCCCCTGCATCGGCAGGCAGACTCTCAACCACTGCGCCACCAGGGAAGCCCTCAGCTATCTTTTTACCTCCATTTATTGTGCTTTTCCCCTCCCACTACTACATATAAAATTTAAAAATTCATTAAATATCAATAAAACTAGTGGAAAATGAAGCAGTTAAAATTATGTCCTTTCTTATCTGTCGCAGCCTTTGGGTGAATCAGTGATTTAATGTGTGATGGCTGGAATCGTGGGCCTGTCTTATGCACCTTTCTTTAGTAAATAGAGTGCCTCAGAGGTAAACCATTAAAGTAAATGCAAACAGATTACCAACTTGCTTTAATCTGCTGCCTTTGCTTTGTCACCAATATTCTTACCCCCATCCATTCCCCGTTTAGTCATTATGTTGAAATTGTGCAGTCGCACCCATCCCACAGTAAAGCAATGGCTTTATTATCCGCTTGGCCTGATTTCTCTTACCATGACCCAAGGTCAAAGAAGCGCTACCAAGTCCCACGCAGAAGACCATGTTGCTAAAACTCAATTCTACTGCTTATAATAGAAAAAAAAGAGGCAAGAAAATCTGTTTTTATTATGTTTTTAGGGACTGTTAGGTCATTGTAACACATTTTCAATGGCATGATGCCTGTTTTAATATACTTGTCCATTAAAGAAATGTAAAATCAGTTTTTTATTGTGACACCGAGAAAGGAACACTTTAGTAAAACTAAAATTTAGGCTGGTATGATTTTTATATGTAGCAGTCTTTCTTTACATTTAAAGGAAAAAAATCTTAATCCAAGCTTCAATCACTATTGTGGTACAGCCTACATTTTCAAACGTGAGTTATTTGAGAAAATACATTGAAATCATACACACACACACTTTTAGACAGTTTTTAAACAAGACTTTTTAAAAAGCTCTTTTAATCTGAATTTGGCTTCTCTATTCCTGTAGAGTTCTGCAGGGTGGCGTGGTGGTTGGTTGTGTCAATGTTGGTTCCTGGAATAAGATTGTCATCTTCCCCTTCAATTAAAGAATCCCACTGATCAAAATCTTTCTGAAGTCCTGTAAAATACAAATGTCACTAAACATATTCAACTTTGGAAAGTGTTAAACAGTTCAGTGCCTCTAGGTGGCACCCTAGCCTCACAGACGACCCACATTGCGTCACCATTATGGAGGCAAGGTGCTCTGTGTGAGCTCTGTGTGGCTGCAACATCAGAACGAGAGATGGAATTGAGGCACTATGCTGTCCGAATCCTCTGCATGGAAATCCGCCCCAGCCTTCACAGAAAGACTATTAGCTCTAACAGGTAGGCTTGCTGCCTATGACGCGTAGTATGCAAAGCAGCAAAATTAAATTGTTTTCAAATGGACTGACTGCAGTGTTCCATCGTAAACCAACTGGGAACAGTCAAAATGGGACTCATGCACAGTTAAGATAAACAGTTTTTTCCTGAGAATCATCTGGTTTATGTCAGGAAAGAAGATCCCTTTCTTACCTAAATGCTTTTGCAAGAATGCTAACGAAGCTTTGTTGCTAAGACTCATGGCTACGTTTGAATCTATTTCTCCTTGCAGTGTGAATATGTAGCCAATTATTTTGCCAGTTGCAAACGTGAAGTCAACAAAATTCTGATGGACTGAACCCCTGAAAGAGAAAGGAGACATTTACAAATCACTTTGTTGGACAAAATTATTTCTGTAGTTACCGTGCAGGAAAGATGCTGGCCTGGTTGGCCTATTTACGAAAACCAAGGAAACAAAATTTGTAGATTTGATCTCCTTAGATGTACTTGAGGGTCACAAAGATGTTGATTTAGGGGTGCTAGAGTATATATTCTTCCTCCCGTCTAGATCAATAAGGCAAAGATTGCTGTCTTGCTTGGCATCTTGGTTTTAGAAGAGATGATTCCAGCTTTGTAGAGGACATGATTACTTTCAATTTGAGTAGGTGGAATGCTTTATATGTTGAGGGTCCCTGAACTCAGAGCCAGAATCCTGCCCCCTTACCACCACACTTAACTGGATACCTATTTGCTGTTGGGCAAAAACACTTTGCATTTAAGCCTTGGATTAAGTAGGTTAAAAGATAGACAAACAAAATTTTGCCTTGTATTATTTAAACTGTAAGCACCTCATAAATATCCCTTATTGATGGACTTGAAATCCACCAACAGCCTAACATCAAATAGAATGGCCTTTTTTTTTTAACATCTTTATTGGAGTGTAATTGCTTTACAGTGGTGTTAGTTTCTGCTTTATAACAAAGTGAATCAGCTATACATATACATATATCCCCATATCTCTTCCCTCTTGCATCTCCTTTCTCCCACCCTCCCTATCCCACCCCTCTAGGTGGTCACAAAGCACTGAGCTGATCTCCCTGTGCTGTGCGGCTGCTTCCCACTAGCTATCTATTTTACATTTGGTAGTGTATATATGTCCATGCCACTCTCTCACTTCGTCCCAGCTTACCCTTCCACCTCCCCATATCCTCAAGTCCATTCTCTAGTAGGTCTGCATATTTAATTCCCGTCTTGCCCCTAGGTTCTTCATGATCTTTTTTTTTTCTTCTTAGATTCCATATATATGTGTTAGCATACGGTATTTGTTTTTCTCTTTCTGACTTACTTCACTCTGTATGACATACTTTAGGTCCATCCACCTCACTACAAATAACTCAATTTCGTTTCTTTTTAAGGCTGAGTAATATTTCATTGTATATATATATGTGCCACATCTTCTTTATCCATTCATCTGTTGATGGGCACTTAGGTGGCTTCCATGTCCTGGCTATTGTAAACAGAGCTGCAGTGGACATTGTGGTACATGACTCTTTTTGAATTATGGTTTTCTCAGGGTATATGCCCAGTAGTGGGATTGCTGGGTCGTATGGTAGTTCTATTTGTAGTTTTTTAAGGAACATCCATACTGTTCTCCATAGTGGCTGTATCAATTTACATTCCCATCAACAGTGCAAAAGGGTTCCCTTTTCTCCACACCCTCTCCAGCATTTATTGTTTGTAGATTTTTTGATGATGGCCATTCTGACAGGTGTGAGATGATATCTCATTGTAGTTTTGATTTGCATTTCTCTAATGACTAATGATGTTGAGCATTCTTTCCTGTGTTTGCTGGCAATCTGTATATCTTCTTTGGAGAAATGTCTATTTAGGTCTGCTGCCCATTTTTGAATTGGGTTGATTGTTTTTTTGATACTGAGCTGCATGAGCTGCTTGTAAATTTTGGAGATTAATCCTCTGTCAGTTGCTTCATTTGCAAATATTTTCTCCCATTCTGAGGGTTGTCTTTTCGTCTGGTTTATGGTTTCCTTTGCTGTGCAAAAGCTTTTAAGTTTCATTAGGTCCCATTTGTTTATTTTTGTTTTTATTTCCATTTCTCTAGGAGGTGGGTCAAAAAGGATCTTGCTGTGATTTATGTCATGGAGTGTTCTGCCTATGTTTTCCTCTCAGAGTTTAATACTGTGTGGCTTTACATTTAGGTCTTTAATCCATTTTGAGTTCTTGCCTCCTTTATCAAAGATAAGGTGACCATATGTGTGTGGGTTTATCTCTGGGCTTTCTATCCTGTTCCGTTGATCTATATTTCTGTTTGTGTGCCAGTACCATACTGTCTTGATTACTGTAGATTTGTAGTATAGTCTGAAGTCAGGAAGCCTGATTCCTCCAGCTCTGTTTTTCTTTCTCAAGATTGCTTTGGCTATTTGGGGTCTTTTGTGTTTCCATACACATTGTGAGATTTTTTGTTCTAGTTCTGTGAAAAATGCCAGTGGTAGTTTGATAGCGATTGCATTGAATCTGTAGATTGCTTTGGGTAGTATAGTCATTTTCACAGTGTTGATTCTTCCGATCCAAGAACATGGTATATCTCTCCATCTATTTGTATCATCTTTAATTTCTTTCATCAGTGTCTTATAATTTTCTGCATACTGGTCTTTCGTCTCCTTAGGTAGGTTTATTCCTAGATATTTTATTCTTTTTGTTGCAATGGTAAATGGGAGTGTTTTCTTAATTTCACTTTCAGATTTTTCATCATTAGTGTATAGGAATGCAAGAGATTTCTGTGCATGAATTTGGTATCCTGCTACTTTACCCAATTCATTGATTAGCTCTAGTAGTTTTCTGGTAGCATCTTTAGGATTCTCTATGTATAGTAGCATGTCATCTGCAAACAGTGACAGCTTTACTTCTTCTTTTCTGATTTGGATTCCTTTTATTTCTTTTTCTTCTCTGATTGCTGTGGCTAAAACTTCCAAAACTATGTTGAATACTAGTGGTGAGAGTGGGCGACCTTTTCTTGTTCCTGATCTTAGTGGGATTGGTTTTAGTTTTTCACCATTGAGGACGATGTTGGCTGTGGGTTTGTCATATATGGCCTTTATTATGTTGAGGTAAGTTCCCTCTATGCCTACTTTCTGGAGGGTTTTTATCATAAATCAGTGTTGAATTTTGTCGAAAGCTTTCTCTGCATCTATTGAGATGATCATATGGTTTTTCTCCCTCAATTTGTTAATATGGTGTATCACGTTGATTGATTTGCATATATTGAAGAATCCTTGCATTCCTGGGATAAACCCCACTTGATCATGGTGTATGATCCTTTTAATGTGCTATTGGATTCTATTTGCCAGTATTTTGTTGAGGATTTTTGCATCTATGTTCATCAGTGATATTGGCCTGTAGTTTTCTTTCTTTGTGACATCTTTGTCTGGTTTTGGTATCAGGGTGATGGTGGCCTCGTAGAATGAGTTTGGAAGTGTTCCTCCCTCTCTATATTTTGGAAGAGTTTGAGAAAGATCGGTGTTCGCTCTTCTCTAAATGTTTGATAGAATTTGCCTGTGAAGCCATCTGGTCCTGGGCTTTTGTTTGTTGGAAGATTTTTAATCACAGTTTCAGTTTCAGTGCTTGTGATTGGTCTGTTCATATTTTCTATTTCTTCCTGGTTCAGTCTTGGAAGGTTTTGCATTTCTAAGAATTTGTCCATTTCTTCCAGGTTGTCCATTTTATTGGCATCTAGTTGCTTGTAGTAATCTCTCATGATCCTTTGTGATTCTGCAGTGTCAGTTGTTACTTCTCCTTTTTCATTTCAAATTCTATTGATTTGAGTCTTCTCCCTTTTTTTCTTGATGAGACTGGCTAATGGTTTATCAATTTTGTTTATCTTCTCAAAGAAGTAGCTTTTAGTTTTATTGATCTCTGCTATAGTTCCCTTCGTTTCTTTATCATTTATTTCTGATCTGATCTTTATGATTTCTTTCCTTCTGCTAACTTTGGGTTTTTTTTTGTTCTTTCTCTAATTGCTTTAGGTGTAATGTTAGGTTGTTTATTTGAGATGTTTCTTGTTTCTTAAGGTAGGATTGTATTGCTGTAAACTTCCCTCTTAGAACTGCTTTTGCTGCATTCCATAGGTTTTGGGTCATCGTGTTTTCACTGTCATTTGTTTCTAGGTATTTTTTTATTTCCTCTTTGATTTCTTCAGTGATCTCTTGGTTATTAAGTAGTGTATTGTTTAGCCTCCATGTGTTTGTATTTTTTACAGATTTTTTCCTGTAATTGATATCCAGTCTCATAGTGTTGTTGTCGGAAAAGATACTTGATACAATTTAAATTTTCTTACATTTACCAAGGCTTGATTTGTGACCCAAGAAATGATCTATCCCGGAGAATGTTCCATGAGCACTTGAGAAGAAAGTGTATTCTGTTGTTTTTGGATGGAATGTCCTATAAATATCAATTAAGTCCATCTTGTTTAATGTGTCATTTAAAGCTTGTGTTTCCTTATGAATTTTCATTTTGGATGATCTGTCCATTGGTGGAACTGGGGTGTTAAAGTCCCCTACTATGATTGTGTTACTGTCAATTTCCCCTTTTTTGGCTCTTAGTATTCGCCTTATGTATTGAGGTGCTCCTATGTTGGGTCCATAAATATTTACAATTGTTTTATCTTCTTCTTGGATTGATCCCTTGATCATTATGTAGTGTCCTCCTTTGTCTTTTGTAATAGTCTTTGTTTTAAAGTCTATTTTGTCTGATGCGAGAATTGCTACTCCAGCTTTCTTTTGATTTCCATTTGTATGGAATATCTTTTTCCATCCCCTCACTTTCAGTCTGTATGTCTCCCTAGGTCTGAAGTGGGTCTCTTATAGACAGCATATATGTGGGTCTTGTTTTTGTATCCTTTCAGTAAGCTTGTGTCTTTTGGTTGGAGCATTTAATCCATTTACATTTAGAGTAATTATTGATACGTATGTTTCTGTTACCATTCCTACTCTTGTGTTTCCTGCCTAGAGAAGTTCCTGTAGCAGTTGTTGTAAAGCTCTTTTGGTGGTGCTAAATTCTCTTAGCTTTTGCTTGTCTGTAAAGGATTTAATTTCTCCGTCAAATCTGAATGAGATCCTTGCTGGGTTGAGTAATCTTGGTTGTAGGTTTTTCCCCTTCATCACTTTAAATATGTCCTGCCACTCCCTTCTGGCTTGGAGAGTTTCTGCTGAAAGATCAGCTGTTAACCTTATGGGGATTCCCTTGTATGTTATTTGTTGTTTTTCCCTTGCTGCTTTTTAATATTTTTTCTTTGTATTTAATTTTTGATAGTTTGATTAATATGTGTCTTGGTGTGTTTCTTCTTGGATTTATCCTGTATGGGACTCTCTGTGCTTCCTGGACTTGATTAACTATTTCCTTTCCCATAATAGGGAAGTTTTAACTATAATCTCTTCAAATATTTTCTCAGTCCCTTTCTTTTTCTCTTCTTCTCCTGGGACCCCTATAATTCGAATGTTGGTGTGTTTAATGTTGTCCCAGAGGTCTCTGAGATTGTCCTCAATTCTTTTCATTTTATTTTCTTTATTCTGCTCTGCAGTAGTTATTTCCAGTATTTCATCTTCCACGTCACTTATCCATTTTTCTGCCTCAGTTATTCTGCTATTGATCCCTTCTAGAGAATTTTTAATTTCATTTATTGTGTGGTTCATCACTGTTTGTTTGCTCTTTAGTTCTTCTAGGTCCTTGTTAAACGTTTCTTGTATTTTCTCCATTCTATTTCCAAGATTTTGGATCATCTTTACTATCATTATTCTGAATTCTTTTTCAGGTAGACTGCCTGTTCCCTTTTCATTTGTTAGGTCTGGTGGGTTTTTACCTTGCTCCTTCATCTGCTGTGTATTTCTCTGTCTTCTTATTTTGCTTAACTTACTGTGTTTGGGGTCTCCTTTTTGCAGTCTGCAGGTTCGTAGTTCCCGTTGTTTTTGGTGTCTGTCCCCAGTGGCTAAAGTTGGTTCAGTGGGTTGTGTAGGCTTCCTGGTGGAGGGGACTAGTGCCTGTTTTCTGGTGGATGAGGATGGATCTTGTCTTTCTGGTGGGCAGGTCCATGTCTGGTGGTGTGTTTTGGGGTGTCTGTGGCCTTATTATGATTTTAGGCAGCCTCTGTGCTAATGGGTGGGGTTGTGTTCCTGCCTTGTTAGTTGTTTGGCATAGGGTGTCCAGCACTGTAGCTTGCTGGTCATTGAGTGGAGCTGGGTCTTGGTGTTGAGATTTAGATCTCTGGGAGATTTTCGCTGTTTGTATTACATAGAGCTGGCAGGTCTCTGGTGGACCAATGTCCTGAACCTGGCTCTCCCACCTCAGAGGCACAGCCCTGACGCCTTGCTGGAGCACCAAGAGCCTGTCATCCACACGGCTCAGAATAAAAGTGAGGAAAAAAAAGAAAGAAAGAAGAAGATAAAATAAAATAAAGTTATTAAAATAAAAAAAAAAGTTATTAAAAAAGTATTTTTAAGTAATAAAAAAAAGAAAGAAGAGAGCAACCAAACCAAAAAACAAATCCACCAATGATAACAAGCGCTAAAAATTATACTAAACAAAACAAAACAAAACAGAAAAAACCAGACAGACAGAACCCTAGGACAAATGGTAAAAGCAAACTATACAGACAAAATCACACACAGAAGCATACACATACACACTCACAAAAAAAGAAAAAGGGAAAAATATATATATATATTGTTGCTCCCAAAGTCCACCTCCTCAATTTGGGATCATTCCTTGTCTATTCATGTATTCCACAGATGCAGGTACATCAAGTTGATTGTGGAGATTTAATCCGCTGCTCCTGAGGCTGCTGGGAGAGATTTCCCTTTCTCTTCTTTGTTCGCACAGCTCCCGGGGTTCAGCTTTGGATTTGGCCCCGCCTCTGCGTGTAGGTCGCTGGAGGGCGTCTGTTCTTCGCTCATACAGGACGGGGTTAAAGGAGCAGCTGATTCGAAGGCTCTGGCTCACTCAGGCCGGGGGGAGGGAGGGGCATGGAGTGTGGGGCGAGCCTGCGGCCACAGAGGCCAGTGTGATGTTGCACCAGCCTGAGGCACGCCGTGCGTTCTTCCGGGGAAGTTGTCCCTGGATCCCGGGACCCTGGCAGGGGCGGGCTGCACAGGCTCCCCGGAAGGGGGGTGTGGAGAGTGACCTGTGCTCGCACACAGGCTTCTTGGTGGCGGCAGCAGCAGCCTTAGCGTCTCATGCCCATCTCTGGGGTCCGCGCTGTTAGCCGCGGCTCACGCCCGTCTCTGGGGCTCATTTAGGTGGCGCTCTGAATCCCCTCTCCTCCTGCACCCGGAAACAATGGTCTCTTGCCTCTTCAGCAGCTCCAGACTTTTTCCCGGACTCCCTCCCGCTAGCTGTGGCACACTAACCCCTTCAGGCTGTGTTCACGCTGCCAACCCCAGTCCTCTCCCTGGGATCTGACCTCCGAAGCCCAAGCCTCTCGGGCTGGTGAGTGCTGGTCGGCCCTGATCCTCTGTGCGGAAATCTCTCCGCTTTGCCCTCTGCACCCCTGTTGCTGTGCTCTCCTCTGCGGCGCCGAAGCTTCCCCCCCTCCAACCCCCGTCTCCGGGGCTTCTAGTGTGTGGAAACCTTTCCTCCTTCACAGCTCCTTCCCACTGGTGCCAGTCCCGTCCCTATCCTTTTGTCTATGTTTATTCTTTTTTCTTTTGCCCTACCCAGGTACGTGCAGAGTTTCTTGCCTTTTGGGAGGTCTGAGGTCTTCTGCCAGCGTTCAGTAGGTGTTCTGTAGGAGTTGTTCCACGTGTAGATGTATTTCTGATGTATCTGTGGGGAGGGAGGTGATCTCCGCGTCTTACTCCTCCACCGTCTTGAAGCTTCTCCCCAAAACGGCCATTTTTTACTGCACATTTTCTACTACCTCTGAGACACGTGACACTTGATTTTCTTGCATTTGTTTTTTCCCTTGACATCACATTTTCCCTCCTTTCCCGAACTACTCTGTTCTTCACTGGCTTTTCCCCTAAATCCTCAAGATTCTATTAGACCAATTCTTTTCGCACTTTGTGGTCTCATCGCCTCCATAGATTTCATTAATAATATACAGATTATATACTTTGCTAATTTGTGGCCAGACATCTTTACCCAAGGCTAAAACACACCTTTCCAGCCCCACCCAATGCCACTTTTCCTCTTCACTTTGCTGCTTATAAGCAAACCACCATTCTTTTAGGTATCTCTACGCAAAACCGAGGCCCAGACTCTGCTCACTCTTCCCCACATCCCAATCCAAACTTGAGAGTCAAAAGTATAAAGAAGGTAAATAGAGGCAGGGTCGCAGCACAGCTGAGAGCAGAACCCCGGATGCCACCAACAGTGGAGAGATGGCCTGAAGAGGAGGAGACGGTGGGGGAGAAAGGGAGGAAGCCATCTACAGGATGCGAGAAGCAGGAGAGAGTGGGGTTAGTGTACCCAAGGGAGGAGAAATGGGGGTAGTCAACAGGTGGGAGGGATGCAGAGAGAAAGGCTGAGGCTGCCAATAGGCGACTGAAACTTCTGTGTCCTCAGTGGGGCCATTTTCAGCTCACTGGTGGCAGTTCAGGAAGACAGACTGCAGAATTCAGAGTAAATGGATGTAAGGACAGGGAATATTAAGTACAAGCTCTTCTTTCTAGCAGAGAAGGGAAGAAACAGAGAGAGTGATAGCCAATAAGGAAGGTTGGGTGTTCTGTAATATTTCTGCTTTAGAATTAAATAGACTTGCACATACCAATAAGCTAAGTTGACATCTTACCTTAAATATCTAGATCCTTCCTCACCATCTATCTAAAGTCTCTTGAGGGACTTCCCTGGTGGCGCAGTGGATAAGAATCCGCCTGCCAATGCAGGGGACACGGGTTCAATCCCTGGTCCGGGAAGATCCCACATGTTGCGGAGCAACTAAGCCCATGTGCCACAACTACTGAGCCCACGTGCCTAGAGCCTGTGCTCCACAACAAGAGAAGCCACCACAATGAGAAGCCCGTGCACGCACCGCAACGAAGAGTAGCCCCCGCTCACCACGACTAGAGAAAGCCCGCGCGCAGCAACAAAGACCCAGCACAACCAAAAAAAATAAAAATTAAATTAAATCTTAATAATAATAATGTCTCTTGATCCTTCAAGACCCAATTCTACCCCAATTTCTTCTAAGCAGCCTTTTCTGACCACCTTAATTGGAAGAGTCCTCCATTCTCTGTCCTGGGGGTGTTTACTGCCTTTACTGTGTGTGTTTCCTTCTTGCCACCTCTTCTGTGCCCTTCTAAGTAAATCAGGTTTCAGATAGGAGAGGAAGGAGCTCAGTCTTTGCTTTGTAGCATCTCATCGTGAGTTCAAAACGCTATTGGGAGTTCTTTTTCACATCCACGATATAAGCATGTTGCTGACCCTTCAAGGGACTCTATTATAACTTTTGAGAATTTATAAATTCATCTGCTTACCAAACAGATAAACACACTGCAGTTCTCAACAGATGATCTTACTTTTTTTCTAAAGAGTTCTTAGCCTAGCTTACTGATGGAATACTTCCCCCATCCCAGCCCTAAAAATGTATAGGTTTGCTCTTACATTTAGATAAAGGTAGCATGTATCATGCAAATTTTATTTATCAGCACGTGCTGTATAGTATATTAACATAGTTAATAGTATTTAACATTAATAGTATATTAACACTACTCAAAAATTTGCATTTTACTTTTTTTTTTTTTTTTTTTTTTTTGCGGTACGCGGGCCTCTCACTGCTGTGGCCTCTCCCGTTGTGGAGCACAGGCTCCGGACGCGCAGGCTTAGCAGCCATGGCTCACGGGCCCAGCCGCTCCGCGGCACGTGGGATCCTCCCAGACCGGGGCACGAACCCGCACCCTCTGCATCGGCAGGCGGACTCCCAACCACTGCGCCACCAGGGAAGCCCCAAAAATTTGCATTTTAAAAAGAGTAAGTCTAAATGCACTTGGAAACTGAGATTATCTAATATTCTCCCTTATTCCAAGTCTAAACAACAAATTGAATAATTCTAGAGTAGCAACCAAATGATATCGTTACTTGTTTATCCAAGTTTCAAGTTTCTGTTTCAGATGATGTAATAAGTCACTTACTGATACTTACCTGATTGTAATCATTTTTCTTTCTCTATCAGGTAAGTAGCATTTTTTCATTTTTATAATATTAGAAGGGTATTGGAATCGTTCCGAGTTGATAAAAAAGAGGGGCTGAGGAATTCTGGAATATACTTCATCAGCCACTGGAAACATCCATGCATCCAGAGCAATACCGCACCTGATCAAAGAAGTCTGGTTACACACTGGCCCAGATACAGGAATGTCTAATAATGCAAGGATTCAGAGACACACAGCACACCAGATCATTATGGGTTATCTCACTGAGCTGAAGAGGTATTATACTTCACTGTGGGAAAGGGATATGATTAGCTTTATAAGGTAGCAAACTTGTAATTATACAATCATTTTCTTTAGGAGGCATTTAAGAATTGCAACCTTTAGAAAGACATAATATTTAAAATTTTTTTATTCATTTTTTGTCATCTTTCAAGATAAATTTTAAAATATTATAAGTACTATTCTTCAAAATTGGGGGGTATCTGAAAAAATACAGTACATGCACTATTGCCCCTGTGTTTCTAGTCCTTCTGGACACTGTCGTGTACTCATTATACTTCTTTCAGAGTAACAGTTAGACCCATTCCTCACCTGGAAGAGTGTCTGGGTGTTGAAGAAAAGCCTATGGAGTATATCATTTGAAAATGAAATGTAATTAATTTTCTTTTTAAAAGTAAGTTATCCTATGTTTCTTAGCCTTTTGGACACTCTATTTTATGTGCTAAATGGAGGAAAGAAGAGAATCCCCTTACGTTGAAACAGATTTTAAGAAATGTGAGATGAAGTTTCACAGATGATCCTACCCTCTTTCTACATGGTTGGTTCTACATGGTCTCATCAATCTGGGATAAAATGGTTCAAGGAAGAAAATATTTCTTCAAGTTAGAAGACTGGGGGCCTGACTTCCACCCACATAACTATGTAATTTTAGCCCACACTTCATCTTAAGGATGAAAAAAATTAATTAAAAAATGCCCTACCTATTGGGGAAGTCTAGAAAATAGTATAAGATGACAATATTTTTATTACAATTATTATGTCACAGATAATACGTATATATAAAGCTAAACTTCCAAATGAAAATAATAAGCGCTTGAGCAGATGAATAATAACGAGGAAAAATATGGAGAGATGCGAAGAGTTTTCAGTAGCAAGAGACGTAGTTGGTTTCTGTTGAGGAAAATTCATACGGAGGACTTTACGGAGGCAAAAGAACAAACTTGTGAATTCCGAAGGATCTCTTCCTCACTAAGAATTTGATAAATTCTATCTCACGTGTGTTATCACTCCCCCCGCTTCCAAACACTGAGACTCATTCTCTTACCTGAATCTCTGGTCTTCACTAAGACTCTGAATAACTGTGGCTGCACCGAAAGAATGTCCAATAACCGCTATTTTATCCCTGTCGATGGAGTCCTATGTGAAAAAGCATGATGTAAGTTCATCAGTATCTTGCAGGTTGTTCGGAGGATAGGCAGTGATTTTGTGAATTATAAACATCTTTTCACAGGCATGGTTAAGTACCTTGGTTTCTTAGAAAAGAAATATATATACACATACATACATTCACGAGCACCCACACACCCACATACACATATTTAAACATATGCACATATATGTACATATACATGCATGCTTACCTATATATACACAAAGACACACACATAGTTGTTGAGCATTTCTAAGAGTTCAGAGGTAAACTTCATGGCCTTCCTCTTCACCCACACTTCAAGCATCAACATCATTGCTGATTTCTCCCCCTCCCCCCTCCATGTTTATTAGTTTGTTCACTCCCTGAGTATCGATTGAGCACGTGCTCTGTGCCAGGCATTATAGTTCATTTTCCATGAGCTCCCAGTCTATTAGGGAAGGAGCGACGGATACACGATGCAGATGCAGTAGGGTCGTACCATGGAGCACATATGATAGACAGCCAGACCAGTCCAGGGTGGGCAGTGAGGCCCAAGAAAGCTTCATGGCCGAGGTAATACCCGACTTGAGTTGACGATTAAGCAGGACTGAGTCAGGAAGATGGGGTGTCAGACCAAGGGGACAACACATCCATAGGTATGGAGACAGGAGAGTGGCTAGCCGAGGGACACAAACGCTTCACTGTGTCTGGAGGACATACCATCATCTTAGTGCCCTGTGCTTTCCTACACTCCACCCCCCTACACACACGTTTGAGTCTTCATTCACGCGGTCCACTCTGATATCCTTCCACCCCACCCCAATATTTTGTCTAAAACTTTTCACCAGCGTTTCAAGATCAAGCTCAAAAACATGCAGGAACTGCCCAAGAAATTACAATACTTCCACTGGTTGTATTAAGTTGAAACATATGAAATTTGCCATTTTTGTAGATCAAAGCTGCCTGGTGGCAATTTCATATGTAGTTCAACCTGATGTGTTCCTCACTGTTGGAATATTTTGCAGGTACTTTTTTTTTGCAGCCCTTTATCATATTGTATCTTGTATTACAGCAGTAAGACAGACAAAAATGTGAGCAATAAAGAAGTCTAGGCCAGGGGAAAATGGCTTTTTTTTTAAGCTCACCTTCATCTGTTCCACGTCAAACTCTAAATCTAATACATTCTTCTCTGGTCTCCCGCGATCTATGTCCAGAATCAAATCGAGAGCTTGAGAACACTCCTTTGCTCGTTGCAGTACCTAATATGATGATTAGAAGAAGGAAATGGCAAAGAAAAGAGTTGTAACACTTAAAGCTTGTGCAGAGGGGGCAGGTGGAAAAAATACGCGGTTGCTTATAAACCGGAAATGACTTTGAGATTAGTGATTAGAACACAGCCTAGCATGATGACCCAGGCACCAGCTTTACAGGTAGTTATGGCTTGGTCCAAATCCTGACTCTGTTGCTTACCCACTGTGTGACCTCAGATGATTTACTTAACCTCTCTGAACTTCCATTTATTGTATAATAATGCCTCAGTGAATGTGGGTGGGATTAAATGCAATAACATATATAAAAAGCACCCACTATAAAGCCTGGTACTGAGGTGGAAAGCAGTGTGCTTTATGTCACTTGATCTTCCTCAAAGCCCCATGTGAAAGATACTGTTAATATTCATTATTTCGTAACGGATCAAACATGGAAGCAAAGCAAAAAGAATAAGTAACTTGTTCAAGATCACTCCACTGCGAGGTGATGGTGCCAGGATTCAAACGTAGAAAGTTGCATTCTAAGGCTGGACTCTTAATGCTATTCTATACCACCTCTGTGAAAAGTAGTCTTTACTTCTAATGCAAAAGGATTCTGAATATTCACTGTCATCTCCTAGGATTTTTATGTTGGTCTTTGTTTTTACTATGATCCAGATAGTTCGTTAAGGGCATTTGATTACTCAGAGAATCCTCTGACAGATCTTTTGGGGATGGGAAGTAAGGAGATCTAGGAGCACGGTCTGCCATATGTTAAATTAAACGAACAAATGTCATCATTTTGCCTATGCTTTTTGGTCACCATGCCACCTCTCTTCTCCTTGCAACATACCTGCTCGTTTCGTAGAGGAAACTCCTCCTCCCCTCGTTTTAGGGTTCTAAGATAAAGCCAAGTCTGGTTTCCTATTTCTGCAGCAGACTGGTCCTTGAAATAGTAAGTCGCAGATGCAGAGCCATCTCTACAATACAAACAGAATCAATTACTTACGCTTGCTCTTTCTCTCCTTCATCTCACCTGTGTTCCTCATCCCCAGCCGTGACTCTTTCTGACTCCCTTTCTTGCACTCTACCTTTTTTTAAATCAAAGAAGCCCCCAAGGGAGTTCTAAGAAAAAGACATGGTTGCCTGTGAACAACCCATTCCATCTTCACAATTCTGGGAGGCTGCGGTGTTGAAAACTCTCTCCTGGAATCAAATCCCAGTGCTGTCACTTGCTAGCTGTGTGGTTTGGGGCAAATTACTTACCCTTCCTCAGCTTCATTCTCTGCCTCCTTGAAACAGTGGTAATGATAACCGTCTTAAAGCATTGTTATGAAGATTAAATGAGATGGTCTGTGAACACGGCACTCAATAAACATTCTAGAAATGTTAGCTATTTTTTTTACATACTTGACAATCTAGCTCAGTCTCCTTTTTTGTTCATCATGTAACCATAGTTGACAATCCTATCAGCACTTTTCATAAACCTGTATGAAAGGTAGAGCTCAGCCACATACCAGGTGACGTACCTGTGTTCTATGGCAGCAACTATAAACCCGTGAGATGCCAGGTCAATACCAATAGCAGAATAAATTGTCCTTCAAAACAAAAAGAGGGAAGCGTTCAACTACCAGTCATGATTACAAGGGGTCCACAAATAAACGTAGGAATATGGAGGTAATTATGCCCCTGTAGTAGTGCCCTGGGGTAAAGCAGAGAGCTGTGGTGCTCAAAGGGGGCTGATTTTACCACTCAGGGGATATTTGACAATGTCTGGAGGGGTTTTCATTATCATGAGTAGGGGGAGGGTGTTACTGGCATCTAGTGGATAGAGGGATGCTGCTAAAACCATCCTATGATGCACAAGACTACATTCCACAAGAAATTATCCAGTCCAAAGCATCAGTGGTACCAAGGCTGAGAAACACTGGTGCAGTGATTATAAATATTGCCTTTGAGAATTCTGTTTTTTTTTAACTTTTTATTTTATATTGGAGTATAGTTGATTAACAATGTTGTGAGAGTTTCAGGTGTACAGCAAGGTGGTTCAGTTATACATATTCATGTATCTATTCTTTTTCAAATACTTTTCCTGTTTAGGCTGTTATATAATATTGAGCAGAGTTCCCTGTGCTATACAGTAGATCCTTGTTGGTTATCCGTTTTAAATAGAGCAGTGTGTACGTGTCAATCCCAAACTGAGAGTTCTGGGTTTTAATCTTGCGTCTGCCACTTACCAGCTATGTGACTTTAGGTAATTACATTACTGCATTTCTGTCCTCATCTGTAGAATGGGGACAGATAATAAAGCCTTTGCTTTAGAATAGTGATAAGGTTTTGATAAGATAATACACAGTGCAGGAAGGTGGTACAATGTGACGCTTAAGAGAACAGGACCTACACTCTGACCACTGCAGGTGATTGTATCCTGGTTCCCTCACTTATTAGCTCTCTACCTTGGATAAGTCACTTATCTTTTCTCTGCCTTAGTGCTTTATCTGTAGAAGGGTGATGTTATAAGATTATGGTACCTGGTCGGGTTACTGTAAGGATTAAGTAAGTTACACAGTTTCAGTGCTTATAACCGTGTCTGCAACAGGGGAAATAACCGAACACACGTTAGCTGTTATGTAAATGACTGGACAGGGTGAGATGCTTAAAGGATCATGTGCTAATTAGCAACTACATTCAGAATCCCTTCCACATCTTTGCTCTGCACAATCTTCTCTCCTGTCATGTATTCAATAGGAAATGGCCATAAGGAACAAAAAGGAGGTAGGCACCATGTCTTGTACTCCTGACAATGCAGGACCAACTCAGGAAGGGAAAATCATCTAGTACAGGGATCAGCAAAACCTTTTCGGTAAAAAGCCAGAGAGTAATTGCTTCCAGCTCTGTGGGCCACACGCTATGTGTCACAACTGCTCAGCTCTGCTGTTACAGCACAAAAGCGGCAGAGACAATGGGGGAAATGAATGAGTGTGGCTGAGTTGCAATAAAACCTTATTTACAGAAGCAGGCAGCAGGCTGGAGCTGGCCCTCAGATTCTGAGATGACAACCACTGGTCTAGAAGGAATCAAATAACTAGCTGGACTACGATAACTTCTTATTGCAGATGCTACACAATTTCTTACCAGCTAAAAGCCACTCTTCTGAAAGTCTTATAATCCTCTGAAGGGGGAGACGGGGAGGCAGTTGAGAAGATGTAGGAAGAAAGTGGAGGGCGTGCGGTGGCCGTGAAAATGTGCCACTCGTCATGGCACAGAGATCACCGTTGACTAAAGACCCCTCGCAGATCCCACCCCTGTGGATTCGAGTGAAAGCTAGGCTTCCTGTGGGTCGGTCCCAGCGACTGGACATGGTGTGGGTTTAACGCAGGTCCTTTCCTGTGAGGTGCAGAGCTCCTCTGAGGAGCAGTTCTTTTTTTTTTTTTTTAGCCTTCCACTGCGCCACCAGGGAAGCCCTGAGGAGCAGTTCTTGGTCAAGCACTCCCTCCATCGGCCTGGCCCAATCTTTCTTAGAATTGTGCTGCGGTCTCGAGATGCTCCGTATCCAGTCCTTCTGTCTCCCACCTCCTTCCCAGGTGTCCAGCCTGCATCATGAAAGCTCTCCCCGTCTTTTCTGCTTCTGCTCTTTCCCTTCTATCCTCCATGGGCATTTTGTAATACACGTCTTTCACCGCTAATCTAGTCATGGTGGCTGTTTCTCGGAGGACCTGAACTAATACGATGAATGATTTTGAGAGTGTAAATACTATAATATAGAAAGACAACAACCCAAAATGCGACAGCCTGTCTTCCTCTGTTGTGAAGCTGGTCTCCATGGGCTGGAGGCAGGAAAAAACAGGGCTATAGGACCGATCAACAGATCCCAGCTAATTCCTGAGGAACGCCAAGTCCTCCAGGACAGGGGACAGCCTGACACTCCATAATCTGCTGTCCCTCTTCTGGGGGAAAACTGCATTCAGTCATTTGTCCCTAGAATCTAAAGTCGTTCAACCTCTGAGACTTTACCTGAATGCTCCAAGACCATGAGAAAAAATAATGAGTGGGTATTTCTCCCCAGTCCTCAGAGGGGAATTCCAGGCTGCAGGAGTTGTCATTGAACCTAGACAGCAGTGGGAGACTGTAATTAGTGTTTTTTCTGACTTGAGTGTTGCTATTTAATTTAACATATCTCCTTAGTATAAAATTCTGACCCATGGAATTCATGTTTTTATGCATTAATAGTAAATTCATTAAAAAAGTCTCCTACTAGATACCACCAACCGAGGGCCTGAACTATGTGTTTTTCCTAGGACCGTACGATCATTAACTATCGGTTCTCACTGCCAGCTCTGAACTTGAGGTGAGACATTTTCCTACTTAGAGGTGTATTCGGGAAGGCCGTTCCTTATGATGAATCCCAGGTTTGGGCAAAACTTCAGAGGGAATGTTCTGAAACTAAACTACCAGTAAACCTCAGGAATATTACACTGAGATCCAGAATCTTCAGATCGGAGAATCATCTCATTCTAACTTGATCAAAATCAAGAGGAAGGTGGAGAGATCTTCGACTGCACACTTAGATGTAGCTTTGGAGGAAGCTCTGCCACTTACTAGCTACTGACCTTGGGCGAGTCAAGAGAACTCTCTGAGCCTCAGACTCCTATAAAATGAGGGAAATGATATCTATCTCAGGGGGGTTTTGTCAGAGTCATATTTAAGTAGGAAAATGTAAAGCATATCTATCCAGTCACATAGTAAAGGGCTCAAAAAAATGGAAGAGGTTGTCTCTTCTTCCTTCACTTCTCGCTTGTTATTGTCATCATTATCATCAATTATTTGTGTTTCACTTTCACATCAATACGATGCAGATGTGGTCATGAAGACTGCATGTGATGATTGCTATGGAAGTGACTTATAAGTTATTCAGCATCGTAAAGATGCGTAGTGATAATATTTTCATCATTTCTCTTATAAATTGATTCTTAAGAAAACTCCAACGAGATGTTTAAAATGAAGGCCAAAAGTTGTAGGTATTTCTGAGGGGGAAATTTGAAGACATGGTTAACATCAACCCAACAGTAGTGTCTGGTCAAACAGATAAGGAAGGACAACTCAATATTAGCGAAATACAGACATATTAAGTGATGAATGCACATCGGATTGTCTTAGTGAGAGAGGCTGGCCGCTTGGGGATCGGTGATGGGAATGAAAGTAGTTTCCTCATTTATGACATGTAAGAAATTAGCTTTCTCTCCTTTGTTTAGGATCTGGAGAGTTATGGAGGCTTCTGTTTTCTTTCTCTCTTTGCCCAACTGTAGAAAGCACTTTAGCGCAGAGCATAGAAGGTAGTAGTCACATCAGTCCAGCTGCTGGTCTCACCACATGATTGCCTCCAAGAATATGTAAGAAGCAAAAATCAGGCCAGCCATAGAGAGATGTTAGAGCCAGCCTGAAAGTCTGATACCTTCACTCCCTCCACGCACCCCATCGTATTCAGAATAGACAAAACGAGAACCCTTGGTTCTCTGATAGTTACCTGGCCTTTTAAGAAATACTCTGTCATCTTAGGAGATGTCTGGACAGGAGACAATCTACTTTGGTCTTTCACTGCCTGAAACTCCTGCTATTTTCAAGCTTTTCTTATATTCTAGAGCCTAAAAGCAGAAGCAACACAAATCTTACCGAAGAATAAGCTCAAAATTTTGCCCATAAGCCAGTGTGTTCCAAGAAATTTACTAAGACCAAAAAAATATTCTTTGTTTGGGATCCAAAGGGTGTCACAGTGACCATGATCTTGGGATGGATAATACAAACGCAAGAAGGTGCCCTGTAGAGGAAAGAAGTTAATGTACTTTTAGTCAAGTTGCTTCTTAAACATGTTCTAACAGCTATTTTGCATATTTAATTAGCGGGGACCCAAATACTTCTATTGCGCAAGAGGTCCAGAGAGCTTTTTAAGTTGCCGTAGTGATTGAATGCAGTCAAAAGGAAGAGAAATAGAACAACAGTGTGCTTTTTGAGTGAAAAGAAAGTATGAGCAGCCTGGTTTCAGCCATCAAAGAAGGGGGAAGAAAGAGTTTATAGTTAATCCGATGAGAGCAACGAATTGGGGAATGAATTAAACTGCCAAAGGCTTCCCAGGAGACCATACAAATGGCAAAATAAGTCTTTCTCAGTTGAGGGCAAGGTCAGGTTTCAAAACCTTCTCATGGGCCATAGCCACAGTCAATATTAGAATATAAGGATAAGTGGTATTAGTCAAATCACTACCTTATTCGTGTAATCAAACATCAAGTCTGTACAACCGACGGAATAAGATCCATTTCCTCTGGGGATTTTAGTTTGGCCAAACATTGCAGCAGCCATCAGAGCTTGTAGTTTTTTGAACCACGCTGGAAAACAGGTCAATATTATTTCACTTGTCAGCCGTTACACCCCAGACTTTATTACACAAAGAAACTCCAAGAGAATCAAGGGACTACCCATAGTTTCCTGCCTCCATTTCTTTACTAATTAGTAAAATACACAAATAATTATTGAGCGCCTGCTGTATGCAAAGCACTGTGTGGGGAAAAAGATGGCGGTCGACATAGCCCTTTTCCTAAGATGTTGAGGATCAGCTCCCAATCCTTCCAGCTTTGCCCTTACCTTCTACTCCTATCCAGAGCATATTAGAGACCACTTCCCAAATCTGCTTTTCCTAAACATGAACTCTATCCACCTTTCAGATTTGGGCTCACGACTTCCCACTGGAAGCCTTCCTATTGGAACAGCAAAGCCTATGGTCCAGAATGAAACTAAATGACCATCTCCCAACTCCCCCTCTTCATCTTCCAAACACACAGCATGCAACTCCAGAATTCCCTAGCTTGGGGACCCCAAGCCAGAAACCTGGGAATCATGCTACTCTCCTAACCCTTTCTCCTCTATCCCCTACATCCAACCAAGTTCCAATCTCTAACATTTGTTTTTAGCTTAGGATTCTCTCTCCAATGTAGCCTTGCCCCATTAGCTCAACTCTCTCAGTTACACCTTAACTGTTCTTGATCGGACAGTCGCCATCTCTCCCAAGTGTCCTGTTCACCTTGGATCCTGACTCCTTCAACTGCATCTTTCACACAACTCCTGGAGTGATTTAAAGCATGAATCTCACCAGGCAATTCTTCAAATCCTTCAATGCTTTCCTATCATCACCAGGTATTTTTTCTTGAAGGGGGAATGTACTGGAATCTTTCTGGAAGGCAGTTTGTAGGTTATGTTTAAATCTACACATGGCTTCCAGTGTGGGGTGGCTTATCTTTCCAGTGTTTGGGGGTTGAAGCTCGTAGAGGTTCACAGGTACACAAGTTAAATCCCAAGTTCCCGGGCACTGTAAGAAAGACCCTCCATGATCTGGAGGTCCACTGGCTCCTCCTCTTCTGCTGCTTTTTCCTTTGTTATCTCCCTCCCTGTGCTCCAGCACTGCTGAGTGACGCACGGGGCTGTTCCATGCGTCTACACCTTAGTAAATGCTGTTCCCTGCGCTTGAAATCCCCATGGCAAACTCCTCTTCGACCTTTAATATCTTGATCTTCTCTGAAGCCTGCCCTGACCACCACCCCAGACTTAATCGTTTCATCCTCAGTATCAAATCAATTCCCTGTATATATTTTTATCTTTCTTCCTATCATATTAGAGTAACATTATGTGTCTGCACACTCTGTCTCCCAAGGCTATTTTGTAAGAGCTGCATCCATATCTTTGTATCCTCACATCTTTAACACAATGTCTAGCACATAAGCGGTGCTCAAACAATATCTGTGAAAATGAGTTAAACTAAGCTTTTCACTGTCACTGGGTCTCTTTTGTTTCTGCTAAATGCTTGACTGCATATATATATTTTTTTTAATTAATTAATTAATTTTTGGCTGCATTGTGTCTTTGTTGCTGCACGCAGGCTTTCTCTAGTTGCGGCGAGCAGGGGCTACTCTTTGTTACGGTGCGCGGGCTTCTCATTGCAGTGGCTTCTCTTATTGCGGAGGACGGGCTTTAGGTGCACAGGCTTCAGCAGTTGTGGCATATGGGTTCAGTAGTTGTGGCACACAGGCTTAGTTGCTCCGCAGCATGTGGGATCTTCCCGGACCAGGGCTCGAACCTGTGTCCCCTGCATTGGCAAGTGGACTCTTAACCACTGCGCCACCAGGGAAGGCCCATGGCCTCTATTCTTTTACCCACCCACTCTTGAAACATTTTCTCTCTCTGGTGTCAAAACCCTTTAACACACCTGCAGTTTCACCTGTTCCCCTTTCTAACCCCCAATCAAGTCCTCATGTAATTTCAGGATGGTGAGTCCATATATCAGTGTATCTGGATTCAGTTTTCTAGATTCAGCTTGCCTGCTCCTTTCCTTCTGTTGGACTGTGAGAGGTGTATTCCAGGACATCTGACCCCTGAAAAGGTCTCAGGAAACTTCGAGCTGACCCAGGTTTGAGTGTAGGCCTCTAGGGCCCTGTGGCTGGTGAGTGCCAGGGAGGCTGCAGAAAAGGTTCACCAAACAACAAGGTCCTACTGTACAGCACAGGGAGCTGTATTCAATATCCTGTGATAAACCATAATGGAAAAGAATATGAAAAAGAATATATATGTATAACTGAGTCACTTTGCTGTACAGCAGAAATTAAACACAACATTGTAAATAAACTATACTTCAATAAAATAAACAAGAAAGAAAGAAAGAAAGAAAAAGAAAGAAAGGAAAGAAAAAAGAAAGAAAGAAGGAAGAAAGAAAAGAAAGAAAGAAAGGAAGAAAGGAAGGAAGGAAGGAAGAAAGAAAGAAAGAAAGAAAGAAAGAAAGAAAGAAAGAAAGAGGAAGGAAGGAAGGGAGGGAGGGAGGGAGGGAGGAAAGAAAAGAAAAGAAAGAAAGAAAAGGTTCACCAGCCCGCAGCTAATCTGGTCATGGTCCTAGATTTCCCATTCTCTAACCAACCATCAGCACTCATCACGAAGGAAGAGGCAGGGAAGAGACTTGCCAGGTTGAATGGCCACTCTGTAGATGATATAGTTTTGTGGTTCAGAACTTACAAATGTCACTTCCTATTTTTCTTCAACTCTATTTTAATAGGAGCATTAGAACCTATGGTATGCTGTTAATCTTATTATACATTTTTGGTGATGTTCATTTATCAAATAGTCCTGATGTCCATTCCTGGGGTTGGAGATGGAATGGACACGTGCTAGGAAAATGACACTCTCTTATATGGCTTTACGTCCTCCATTAGCGAATGGGATATCTCTAGCCATGTTTACAAACTTTTTGGCTGCATGATCATATTTTCTATGTATTCATTTATTAAGAATGATACAAATAATCATCTATTATTTTCATCTTTTATTGAATAAACTATTTCTAATAATTTAAAATTTATTTATGCATAATTTTAAAAATATTTATGCATTCATTTTTGAGTAGTTCAAATGAATGGGGCATTGGGCTCCAGGCTGGGATGACAAAGATGAATCAAGCGTGTCCTCAAGTTTCTGACTGTCCAGTAACAGCTTTCCAGTGATTTTCAGACATGGGGGAATAGAGAACATGTTTTGAAATTCCCACTCTGTACCGATAAAAAGCACATGAGGCAAATGTCTCCTAGGTAAGAATTTGCTCGTCATGTAAGATGTTACCTGTTTTCAACATACAGATAAGGGAATGGGAGAATTAATTTAACCTCCTTGAGCTTGACTACAAGCCCTCTGTCTTAGTCACCAGTGTATTACGCACACCTCAGTTCTCTGATAAGTATTGTTGCATGAATGGACCTGTGAGATATGATGCCATTTCCTATGCAAACATAGATAGAAGATCTGGTCCGTTTTCTGCTGTTGCAATCATTTCCCCAACTATGAAGCAGGGCCAGATTTGTAAGGCACTGGTTATGAAAGATCTTTGGTAAATGTCACAGTAAGGAGTCACCCGTCAAGACCGCACAACTAGATCCAGGGCTGCCCTATCTCCCCAGGTGCGTGCGTCTGTGGTACAGACAGTATGGCACCTTGCAGAGGCCGCTGATGCTGCTCACCTGAGGAGACTAAATAGAGAAGTTCATGCATCCCAACCCTCTGGGATTAGCAGGAATTCACAAAGCTCCAGAAGGAATCGCTTTTCAATCAAGGTTATTCTAGGTGACAGGAGATGTCCCTGTCTAGAGATGGCTGTCCCATTCCAGCCGCCACTCCTGGGCTTGACTAAGCCTCCCCCTCTTCTCCTTCCCTCCACCCTGCAAAGTAAGAAAGAGCAAGGGATGCACATCCATGCTCATCTGGAGCTCCGAGTGCCTACTGGTCCCTGCTCCTGCCTGTCATTAGATAGAAAAGATTGTCCCCCTCTGCATCCCAAACTCTAAATCGCCATCTTCTCACACACTCCACCATCAACCAGGACTTCACCTGTTGATCAAGACTCCTGCCTCTCCTTCACCTTCGTGGGGGCAGGTTTGGGGTTGCCTCTGAAGGCACTTCAGGGGAAGTGTGTTACTGCACGGAGAGGGCGTGAGTCAGGGCAATGAGGTATAGAAGGGGCGGTGTAGACCTTCTCTACGGTGACTGCACGCTGAGGTTCCAGCTTGTCTGAAAAGGCCTCATCCTAGGCTGTCCTGCAGTCCTGATGTTGAAGAAGAAGGCACTCCTCTAGTTTCGTTAAGAAGAGGAAAGAGTGAGGCCCTCCCCCCTCCCCCGGGAGAACTGAGGATCTCATCTTCATCAGAATCTTCTTAGAAGTCCACACGTGCAACTTCCCTGGGACCACTTCGAGTCTGGCAACAGGTCAGTGGCTCAAGCCCTTGAACAAATATACCTCTTACCTGATGATTCAATATAGGCAACAGGATTTAGGTCTTGCCAGTAAAAGGGATGAACCAGCGTGAGGCAGGTGCAGAGGCAGAAAAGCGCGTGCAGTTTGGGTGGCAACATCTTGGAAGCTGAGCAGCCGTTTCAGCTTAACCTTCTTCAAGGCAGATGATTAAAAGGAAAAAAAAGACATGCAACAACGAGGACTTAAATAGGCTAACCTATCAGTGAGATTAAAGGACTAGCAACATGATTCCGTGTGTCATAAAGGGAGAAGACATTTGGGAAAACACAGCACATGCAGTTTCTAGGATGGGTTCTTGGAAGGCACCAGGGTGTCAGAGTTCTTGGTCATGCTGGATTGCAGAGCCCAGAAATAACACTTTTAGGTTATAATATTAGGTTTTCGGCCACTAGTTCCCTAACTTTGTAGCAGTCTAGTGTGGTTAGAAAGAAGAGCATCAAACTATAATAATTTTATCACATGTCATAATCATAATCATATCCAAGGGCATGTCTAGCTCCTAGTAAACCCTCAATATGTTTTGGCTAACGTTTCCGTCATGTTTGTAAAATAATCGTGTTGCAGCAGCTGGGTGTGTTTTTGGTGCTGATGATGTTATATTTGGGGGGATCTCTATAACCCTGCTACGCCTGAGAGCCTCCCAAAGGCAGGGGGCAGATCTTACTTGCTGTCCCAAGTGCCTAACGGGGGTCCTGGCATGCAGCTTGTGTGGGAGAAATGTCGGTAGCACTGATGAATACAACTGGACTTGTGATGATAATAAATTATATTACAGGGAGGCTCTTTGCTAACATCTTAGCAGCAAAAACTATCTTGTATTTGTGAATCACTTTTCCCCTTGAAAATCTCTCCCCTCTTTTTGGGGTGATGGAAATGGTCCAGGCCATCACCATCTCATTCTTGAATTTTGCAATAACCTGTCACTGGTCTCCCCGAACCCTATGGTCAATTCCCAATATAGCAGCCAGAGTGATCATGCCATTCCTCGTGCTCAAAGCCCCCAAATGGCTTCACATGACAGAGCAGAAGCCACAGATCTTAAAGTAACATATAAGGCGCTACAGCCTGTACTCAACAGACTCCTGAGCAGACATCCCAGCCTCTCCTGCACACTCACCCACATACTCCCTGCAACTACACGTCTTCCTTGCCATCCAGCAAACATTTCAGGCACCCTCTTGTCCCACCTTGGGATCTGTACCTGTGTTCCTCTTTCAGGAAGGCTCTTTGCCCTGACACCCAAATAACCGGCTCCCTCACTCCTAGGTTTTTGCTTCCATGTTACCTTCTCAGTGAGGCTTTCCCTGACCAGTTTAAAATTACAATCTACCCCCCAACACATACACCAATACGTGCCCTGTTTCCCCAACTGCTTTATTTTTCTGCATAATATTATCACCAATAGAGATTCTCTGGATTACTTGTTAATTGTTTATCTTCCTCTTCCAGCAAGTCAATTCTGTGAGCATAGGGAATTGGGGCTGGGTTTTTTGTTGTTGTTTTCCCTGCTGTTTTCCCAGGACCTACAACAGTGCCCGGCACAGAGTAGGCACCAGTAAATGCCTGCTGCATGGATAAATTCTGAATCCTGGTAGTTTCTAACACATCGGTTACTCACATAAACTGAGCCATGTTTAGTGATCATGTGGGTGTTTGTCCCACTGATACGAATGGGGTACTAACTAGCTGGCATGGTTATTCTGCAGGAAGATGTAGATCCGTGGCCCAGAAATCAGTGTTCCTGAGTAGCTATGTGCTCCCCTGAATTTCCTGGCCTCCCTGGTAGCTAGACGGGACTGATTTCCGATAAATGGGAATTTGAATGGAAGTGGCCTAGGACATTTATGCGTCAGTATGTCTCTCCATTCCTTCCTTTCCTTCATTCAACAAACTTAGAAGCCACATGTGTGTCTCCAGATGGAGGAAGTCTGGATCCTTCATCACTGAGCAGAAAAGAGCCTATGCCAGTTCATATGGCCTTTTATGAACAAGAAATAAACCTTTGTTGTGTTAACCCATTGAAATCTCCAGGTTAAGTTGTTTTCCATTATGACAGTGCAACAGGGCCGATTCTGAGTAACATCAGATCTGCAGTCATTCAGTCGATGGGTACTTACTAAGCAAATGCTACACACCCTCTGCTATGTCAACAACTGTGGTAAATACCGGAGAATTTGACATAATCCCTGCTCTAAAAGAGCTTACAATAAGGGTTCAGAAACAAGACTCACATCTATAATACAGGAAGAAAGCAAATGACAAGGACATTTCCAAATTCTCAGATGATATGGTACAAATTCTCAGGGCAACAGGAATTCGGAGAGAAAGATTTCAGAGGAGACAGGGCTATAGAAAGGTCAGCTCTTATCACACAGGCTAAAAATCCAGATAGGTAGCTGGGAAAACTGTCCCTGGAGCTCTAAGCTTCTTGGTTATTTGTAGAGTGAGTCTGGCATTTCCTTATTCCATATCTTTTTTTAGGGGGGTGGGGGGAATCAGAAAAAGCATGTACAGTTTAACTCCTTAAATTATTTATAATATTGGTTGACTTCAGTTTATCTTATTTCACTATTATTTTCAATTTTATTATAACGTTAATACATGACTTCAAAATTCAACCATGACAATAAAGTAAATTAAGAAATGGAGCTGTCTCTGCACTAATAATCCCTTGCCAACAGACGTTTTTCCAGATGCATTTCCATGCGTAAATACATGTACACATACACAATACAGACAAACATATACACCCATACATATAAATATACATACATATATAGCTTTAAAGTTTGTTTATAAAACGTCATACGATATATTCAACTTCCATTTTTAATTTGAAAATATATTATAAATATCTTTTCATATGAGTACCTAGCACTATAATTTGTCTTTTTATTTAAAAATGGCACCTAGGAGTTGCTAAAAAAAAGTTTGCTCACTAAATAGATGATAATATTGCTAACATTTGAACACTTACTAAGTGCCAAGTATTTTGCACAGTTTCTGGCACATGGTCCCTTACTCAATCATCACCAAAACAATCTGTCAGGGGAGCTTAATTATCCCCATTCTACTGATGAGGAAACTGAGGCCAGAAAAGTTTAAGTGACTTGTTCTAATCACACAGCTAGCAAGTGCTGGAGGTAGGGCTTAAGCCCAGATTGCCTGAATGCCACCTTTTACCCACCACATGGCATCTTGATATAATGTCAAATTCTGTTCACTCTAAAACCAAAATCTTCTAAAGTTAATGAACAGAACAGTTATTTTAATGATGCTAAACTGGTCAGAGCTGGATTGAGAGATGACTTAACAAAGAATTAGAAATTGTTCTCCAAAGAGATGAGACTCTGTCTCATTGTTCTTGCCCTAATTTATATTGGAGCAACATGCCAAGACCCTTGGAAACTTCAGAGTACTGTGTATGAATCCCGAGACATAGCTAAGTTTCCCAAATAAGCAATAGAAGAAGTTGCACTGAAGCCAGGCTGGATCCTCACAAGCCTCCACTGCTACCCCTCTGTTACAATGTCACCACTTGGATTTTCATCAAGTAACATCATCCACAGAAAGTATTTACCACTCCTGGTGCTTACAGCCCAGGCTGAATAAGGGGAGTGTCGTTCAGCCCATTGGAAGATCACGAGGGATGAAGAGGTGAAAAAGAGAAGACAAAGTGAAACACATAAGGAATCAACAGTGATTTTTAGGAACCCTGCACTAACCCCAAGAAGGCTCACTTGCCCATAGCAACTTGGGTATTCATCACATCTTCCCTGTCAATAACCTCAGGAAGAAGTAGAGACAGCCAATGGCTAGCAAGGCTTCCCCGAGTCCTCCAAGCAGGACTGGGGTGCTCTGCCCTCCCCATGATTCCTACCAGACCAGTGCCATGGCCATCACCTTTTGTCCTTATAGTGGAACCGGCAGAGTTAAGGCCAGGTGAAATGGCCCGCGCCAGTTCCCTGCCTAACCTCAGGCAGGCTGCAAGGCTCTTGCAGAACCTTTGAACACGCTGACTCCTGAGACCCATCGCAGACTTTCTGATGCAGAATCTTCAGAAGGCAGGTCCAGGCATCTATATGTTAGCTCCCTATGGGCTCTGGTATAGCCAGTACCAGGAGGCAGTGTTTGGAAATGTCTGCAATGGAACAGTAAGAGTACTGTTTGCTGAGTTTTTTTCATCACCCTATATATGTGCTATCTGACCTCATTCCCAGAGTAATAATTCTCCAAATAATTCAATGACTGGCTGCCTCATTCATGCATTTGTTCACGAGTCCATTTACTCAATTTTAAGAGTGACTATGTGTCAGTCACTATGTTTCAGATTAAAAGATTTCAAAAATAGATGTGATTTTTGTCTTTAAAATCCCTAGCAGGGAAAGCGATTGTCGAGCGGTCATAATGAGGAATAATAGCACAATAACTGAGGCAGAAGAACGGGTAAGTGACCTGGAAGACAGAATAGTGGAATTCACTGCCATGGAACAGAATAAAGAAAAAAGAATGAAAAGAAATGAAGCCAGCGTAGAGACCTCTGGGACAACATTAAATGCACCAACATTCGCATGATAGGGGTCCCAGAAAGAGAAGTGAGAGAGGAAGGACCCAAGAAAATATTTGAAGAGATTATAGTCGAAAACTTCCCTAACATGGGAAAGCAAATAGCCACCCAAGTCCAGGAAGAGCAGAGAGTCCCAGGATAAACCCAAGGAGAAACACGCCCAGACACATGGTAATTAAATTGACAAAAATTAAAGACAAAGAAAAAATATTAAAAGCAACAGGGGAAAAACGACAAATAACATACAAGGGAACTCCCATAAGGTTAACAGCTGATTTCTCAGCAGAAACTCTACAAGCCAGAAGGGGGTGGCACGATATATTTAAAGTGATGAAGGGGAAGAACCTACAACCAAGATTACTCTACTGGGCAAGAATCTCATTCAGATTTGACAGAGAAATCAAAAGCTTTACAGACAAGCAAAAGCTACAAGAATTCAGCACCAGCAAACCAGCTCTACAACAAATGCTAAAGGAACTTCTCTAAGTGGGAAACACAAGAGAAGAAGAGGACCTACAAAAACAAACCCAAAACAATTAAGAAAGTGGGAATAGGAACATGCATATTGATAATTACCTTAAATGTGAATGGATTAAATGCTCAACCAAAAGACACAGACTGGCTGAATGGATACAAAAACAAGACCCTTATATATGCTGTCTACAAGAGACCCACTTCAGACCTAGGGACACATGCAGACTGAAAGTGAGGGGATGGAAAAATATTTTCCATGCAAGTGGAAATCAAAAGAAAGCTGGAGTAGCAATACTCATATCAGATAAAATAGGCTTTAGAACAAAGAATGTTATAAGAGACAAGGAAGGACACTACATAATGATCAATGATCAGGGGATCAACTCAAGAAGAAGATGTAACAATTATAAATATATATGCACCCAACATAGAAGCACGTCAATACATAAGGCAAATGCTAACAGCTATAAAAGAGGAAATTGTCAGTAACACAACAATAGTGGGGGACTTTAACACTTCACTTACACCACTGGACAGATTACCCAGACAGAAAATTAATAAGGAAACACAAGCTTTAAATGACACAATAGACCAGATATAGTTGATATTTATAGGGCATTCCATCCGAAAACAGCAGATTGCACTTTCTTCTCAAGTGCACATGGAACATTCTCCAGGATAGATCACATCTTGGGTCACAAATCAAGCCTCGGTAAATTTGAGACAATTGAAATCATATCCAGCTTCTTTTCTGACCACAACGTTATGAGATTAGAAATCCATTACAGTGAAAAAAAAACGTAAAAAACAAACACATGGAGGCTAAACAATACGTTCCTAAATAACCAAGAGATCATTGAAGAAATCAAAGAGGAAGTCAAAAAATACCTAGAGACAAATGACAATGAAAACACGATGATCCAAAACCTATGGGATGCAGCACACCCAGTTCTAAGAGGGAAGTTTATAGCAATACAAGCCTACCTCAAGAAACAAGAAAAATCTCAGATAAACAATCTAACTTTACACCTAAAGGTTCTTTGAGAAGATAAACAAAATTGATAAACCTTTAGTCAGACTCATCAGGAAAAAGAGGGAGAGGGTTCAAATCAATAAAATTAGAAACGAAAAAGAAGTTACAACAGACACCACAGGAATACAAAGCATCCTAAGAGACTACTACAAGCAACTCTATGCCAATAAAATGGACAACCTGGAAGAAATGAACAAATTCTTAGAAAGCTATAACCTTCCAAAACTGAACCAGGAAGAAATAGAATATATGAACAGACCAATCACAAGTAATGAAATTGAAACTGTGATTAAAAGCCTTCCAACAAACAAAAGCCCAGGACCAGAGGGCTTCACAGGTGAATTCTATCAAACATTTAGAGAAGAGCTAACAGCCATGTTCTCAAACTCTTCCAAAAAATTGCAGAGGCAGGAGCACTCTCAAACTTGTTGTACAAGGCCACCATCACCCTGATACCAAAACCAGACAAAGATACCACAAAAAAAGAAAATTACAGACCAATATCAGTGATGAATATAGATGCAAAAATCCTCAACAAAATACTAGCAAATGGAATCCAACAACACATTAAAAGGATCATACACCATGATCAAGTGGGATTAACCCTGGGATGCAAGGATTCTTCTATATAGGCAAATCAATCAATGTGATACACCATATTAACAAACTGAAGAATGAAAGACATATGATCATCTCAATAGATGCAGAAAAAGTTTTTGACAAAATTCAACACCTGTTTATGATAAAAACTCTCCAGAAAGTGGGCACAGAGGGAACCTACCTCAGCCTAATAAAGACCATATAGGACAAACCCACAGCAAACATCATTCTCAATGGTGAAAAACTGAAAGCGTTTCCTCTAAGATCAGGAACAAGACAAGGATGTCCACTCTCACCACTATTATTCAACACAGTTTTGGAAGTCCTAGCCACAGCAATCAGAGAAGAAAAAGAAATAAAAGGAATACGAATTGGAAAAGAACAAGTAAAACTGCCACTGTTTGCAGATGACATGATACTAAACATACAGAATCCTAAAGATGACACCAGAACACTACTAGAGCTAATCAATGAATTTGGTAATGTAGCAGGATACAAAATTAATGCACAGAAATCTCTTGCATTCCTATACACTAACAATGAAAGATCAGAAAGAGAAATTAAGGAAACAATCCCATTCACCAATGCAACAAAAAGAATAAAATACCTAGGAATAAACCTACCTAAGGAGGTAAAAGACCTGTACTCAGAAAACTATAAGGCACTGATGAAAGAAATCAAAGATGATACAAACAGATGGAGAGATATACCATGTTCTTGGATTGGAAGAATCAGTCTTGTCAAAATGACTTTACTACCCAAAGCAATCTACAGATTCAATGCAATCCCTTATCAAATTACCAATGGCATTTTTTACAGAAGTAGAACAAAAAATACTAAAATTTGTATGGAGACACAAAAGACCCCGTATAGCCAAAGCAGTCTTGAGGGAAAAACGCGGGGCTGGAGAAACCAGACTCCCTGACTTCAGACTATACTACAAAGCCACAGTAATCAAGGCAATATGGTGTGGCACAAAAACAGAAATATAGATCAATGGAGTAAGATGGAAAGCCAGAGATAAACCCACACACCTATGGTCAACTAATCTATGACAAAGGAAGCAAGCATATACGATGGAGAAAATACAGTCTCTTCAATAAGTGATGCTGGGAAAACTGGACAGCTACATGTAAAAGAATGAAATTAGAACACTCCCTAACGCCATATAGAAAAATAAACTCAGAATGGATTAAAGACCTAAATCTAAGACCGGACACTATAAAACTCTTAGAGGAAAACATAGATAGAACACTCTTTGACATAAATGACAGCAAGATCTCTTTTGACCCACCTCCTACAGTAATGGAAATAAAAACAAAAATAAACAAATGGGACCTAATGAAACTTAAAAGCTTTTGCCCAGCAAAGGAAACTATAAACAAGACAAAAAGACAACCCTCAGAATGGGAGAAAATATCTGCAAACGAATCAACGGACAAAGGCTTAATCTCCAAAATATATAAACAGCTCATGCAGCTCAACATTAAAAAAAACAAACAACTCAATCAAAAAATGGGCAGAAGTCCTAAATAGACATTTCTCCAAAGAAGACATACAGATGGCCAAGAGGCACATGAAAAGCTGCTCAACATCACTAATTATTAGAGAAATGCAAATCAAAACTACAATGAGGTATCACCTCACACCAGTTAGAACGGGCATCATCAGAAAATCTACAAAGAACAATTGCTGGAGAGGGTGTAGAGAAAAGGGAACCCTCTTGCACTGTTGGTGGGAATGTAAATTGATACAGTCACTATGGAGAACAGCATGGAGGTTCCTTAAAAAACTCCAAATGAATTACCATATGTCCCAGCAATCCCACTACCAGGCATACACACAGAGGAAACCATAATTCAAAAAGACACATGCACTCCAGTGTTCATTGCAGCACTATTTATAATAGCCAGGTCATGGAAGCAACCTAAATGCCTATCGACCGACGAATGGACAAAGGAGATGTGGTACGTGTATATACAATGGTATATTACTCAGCCATAAAAAGGAACGAAATTGGGTCATCTGTAGAGACATGGATGGACCTAGAGACTGTCATACAGAGTGAAGTAAGTCAGAAAGAGAAAAACAAATATTGTATGTGGAATCTAGAAAAATGGTACAGATGAACTGGTTTGCAAGGCAGCAATAGAGACAGAGATGTAGAGAACAAATGTATGGACACCAAGGGGGGGAAGTGGGGGTGGGGGTGGGATGAATTGGGAGATTGGAATTGACATATATACATTAATATGTATAACATAGATAACTAAGAAAAACCTGCTGTATAAAAAATAAATAAATAAAATTAAATTTTTTTTAAAAAAAGAAGGCCATCCCCTTCCCCTTCCTATGGACCAGGCCAATACTTAATGCTCGGATCCCTGAGTTCAGTGTTAGCCCAAGATTAGGTTCCAGGCCTTTGTAACTGTCAACACTTCGAAGGGGTGCATTTCCCGGCTCCTACTCATAGACCAACCTCCTGGCTCCTACTCATAGACCAACCTCCTGGCTCAGCATTCTTTTTGGGGTCAAAGGTAATTTGTTCAATACTGATTTGTTAACACAAATCCCTCTCGAACCTGAACACGTAAGTCCCTCAAGGGCTCCCAGCCCCCTTATGAGCCCACCCACCTCTCCCTCCTCCTTCCTCCCATTTCCGCAGCCACCTCGGAAGCCAGAGGTCTGAATGAAAGCCTGACCTTTTCGTTTTTAGAGCTAGAAAGGTCTATGAGAGGCTCCAGGTAATGACGGGGAAGAGAATGTTCTCTGTTTCTGGTTCTGTTTGGCTTTTTAAAAACAAGCCTCCCGCAGAGTCAGGGTAGCGCAGCCGAGATCTTATCTGGGCTGCAGCCTGGAGCTCTGGGACATGGGGAGTAAGTAATCGGAGCAGAAAAGGTTTGGGAGAACTGGGCTCGAATTCCATCACCCTCCCCGCAAAGATCCCAGAGCTGTTCGGAGGGCGGCAGGGAAGGCGAGCCCAGCTCCGGCTTGGAGGTGGGTGCGGGCGGGGTCCCAGCCCTCCAACCCCCATCCTCCCCCATCCTCCCATCCCCATCCTTTCAGCCCCCAACCTCCCAGCCCCCCAGCCGGCGGCAACCCCCGGCTCCCACCCGCCCCGGCGTACCTCGTCACCCGGGCACCGCGATGAGCTGCTTGCGGGAACCGGGACCGGGCGCGCCGACCCCTTTGCTGCTTGCTCGCTGCCAGTACCGCAGGGTCTGTCGCCCGCTGTCACCGGGTCACCGTGGCCGCGGGGCGGCGGGCGAGGGGCTGCGCGCTGGCTTCGCGCTCCTTCTGCCCCGCGCCGTCTGGTCGCCCCGACTCTGACCTCCCCCGGCGCCGCAGGAGGAGGGAAGGGGTGGAGCTGAGGCCACCGTCCTCCCACCAGCAGAGGCGCTGGGACGCGGGCGAGCTCGGCGAACACAGCACCCTCCCAGGGCTGGCTGTCTGCAATCTGGACCCGCGGGTTAACTTAACCCCCTTCCCCCCCGGGACCGACCCACGCGTGCAGAGAGCGGGTGCTGCGCCCCCAGTTCCTGTTCTCAGACTCTATTCCGATCAGATCTTTCCCAGTTCCATTCACCCCCCCCATCGCGCCGACCTTGCTCGTTTCACTAAATTCCCGGTTACCCTGTTTCCATCTGCAATCCGCAATGCCTTGCGCAGTCCGCTTTCCGTTTTATAGTACACTGGAACTAGAAATTATGTGGACTATGCTCCGGCTTGGAAGGCCTGCCACTGAGTTAGTTTCATTTCTCCGTGGAAATACAGTGAAGGGCAATCAGGAAGAGCTTTTATGACTTGGGGGGAAATGGTGTGAAAAGGGGCCATCTGATAGCTCAGCTTAACCCAGTTCTTTGCGGTTTCGCTGAAATTCCTTCCTTCATTTTCCAATGCTTTCTCCTCAATCCAACTTTCTAATTTTAAAATATTCATTTAAAGCGTCAGTTAGAGACTCAGAGAAAGTAGTTTGACATTCATGGGTGGAGTTAATGTTTATGTTTTTAACTAGTGATTTTTGGCTTTTTGGCGAGGTTGGCAGGACTGTAGATGAAATTTATTTTATTTTTATTTGGAGGACTCCAGATTAAGAAGGCATGGATTATAGCTCCTTTCTCACACTTGTTAGTGATGTCACTTTGGGCAAGTTCTTTATCCTTTCTGCTTCTCAGCTTCCTCAAGGGTAAAACGGAGATAATCAAAGTACATTAGTCAGAGGCACCTTGTGAGAACGAAATGCAAATGTATGTGAAATGCTTAAGACAGAGCATACACAGTGCTGTCTAATAGTATTATCTTTAAAGAAGCAGTGACTTATTTAAACCTGACAATAGGTGAACATTTAAACTATCTCAGCCTAATGACAATTTCCTGTACTTCCTGGGATAACCGCCTATGAAACAAATTGCCCCAGAATATTAATCTAAAAGTGTACATGATACACTACGTTAGAGGTCTCTAAGGACCTCCTCCCTTTAACCTTAAGACAGGATGAAGATTCAGAAGACACAATCAGAAAATTCATCATCACACCTAAAAAGGTGGTGGGCTTTGAAAGCAGGTCTTGAAGGCAAGTATGAAATATTTTCTTTCTTTCTTTCCATGTCAACTCTGTGCTTCCTCCCATTGTAATCAGATTACTCTCTCTGAGGAGGTCAGACTGGTTGGCATTTAGCAGGTTAATGTCCTGAGAAGGTCCCCAGTGTAGGGTTGCCAGATTTAGCAAATGAAATACAGGACATCCAGTTAAATTTGAATTTCAGACAAATGACAAAAAGGTTTTAGTATAAGAAGATTCCATACAATATTTGGAACCTATTTATACTCAAAATTATGTGTTGTTTATTTGAAATTCAAATTTAACTGGGCTTCCTGTAATTTTTCTGGCAACCCTAGTCCAGTGAAATGAATAAAGAATGGGCCTCACATTCCAAAGGATGGCAAGTCAACGTAGACATACAGGTTATAAGGTGGATCTGATATGGATTTTGTTTTTGTTTTGATGTAGTGAAAAAAATAAGGTACTTGTGTTTATAAATTGATTCTTTGTTGAGCTGTTTCTTATCTCTTAATTCTTATTCCCATTTCCCATCAATATAGAAGTGCTTCTTTACTCCTTAACATGAAAAAAACTGATGACTCTGTCCTCAATCAAGATTTTGGAATAAATAGTAATAATGTGCTCCATAGTGTTTTCAAATAGTGTTTATTGAGGGCAAACTGTATGTTAGGTACCATTTCAAGGATGACTACCCCTGGAGGCTAAGGAAATCACACCATAGCAAGTGAGCCCTTGTAGGTAAATACAAGGACTGTGGGGTTTCTGAGAAGTGAGTTATTAATTCTCCTTGGAAGGGATGGAAGTGAAAGGCATTCTCACTGCACAGGATCCAAGGAAAAGAGGCTCCAAGCCAGATGAGCCGAGGAGGGAAGCCCCAGGGTGACGGTCTGGAAACTAACCCATCCTGATTAAAGTAATGAAGCTAGAAGAAACAATGGGATTCAATAAAACTAAAAGTATGATTGGGAACTTGGAAACCCTCGAGGCCCTTAGAAGGTAAGAGAATGCAAAAGAAAAAATTAAAAGATTAAATTACTTAAATTTAAAATTGAAGACAATTAAAGTTAAAACTAGAAACTCCAAGAGGGAAAATGTCCAGGAAAGGCATGATGTTAAGTGTGAAATAATTTAAAATGGATTGATTTTGAGCTATTGGGTGGAGACACTATTAAACCTGAAATCTAAAAATATATTTCTCTGAACGGACCAGAGAAGAAAGTATGATCAGAGTATTCCACTAGATGATCGAAAACAACATTCACTAGTCTAACAGTGCAAGCATGCTTACTGGTTTTCAACTCTTAGAAACACCTTTTAAACAAGCCAAAGAAGAATGAACTGTGATTATACAGGAGAATGTAAATATGATTGATTTCTAAAATGTAGAAGTACCTATAGGTAAGTAGGTAGAAGGAGGTAGAAGTGAGGCCTCCTAGGATGGAGAAAAGGTTGAGTTACTAAGGGTCTCATTTTGGAAAATGTCGAGAGTCAAAAGAGATAATGTCCATAGTTAGTAGAACAAAAAGTAAAGGTCTGGATGCGCAGTGACTTTGCAGAGGAGAGATGTAGTGGAGGGCCTGAGTAGAGAGATGTAACTCTATTAGGAGGGTTAGAGAAGAGAAAAGATAGGACCAGGATGGATGTGAGCTAAATGCTCACTCTCCTAGTAGAAATTAGATAGACAGTGCTTAGGATGATACACCAAGAAATAATAATATAGCATACTATTTTGCAAACATGGAGATCACCAGATATCTGAAAAGGAAAATCATTAAGGGTGATTACCTTTGGGGAATTGGGCTGGAGTTGGGGTGAGTTGAGGTGGGAGACTCTCGCTTCTCTCTTTTAGCACCTCAGTACTATTTAACTATTTGGGATATGGGCATGATTACATTGATTCAATATTTAAAATTTTTGAATAGGAACTTGTGAAAAGGAAGGCTTCACCAAGACAGAGGCTTTCAAGAATGAGTAGGAGTTCATCTAGAAGGAAGAGGAAGGCATCCCACAGAATGTGGGACTGCATGAGCCAAGGCACCGGAGCCTAGAAGTGGAGGATACACCTTGGTGATGTCCAGTCCTCTACTGTGACAAGGGCATCAGGTGTATAGACAGGCTGGAGCAGAAGGTAAGGTGAAAAGGTGAGCTGGAACTACTAAAAGAGTCTTCTCAGTAATGCAATGGAGTTCGGACTGTAAGCTCCTTGAGGATAGGAACCATGGCATTTTTATTCCCCTGTGTCCAATACAGAGCCTGGCCCACAGTAGTTGCCCAATAGATGTTTTCTGAATGAATAAGAAATATTTGGGGGCAATGAGGAACCATCAGAGTTTTTAAGCAGAGCAGTAGCAGTACTTATTTTTAGAAGATGGCTTTGAACTGAAAAAAGATAAGTTGAGATTGGAGAAACCAAAAGCAGGGGATGAATTAGGAGACTATTATGTGAAAGCCGATATAAAACAGGATAGTGACAGTGGGGACTGAGATTGGAAGATCTACTTGAGAGATATGAACAAGGCAGAAATGGCCATGAGGGATAAAGCAGAGGGATGAGTCCAAAATGGCCGTGAGATTTCTAGCTGGGGAAACCAGGTAGATGATGGAGCCATTGATTGACACAGGAAATTAGGGAAAAGGAACAGGTTGTAGAAGTGGGATCATAAACACAATTCTGTGCATACTGAGTTTGAAAGACCCAAGGATGATGTTTATAAATTGTGGGTCTTGAACCACTGATGGCTTATGAAATCTACTTGGTGAGTGGGTACAAATATTTTTTAATGAAATGGAACATGACAACTTTTAAAGTGCATCACATGTGGCAAAGTTTAGTGCTGTTTCATCGAATTTGGTTTCCATAGCATATATATGTAACTGACATAAAACCTCTTTTCTGCAGTATGTCAAAAAAATAGTTTGAGACCCTTTGCCCTTGGGTACCAAGTGGTGTGTGAAGTCAACTTATCCCTGCTCGAGAGAGCCACTGTGCACATTTTCCAGCTCTCTCTGCAGTGACTTCATGTGGGTGGCTTGAATTCAGCAAATACTCCAAAATGTGATTTTTCTCCCCTCTAGTGAGCCAGCACACTGAGTGGTTAGTTATACAGGTCTGAGGCTCAATATAGAGACCTGGGCAGAAGTCATTTATTTAGAGATAAAAATACTGAGAGTGCATGGAATTGATATGGAGTGTTTTTAGACAGGGTAGTGGTAGAAAAAATTCTAAAGAACAGTCGCATTCATGGAAGGTATGAGGAAGAGGAGGTCGTGAATGAAATCGTGAGGTTGGTCAAAGTGAGGATAGAAAATGGGAGAGAGGAGCTTTACGGAAGTCAAGAGAGAAAGGAGTTTAAAAGATATGATCGACACTGTTGATTAAATAGAATTGACTAAAGCAAGGGCTGTGGGATTTCCCAATCAGGAAGGCATCGGTGACACCTAAGACCAGTTTGAGTATAACAGAGGGGTTAAGGCAGGGAGTCAGTAAGGAATAAAGGGTACAAAGACAATATGTGTCGACTACTTTTAAGACATTTTATGGAAAAGAAAAGACACGTGGCTATAGTTTGAGTGAAAGAAAGCACGAAGAGAGTGAAAATCTGGGGAATGGCAATGAGAACTGCCTGAGGATGTTTGAATCTTTCTGAGCCCCATGGTGGCTGGAATCCACTCCTTAGTCATGGATTCAGTCTGTCTGGTGATGTGCTTTCCCTGGTGATGTTTGCCAGTCCAGGAACTAAACAACAGAAGAGGGCTATCTGGGCTTGGAAACTGGGAGAGCAGACTGGCCAGGGGCAGTGAAAAATGAGGGAATTGTTGTTAACGGAAAAAGAATTTTTAGATGGAAATCCAAACAAAATAAAGGAGAAAAATATAGAATACGAGGGTTCCACCATAACCCCAACCTCATTAGGTAATTATTTAACAACTTAGTACATGTCTTCCAGATACTTTTCCAGAGGTAAATGTGTTAATTAAGAGGGCTGAGTCAGACAGACCTGGGCTCGAATCCAGTTCTACCTTTACTAGCTCTAAGGCCCTGGGCAATTTACACAGACTTTAAACCCCTCAGTTTCCTAAGCTGTGAAATAGAAATAATAATATCATCTATATCACGAGGGCTCAGTGAGTATTAAAAGAGGTAATGCATGTAAATTGCCTAGAACAGTATTTGGCAAGCAGAACGAGCACCTGATACATAGATATGTACCTATATATCTATACATCAATACACACATATGTATATATACACATACACCTATGGGAAAGAGATTTCATGTCCATATTACTATACGACACACATATATACTCACACAGCTATGGGAAAGAGACTTCATATCTATATGACTATACATATACGTAACATGAATAACCAGGAAGAACTGAAAAATATTGGTGATTTGAGTGGGTTGGAGGAAACTACCCTGAGGCAGCGTGATGGAAGTCGGGTAGAAGGTCATGATCGAGAATGGAATCTGAAACACAAGACCTCAGAGGTGAAGCACTTCCAGAGGACGGCAGGTCCCAGATGGCCATGCCTCTAAGTTTCAAAAGTGGAGAAGGGATGAAGAATCTTTTATTCAGTATTTTAGCCAATTCCAAAAGTCATCATCCAATGCCAAGCCTAGGCTTCATTCCTCCTTGGCAGGTCTTAATGCCTTCTGTAGACTTGGTTTACTTGTGACTTGGAACTGTGGCTGTCACAAGCGGCTTGTTTGTATTCATTCAGTAATTGGACTCTAAGATCTGGCTTGCCAAACCAGTCTCCAGGACATTTTTCTTTGCCTGAGTCATTGATAACACTGCTACTAACCCCAATCAAGATGTAGGAGGCTTTGTGCGAAGTCCAAGGCACCCGGTGGCGCTGTGATTCACAGTTACCTGGCTCCTTTTTTCGGTTGCCAAGTTATTTGATTCTACACTCACAGTGTCATCCATATCTTCCTTCCCGTTCCTACTGTTACCACAGCTAATCAAGGTCCTTAAAAGCTCTACCCTTGACAATTACAAAATGTTTCTTTTGTTTGTGTGAGTTATAAGTGCTCATTCAACTAATCTAACTACAAAGTATATTCTTTTAAGCTTTTCCCCATATAAACAAGTACATACATATAAACTAAATTATTGGTCACTTTTGTAATATTCTATTTTTTTGAATTTTTGAACTTTATTTTTTTATACAGCAGGTTCTTATTAATCATCAATTTTATGCACATCAGTGTATACATGTCATGTCAATCCCAATCTCCCAATTCATCACACCCCACCCCCACCCCCTGCTGCTCTCCCCCCTTGGTGTCCATACATTTGTTCTCTACATCTGTGTCTCAATTTCTGCCCTGCAAACTGGTTCATCTGTACCATTTTTCTAGGTTCCACATATATGCATTAATATATGATATTTGTTTTTCTCTTTCTGACTTACTTCACTCTGTATGACAGTCTCTAGATCCTTCCACGTCTCAACAAATGATGCAATTCCATTCCTTTTTATGGCTGAGTAATATTCCATTGTATATATGTACCACATCTTCTTTATCCATTCATCTGTCGACGGGCATTTAGGTTGCTTCCATGACCTGGCTATTGTAAATAGTGCTGCAATGAACATTGGGGTGCATGTGTCTTTTTGAAGTATGGTTTTCTATGGGTATATGCCCAGTAGTGGGATTGCTGGACCATATGGTAATTCTATTTTTAGATTTTTGAGGACCCTCCATACTGTTTTCCATAGTGGCTGTATCAATTTACATTCCCAGCAACAGTGCAAGAGGGTTCCTTTTTCTCCACACCCTCTCCAGCATTTGTTGTTTGTAGATTTTCTGATGATGCCCATTCTAACTGGTGTGAGGTGATACCTCACTGTAGTTTTGATTTGCATTTCTCTAAAAATTAGTGATGTTGAGCAGCTTTTCATGTGCCTCTTGGCCATCTGTAGGTCCTCTTTGGAGAAATGTCTATTTAGGTCTGCCCATTTTTTAATTGGGTTGTTTGTTTTTTTAATATTGAGCTGCATGAGCTGTTTATATATTTTGGAGATTAAGCCTTTGTCCATTGATTCGTTTGCAAATATTTTCTCCCATTCTGAGGGTTGTCTTTTCATCTTGTTAATGGTTTCCTTTCCTGTGCAAAAGCTTTTAAGTTTCATTAGGTCCCATGTTTTTATTTTTGTTTTTATTTCCATTACTCTAGGAAGTGGATCAAAAGAGATCTTGCTGTGATTTATGTCAAAGAGTGTTCTTCCTGTTTTCCTCTAAGAGCTTTATAGTGTCTGATCTTACATTTAGGTCTCTAATCCATTATGAGTTTATTTTTGTGTATGGTGTTAGGGAGTGTTCTAATTTCATTCTTTTGCATGTAGCTATCCAGTTTTCCCAGCACCACTTATTGAAGAGACTGTCTTTTCTCCATTATATATCCTTGCCTCCTTTGTCATAGATTAGTTGACCATATGTGCGTGGGTTTATCTATGGGCTTTCCATCTTGTTCAATTGATCTATATTTCTGTTTTTGTGCCATACCATATTGTCTTGATTACTGTAGCTTTGTAGTATAGTCTGAAGTCAGGGAGTCTGATTCCTCCAGTTCTGCTTTTTCCCCTCAAGACTGCTTTGGCTATTTGGGGCCTTTTGTGTCTCCATACAAATTTTAAGATTTTTTGTTCTAGTCCTGTAAAAAAATGCCATTGGTAATTTGATAGGGATTGCATTGAATCTGTAGATTGCTTTGGGTAGTATAGTCATTTTCACAATATTGATTCTCCCAATCCAAGAACATGGTATATCTCTCCTTCTGTTGGTATCATCTTTAATTTCTTTTATCAGTGTCTTATAGTTTTCGGCATACAGGTCTTTTGTCTCCTTAGGTAGATTTATTCCTAGGTATTTTATTCTTTTTGTTGCAATGGTAAATGGGAGTGTTTCCTTAATTACTCTTTCAGATTTTTCATTATTAGTGTATAGGAATGCCAGAGATTTCTGTGCATTAATTTTGTATCCTGAAACTTTACCAGATTCATTGATTAGCTCTAGTAGTTTTCTGGTGGCATCTTTAGGATTCTCTATGTATAGTCTCATGTCATCTGCAAACAGTGACAGTTTTACCTGTTCTTTTCCAATTTGTATTCCTTTTATTCCTTTTTCTTCTCTGATTGCCGTGGCTAGGACTTCCAAAACTGTGTTGAATAATAGTGGTGAGAGTGGACATCCTTGTCTTGTTCCTGATCTTAGAGGAAATGCTTTCAGTTTTTCACCATTAAGAATGATGTTTGCTGTGGGTTTGTCCTATATGGTCTTTATTAGGCTGAGGTAGGTTCCCTCTGTGCCCACTTTCTGGAGAGTTTCTATCATAAATTGGTGTTGAATTTTGTCAAAAGATTTTTCTGCATCTACTGAGATGATCATATGGTTTTTCTTCTTCAATTTGTTAATCTGGTGTATCACATTGATTGATTTGCGTTTATTGAGGAATCTTTGCATCCTTGGGTTAAATCCTACTTGATCATGGTATGATCCTTTTAATGTGTTCTTGGATTCTGTTTGCTAGTATTTTGTTGAGGTTTTTTGCATCTATATTCATCACTGATATTGGTCTGTAACTTTATTTTTTTTACAGTATCTTTGTCTGGTTTTGGTATCAGGGTGATGGTGGCCTCATAGAATGAGTTTGGGAGTGTTCCTTCCTCTGCAATTTTTTGGAAGAGTTTGAGAAGGATGGGTGTTAGCTCTTCTCTAAATGTTTGATAGAATTCACCTGTGAAGCCCTCTGGTCCTGGACTTTTGTTTGTTGGAAGATTTTTAATCACAGTTTCAATTTCATTACTTGTGATTGGTCTATTCGTATTTTCTATTTCTCCCTGGTTCAGTTTTGGAAGGTTATAGCTTTCTAAGAATTTGTCCATTTCTTCCAGGTTGTCCATTTTATTGGCATAGAGTTGCTTGTAGTAGTCTCTTAGGATGCTTTGTATTCCTGATGTTTCTGTTGTAACTTCTTTTTCATTTCTAATTTTACTGATTTGAGTCCTCTCCCTCTTTTTCTTGATGAGTCTGGCTAATGGTTTATCAATATGGTTTATCTTCTCAAAGAACCAGCTTTTAGTTTTATTGATCTTTGCTATTGTTTTCTTTGTTTCTATTTCACTTATTTCTGCTCTAATCTTTATGATTTCTTTCCTGCTGCTAACTTTGGGTTTTGTTTGTTCTTCTTTCTCTAGTTCCTTTAGGTGTAAGGTTAGATTGTTTATTTGATATTTTTCTTGTTTCTTGAGGTAGGTTTGTATTGCTATAAACTTCCCTCTTAGAACTGCTTTTGCTGCATCCCATAGGTTTTGGATCGTCGTGTTTTCATTGTCATTTTTCTCTAGGTATTTTTTGATTTCCTCTTTGATTTCTTCAGTGATCTCTTGGTTATTTAGGAACGTATTGTTTAGCCTCCACGTGTTTGTGTTTTTTACGTTTCTTTCCTTGTAATTCATTTCTAATCTCATAGCACTGTGGTCAGAAAACATGCTTGATATGATTTCAATTTTCTTAAACTTACTGAGGCTTGATTTGTGACCCAAGATGTGATCTATCCTGGAGAATGCTCCATCCGCACTTGAAAAGAAAGTGTAATCTGCTGTTTTTGGATGGAATGTCCTATAAATATCAATTAAATCTATCTGGTCTATTGTGTCATTTAAAGCTGTGTTTCCTTATTAATTTTCTGTTTGCATGATCTGTCCATTGGTGTAAGTGAGGTGTTAAAGTTCCCCACTATCATTGTGTTACTGTCAATTTCCTTTTTTATAGCTGTTAGCATTTGCCTAATGGATTGAGGTGCTCCTATGCTGGGTATATATATATATATATATATATATATATATATATATATATGTACATGGGTCTCTCACTGTTGTGGCCTCTCCCGTTACGGAGCACAGGCTCCGGACGCGCAGGCTCAGCGGCCATGGCTCACGGGCCCAGCCGCTCCGCGGCATGTGGGAGCTTCCCGGACCGGGGCACAGACCCGTGTCCCCTGCATCGGCAGGCAGACTCTCAACCACTGCACCACCAGGGAAGCCCATTATACCCATTCTTTAGATGAGAAAGATGAGGCACAGAATTACTGAGAGTCACACTGCTAGCACTTTTGAGTAGGAGTGGGAAGTAGTACTGGGAAGAGGTTTGAGGCCAATTAGCCTATGTCAGCCCATGAGCTTAGCGTATAATCCTATAGGCAGAAAGGAACCATTGATAGTTTTTGGATAGGGGATTGGCAAGCACTAACCACAGTAGCTAAGATCCAAATACACACTCAGCAGGGCGTACACATGAAGCAACCCTGGATGCAAAGGTATGAGGTAAGAAAGAAACTAAACCATCAGGAACCCTATGGAATCACTCCCTAGGAATAAAGTATTGCAGAGAATTTCCTAAGTGGCATGCTTTTCCCACAGTTGTTTTTTTGGTCATGGAATTGACCAAACTGTCCGACATGACAAAACTCCACCAAGCTGTAGCTGCTGGGGACTACAATTCAGTGAAAAAGATTTTGAAGAAAAGTTTCTGTGGCCCAGACTACAAGGAAGTGGACTGGAATGACCGAACCCCACTTCACTGGGCTGCGATCAAGGGTGAGTAGGCAACGCCTATGCAGATCCATCCCTTCGAGACCACTGTTCATGAGGTTCCCCGTTGGTAGTCGGTGTGGGGTAGTAGAAAGAACATTTCTTGGGAGTCAGATGAATGAATGGGGGCCATTACAATCCTGGCACCTCCACTTATTAGTTGTAGCACCTTAGGCAAGTTATTTAACATCTCCAGGCCTTAGTCTATCCGTCTGTATGATGAGAGCAGTAATGCTGCCTTGGAATCTCGTGGTGAGGATTCAGTAAGGTAGCGAATGTGCACTGCCTAGCAAGTAGTGACTCTCAATTAATGTTAGCTTTCTGCCCTCTTGAGGGCAGAACGGGAACTTTGTCCTGTTCATGGCTGGGGCACGCCAAACAAGGCTCAGTTATAGAACTGGAGGAGGGTCGCGGCAAAAAGTCAGCCAAGGGGCTTGTCAAGACCTTCAGCCATAGAACACCACTGAAGAATGTTAGGGAAGTGTTACAGTCAACCTTGCTTTTAAAAAATTTGTTTTGACTCCCGTATGGCGAATGGGTTGGCGGGAAGCAAGCCTGGCTGCAGAGACGTCAGTTGGGAGAATTTTCCAGTACAAAGTGATGGGAGCTATGCTAAAGCACCTGTCAGTGAACATTTGCTATGCGCTGGGCTGTGTACGTTACGCCTGTGATTCTTTTTTTTTTTTTTTTTTTGCCGTACGCGGGCCTCTCCCGCTGCAGAGCACAGGCTCCGGACGCGCAGGCTCAGCGGCCATGGCCCACGGGCCCACCCGCTCCGCGGAACGTGGTATCTTCCCGCACCGGGGCACGAACCTGCGTCCCCTGCATCGGTAGGTGGACTCTCAACCACTGCGCCACCAGGGAAGCCCCGCCTGTGATTCTTTTGTGCTTCACAAGAACTCAGTAAGGTAAGTGAATACATCCTTAATTGGCAAATGAGGAAACTGAACCTCGGATGTTTGTTTCTCATCTGGGATGCCATGGTTAGCAAGCGGTATTTATTGTCAGGTATAAACCCACATCTCTCTGACGAGAAAACCTGTGCTCTTAATCTGTGCTAGCTTTCATGTAAGTGGGACTTGATGTATTTTTTATTGAGATGTCATTGACATACAACATAATATCAGTTTTAGGTATATAGCATGATTCAATTTTTGTATATATTGTGAGATATCACAGTAAGTCTAGTTAACATCTGCCACCATACATAGTTACAAATTGTTTTCCTTGTGATAACTTTTAAGATCTACTCTCCTAGCAACTTTCAAATATGCAATACAGTATTATTAGCAATAGTCACCATGCTGTACGTTACATCCTCATGACATTTATTTTATAACTAGAAGTTTGTACCTTTTGTACCTTCACCCATCTTGCGCCCGCCCACAGCAACCACGAATCTGTTCTCTGTATCTATGAGCTCCGTTTTTTTCTTTTCAGATTCTATGTATAGTGAGATCATATGATATTTGTCTTTCTCTGTCTGACTTATTTCACTTAGGATAATGCCCTCAAAGTGCGTCCACGTCGTTGCCAAGTATTTGGTTTTGCAGTCGGCATGGAGACTGCCGAAAGCAGAGTGAGCCTTAGGGGTGTTAGCACAGGTCAGGGTAGAGCGACTTGGAAGAAAAAGCAAGATTTCTGGGCAGGGTCTGCAAGAATGGACGGGAGAGGAGGAGAGAACTGATTTACATAAATAACACTAACACAAGATAGAAAGTGACAAGGTCAAAAGAGCAGGTCAGAGGAGGGAGGCTTTGTGGTCTGAATACGGAGAGGTCACTTGCAGCTTGTTGGGGGCACAAAGGCTGAGCGACAAGCAGGTTTGCCGTCCTCGGAATGAACTGTGCTTTTTATCATGCTTTGCGCTTACAATACTGTTTGCCCTGCCTGTATGATCATTTATCCTCTCAAGTTTCATTTGTCCTCATACTGGCTCAAACCTTATCTCCGTGAATGGGCTTTCACCAGTGTCCTTAAGCAAGTCACATACTCACCTTTGGCCTCATATACAAAACAGTGTTTTTGTATGCTTCCCATCGTCCGTGTGTGTATGATGATCGATTCATCTATTTCTCCATCTATCACCTGTTCTAAGATTCTGTAGCTATCGTCTAACTATTCTTTACATAAATCCATCTATACATACAATACGTACGTGATTATAATTTTATTTTCTTCCCTACCTGTTTTTGTACTTTAAATTTTTCTACAATGAACAGACATAGCTTTTACAATTAGGAAAAAATGCAATTAAAAAATAAATGAAGGAAAACAGCCTCCCCATAATATGCAGGTTGCTCTGTTGATGTGAGCACTTTAAAAATGAGTAGGGGGGCTTAGTGGTGCAGTCACTGTCATTAAAACTGACAAGCACTTCAAACTAAGTGCTTGTTTTTGATTCTATGGACATCCCACCCGGGCACCGTTTTTCTCCACCTCGGAGTAGTTTCTTTAGTGTCTGAGACCTCCCTAAGTGTACACTTGGAAATGCTTGAACTTGGCCGCCTTTCTCCTCGACTGGACGGCGGAGGTGCCCAGGCCGCATGCAGAGGGCAGAGGAGACGCCCCTCCGCAGGCCGGGCAGGCTGTCCAGTCCACGGGCATTGGGGGTTGAGAGCTGGTTCCCCTCTCCTAGGGCTGAGCCCCAGTGCCGGGACCACCGCCAGGCCACCAAGCAGAAGGGGCTGCAGCTTGATCAGCGGGATGAAGACTGGGATGCCAAGAAGAGGGAGTTGGAGCTGTCTCTTCCTTCCTCAAAGCAAAACACTAATAAGAAAAAGAATAAGACTCGAGGCCCCACCAGGCTCAGCAATACCAAGGACAGGAGAGTGTGAGAAGGCTGGCATCCCAGGAACTGGAGCTGGGCTTTCTGGCAGGAGACTTTCCTTGGCACCAGACTAGGTGTTGTTTGGTGTGTGTTGTCCTGACATGATTTTACTCCTAGATCATTAATTACCCACATGGCTTCTACCGATAGCTCCTGACTTGTTGTTCAGTCTGGAAGTCTGGCCTGGGGACTCTCTACATGGGCTGTCTCCTCCTTGCCCATACCTGCTGTCCCTAAGTACTACCAAGAGGGGACAAACGTCAGCTGTTTGCATTTTTGTCACCAGTGATTTGCACTGTCAGCATCTCCTGAACCCCTATATGCAATTATAGCATTTCAGGGGCAAAGAAAAATCTTCTCCTAAGGAAACTTGGTTGTTTCGATGAAAAAAAAAAAGTATTGTAACAACAAAACCTCAGAAATTTCCAACATTCTCAGGTCAGTTAATCTATGAAAAAAATTATTTGTTGTCACATAGACCAAGCAAAGAGGTGAAGAGATATAGCTCTGAGTTTGCAGCTATTTTTCTTTTTTTTTTTTGCTTGGGGAAGAAGCCCACAGTCTCAGTAGGGCCATTTTTACCAATGATCCTTTCTACACAGGAGAAACAATTTGGACAATAGACTAGCTCAGTGAGAAATAAAAACCTTAATTTTATTCCACTTAATAATGAGAGCTAGCATAAAATAATGGAACATGTAATTACAACTCTACTTGGTCAACTGTATATTTTAGGAAATCTAAATACAGATCAGATATTTCCAATGAAAATATTGTATCCAAATTGAGATATGCTATAAATATAAAATGCATATCATATTTTGAAGACTTAGGACAAAAATGTAAAATAGCTCGTTAATAATATTGATTACATATTGAAATGATAATATTTTAGATATTAGGTTAAATAAAACATATTACTAACATGAATTCTACCTTTTTGCTTTCAGTTTTTTAAAAAATGTGGCTAGTAGAGTTTTTAAAATTATATAGGTGGCTTGCTTTTTTCCCCCATCAGACAGCACTACAGTAAAAACCAGACAATAGTTAGAGCCTCTACCAGGCAGCTGGCCTAGTGTACTTGAAGTGGCACTTTCTAGGCTTACTAATTTTTCTGCCTAAATCAATGTGTTTAGGCGCCAAACATCATCTTAATTACACACTCCTCAATGCTTATGTTAATACAGGTCATGTTTAGTTGAATTTTCTGAAATAAACAAATGCTTGAGCGTCTTATAGGAAAGCAGTATAGGTGTGGAGGGTGCCTTGTCTAGCGTTTATCCATCCCGAGCATCAATTTCCTTTCTCCAGTCTCTGCAATTCACAGGGATGGTTCCTGCTTGCCATCCTTCAATCAGTCCTCAACCAGTGGCAACAACTCCAGCTGGACCAATAACCATCTTCTCCTGGCAGTATGAAGGGGGAGCCCCTGGGCCCGCTGATTCTGGGGGATGAGGCTAAACTCAGGGGACATGGGGATCTCCGACTTCTTTCCTGACTCACCCTCACACACACATTGCCCTTGACCTCTGTGCAGAGTTTCCATCCTCTCTGCAAGTTCACACTTCTCCCCCACCATGAGCACAGCCCATGCAGAGGCTTGTGGGCCAAGGGAGAAGGGAAAGGGGAAACGGGGAGCTGGAAGGAGGGAGAGGAGGGAGGGGGAGGGGTGGCAGTGTGTGGAAAAGGGCCCAGGCTGCACCACTGAGCCTCCCACCTTGGCAAAAAAAAAAAAAAAGGTCCTTTAGTTTTCCCCTTCGTCACTCATATTGAGCCTTGTCTTCTCATGGGGCCCCCTCACTGATGGCCCGCCCACAGATAAGCCTCCTCCCTCACTGGGTCCCCATTCCCCTCACTGAGCCCTCTGCTGATTCAGAGACCTCAGCCCGCTCAAGGAGCCGCCGTTTCACAATTTCCCTTCCACCCTCAGCTCTGGCCGCACGCCTGCAGAAAGGCCGTCTCAGGACCTGTGACTCTGAGCTGGGTCCAGCGGGGAGGAAGCTGTAGGTTCTGCATCTGCCACCTCAGCTGGGACCCTCCTGGGGTCCTCATGCATCTTCACTCGCACTTCCCTCTTCATCATTGTCTTTGTCCCCTGAGTGACCCCCGGTGGCTCTTCCTCTGGGGCAATTTGTCCTTCCGGGCACTGGCCCCCAGGCGCTGGGCTGACCAAATGGCACTGAAACCGGGCCTGGAGGTCAGACATGGAGGGTGGCCAGATCTGGTCTGGATCTGGTCTGGGTGTCCATTTTCAGAGGACCATTGATGACTAGAGCTCGTGGGCCAGAGGCTGGGATGGGAGGGACGGGGAAACACTGGGGCCGGGCCTGCTCCCTCAACCAGCAGGGGACCCGTGGAGGGGAATTAATAGAGGTGGGAGTAGTAAAAGGGAGGGTATTTTAACAGCCAGGACTCCCACAGTAAAGCTGGCTGCCCTGAGGTGTCTAAACAGACGCCTGAGCATCTTCCAGGGGTACACAAGACTCCGACGTAAGAGTAGGCTGAACTCGGGAGTTTCTGTGGTCCTTCTTCAGCTTTCACACCCCCCATGGATAATAAAAAAAGAAAAAGAATTAAAAAAAAAGTATTCTTCTCCTGGGAACTTGAAGTCTTCATGAGAGCAGGGACCAATAGCGTATAACCTCAGAAGTGTGGAGTAGCTAGTTCTATAATAGGGCTGAGGAAGGGTTGAGGGGTGTTCTAGAAAGAGAAGGAGAAGATGAGGGGAGAGACAGAGAGATTGGGAGGGAGGGAGGGAGAGAGCGCACAAGCCCGCAACTTTCTAGTTTCCAGTTCTGGCTCCTTTCTCAGGAAATCTGCGAGATACCACTTTCGTAACGAGATTTCCCCTTTTGCTTACAGCTCGTTGAACGGTTGTCTTTCCCTTACAACCAGTCTTTCTTCATAAACACAGTATTTTAAGATCACGGGCTTATGAGTCAAATAGACTTAGGTTTGTATCCGCACCTATGAAATAAGCAAAATAATCCTTACTTCCTGGTTTCTGTGTGGATGAGACAACGTGTAACATGCTGGCGTCAACACTCTGCACCTGGTCCATGTAATGGCGATTGTATTGCTATAGGCGTGAGCTCAGCTTTTCCCTGAGAACCCCAAAGGCATCCAGGAAGGATGCCTTTTCTAGGTTGAGTGAGGCTCTCCAGTGTTCAGTCCATAAATACCCCCTCTGCCTAGTGTCATGGCACAGAGAATAGCCCATCTTCCATTGGCTGGACAGACCTGGGCCAAACTGCAGTAAGTGTTCTTAGGGTCCTTCACGTGGTCCATAACCCACGGCCTCTCAGTGTCCTCACTGAGTCCTCCTTTCATTGTTATCCTCATCGAGGCGTTAGGAGGAGGAATATATTTCTTGTCCCATTAGTTTTTGTATAGCTTATAAGAGCAACAGAAAGAGGACGCCAAAATAACTTCCTTGTGTGAAGGATCTGTTGTGATGCAGATTCTGTGCTAAGCACTTTACAGGTACTATGTTATATCGAATCTGTACGACACGCCTGCAAGGCAGGTGTCATTGTACCCAGTTGACATCACAAACTAAAATTCTGAGAGGTTGAGTGACTTGCCCTAGACCACTTGACTGATGGTCATAAAACCTTTAAAGCCTGTCTGGATTGGATGGAGCTTTAACCCTTCAGGGTTAGAGATGTCGGACAGGTTGCTTAACTTCTCTGGATTCCCCGTTCGTAACTTGGGGGAGGATAGAGTGTCTATACCAGAGCATCGTGGGGAGAATTAAATGAGGTAACTCACGTCAAACACTTAGTACAATGCTTTCCACGTTTAAGGGTCTTTAAATTACATGGAAATCTTTTCTTGGCCATGGAAAATTTTTAAAAGTCAGTATTTACTGAACAGATTCCAAGAACTGTACCACACAACAGAGCACTCAGGGTGTATCTTCATGAAATAAAACAGGAAAAATGCAGTCAACAATCTTATTGTTTGGTGTTTTTATGATATCAAAGAGGTTTGTGGGATTTATTTTTCTTTATAACATCAATTATTTGGCATTGCTTGAGAGAGAAGGTCCCAAACAGCTTGGGTTGAGCCAAAAACATTACTAAAGTTTTTTCTTACCAGTGTTCTGACTTTCATCCTTGACCTTATGAATTCAGGCCAACACTTTGTTTTCTGTTTCTGTCCTGTATACTCTGTTGGCAGGCACGTTCACTTAAAAACTCTGAAAAGAGAAACTTCGCGGGTGAGGACAAAAACATCCAACAAAAAAATGAGTTAACCAGATCCCATATTTCACACTGAATTATCCCATCATACTTAAAATGATCATTCAGTTCATCTTCTTTGATTATTGCAATATTGTCTTAGGAGACAATAATATCTTGACTCCTAAATCTCTCCCCCCACAAACGTTTTTGTAATTAAGTAAAGAGATGGCAAATTCAGAAGGTAAAGTGACTAAACTGTGGATTAAAAAATCTCTCAGTAAGGAGACTCTTAAAGTCACTTGATCAAGAATAATACTATTTATATGGGGCTACCATATTCAGAGAAAAGACAGACTTTTAAAATGGAGTTAATACAGAAATCAAAATTAGGAAGAAGAATAGAATGTTTGTCATCTGATCCCAAGCTTGTAATCTAAGCTCACTTCTGAATTCTCATCCTTAGAGACCCCTGGTACCTGTCAAGCTGGGCTGCTCACTGCCTGGTAATATATACCGTGTGTGCTAGGCATGTTACTATGTCCCAGTCAATAATTCTGTGAGGCAAATGTTGCTATAAGTGAGGACATAGGGGTTGAGGGAGGTTAGGTAATTTGCCCAAGTCATATAACTAGCAGAGGCCAGAGCTGGACCTTGGACTTAATCCAGGTCCACAGCCTGGCCACACATCCATGGTGCTACCCTGCCTCTGCACACTGGGCCCTGGTACCTGCTGCCTCTGCTAGACACCTTCTACTTCTGTGAGTTGGGCTGTTTTATAAATGGAATCATGCAGTATTTGTCCTTCTATGACTGGCTTATTTCACGTAGAATAATGTCACCCCACTGCTCAATCAGGTTGGCACCAGAATTTGTGTACTTGTTTGAGCTGAGCTGATAGGTTGAGGGTAATAAGCTTGGGTCTTGAGAGCCACGCTGAATAATCTGAACAATCCCATGTCACACCAGTGCTGACACACCCTGCTGCACCCTGACGAGACTTCTTTTTCCATTTCAAGAGCATGACGAGCAAGCAAAAAGAAATAAAAGAGAAACAGCCAAGCTTGTGAACTGAGTTCCAAAGGCATTGGCTTATAAAAGCAACAGCTATTACGGAATACACACAAGTACACACACACATACACACACACACAAAACCAAACTATAAATAGTAAACTTTAGGGCTTCCCTGGTGGTGCAGTGGTTGAGAGTCCGCCTGCCGATGCAGGGGACACGGGTTCGTGCCCCGGTCCGGGAAGATCCCACATGCCGCAGAGCGGCTGGACCCGTGAGCCATGGCCGCTGAGCCTGCGCGTCCGGAGCCTGTGCTCCGTAACGGGAGAGGCCACAACAGTGAGAGTCCCGCGTACCGCAAAAAAATAAATAAATAAAAATTAAGCTTTATGAGAGAAGGGCCACATAATTTATTATTCTCTTTTAAGATACCATGTTTGAAGATCGTGTCATAACTGAGTGAATGAACCCTGAGTTGTTTTTGTTTTGTCTCGTTTGGCTATAAAAGCTGTTAATTGCTTATGGAGAAAATCCCCAGTGGAAATAAATGAAGATTGGTTAAAGTGAAAGCATAATGCCTGTGTTTTGGAAAAGTGCCATGTCAGAGGGTATGAGAGCATAGGGGTCAGAGTCAAGGCTTTAGCCCCAGAGAGGCTTGGGCTCCAGTGCTCCCCAGCTAAGTGACACTCAGCCAGCTGCTAATTTTTACGAGCCTGTTTCTTCATCTGTAAGGCAGGATAAAGGAGCCCAGACTCACATGGTCATGGGGATCCCAGTACAAAACATTAAAAAGGAAATCTTTGTGGCTTAGTTTGCTCGAAGATTAGCATGATGGGCAGAAACAGGAAGATGATGTAGAGAGTAGAAGCTGTTCTCTCCAATTTCTTTTGCATTAGCTCTTGTAATGATTAAATGGTATATGACCAGGAAGAAAGAACTGAGAAAACTTGACAGGAGCAACCTTTCTCAAAATTAATCAAAACCAAAGGATTCCACAAAAAATAAGATGGATTGATGGAAGGACAGAGGGATGACTAGATGGCTGGAGAGGTGACAAAGTGAACAGTAAGAGCTAGCAGAAAATAGGTATAAGTGTTCTCTGTAAATTTCTTTTAATTTTCTGTATATTAAAAGTTTTCTAGATATAACATTGGGGGAAAAAACTACAGCTTTTCTGTAGCAGCCAGTGGCCTCTGGAAGTGTCTGTGGTACCCCCAAGCCAGGGAATGAGGAACATTCCTTCACACTCTGCTGTGTAGTTGGGGTTTAGGACCCAGTGTAGACAGAGCTGGGCAAGTCCAAGCAATTCAGCTTCCAAGCACTTTGAACTCGAGCAATTCCGTTAGCCTGCTTTATCCCTAGTTTCCTTATTCATAAACAGTGAAAACTGTGCCTGCCTCTTAGGAATAAATGCAAGTATCCCTGGCACCATGATTAGGAAATTCGAGTCATTAATATTCTTAGTATCAGAGTCAAAAGGACCTTCAAATCCATCTAACCCAAACCCCTCATTTTACAGATGGACCATCGGGTGCTCAGAGAGGAAAACTGATTTTCCCAGTGTCACACAGCTGATTAGTTGTAGCACTTGCCTTTGAATTCAGGTCTTCCGTGTTCCAGTCTAGTACTCTGTCATTGCATCAATCTTCCTCCTGAGAAGGCTTGTTTCTTCCATCTTATAAAATGATGCAGACCAACTACATGGCCATCAGGTATCACCAATGATTCTAGTGCAAAAGAGCAAACACCCAGCAAGAGACAACCCAGAGCTGGAGCCGTGGAACTTTCTCCCCCGCTGGCTTTGCTGCTCTGACCCCCACCCTCAGGCAGTCCTAGGTTCCATAGGATCAAGGGGCTTTGAGGCAGCCAGCCTTGAGCTCTCCTTGGACCTTGAGCCTGAGAAGTACCGTGGTTTTTCTGTTTGGGGACCAGAGCATGGCGTGGGGCAACCCCAGGTCCAGCCGCAGCCCCTGGGCAAGCTATCTCTTGCCCCATCTCATTTGACCAGATCAGGGCAAAGAAGCGGCTCCTTCCTGGAATATGACTGGGGTCCAGGCCCGCCTGTATCCACCTATGTTCTTCCATGTTAGCCTACCAAACTCCGAACTCTTGCTAAATTTGCAGAAGAGAAATCAGAGACCTTCTACCCTCTAAGAACCATGTGACTGTTTAGCAACTTTGCCCCAAGGGCTCAGAAATTGGAGAAACAACTTCTACTCTCATCTTCCTACTTCTGCACATCGTGCTGCTTTTCGAGCAAACTAAGCCACAAAGATTTCTTTCTCAACGTTCAGCACTGGAATTCTCTCTTGTGACTGTGGGCTTCTTTATCTGTCGCCATGAAACTTGATCACAGACTCTGAAGAATGCAAAGTAGTGAAATACCTTCCACTGAGAAGTTAAGGTTTCCTATGAAAGAGTGAACTTCGATGCTGCGTATTGCTTTTACAAAAATGTTACGCTGCATACAATTTGGGGGTATCTTTCCTGCCATCAGAGAAATCTCTGGAACTGGCTGATTCTTTGCTAGCCAACACTAGGTGTTTTTTGTTGTTGTTGTTAACAATTTTATTGAGGTATAATGTACATGTCATAAAGTGCTCTCACTATAAATGTAAAATTCAATGCTTTTAAGAATTTTAGAACATTTTCATCACACCCAGGAGATCCCTCCTACCCAATAGACTGTCACTCCACATTCCCACTGCCAGCAAACGTGACCCTCTTTCTCTATAGATCTACCTTTTCTAGACATTTCATAGAAAATAGATAGATGGATTCTTCACAGTAGATCATCATATCTTTATTACTCATAGATTGGGTCCATCATTTAATGATCAACATGGCCCAGGCACTATGCAAGGTGCTTGCCTTAAATGAGCAAAACAGACTGGATCCTGTCCAGCTAGGAAGGCAGGAAGTTAACCCAAAACAATCACAAGTGAAGATGGGCTGTGAAAGGGGTGACCACGGGGTGGGGAAGGGGGCTCCCTGGAGGGTACATGAAGGCAGCTCACAGTTGGCCGTGGGATGGCACCTGGATGATGTCAAGAAGCCTCAGAGGGACTTCAGGCCGGGGTGGGGTGACCTAGGGGCACTGCAAATGGATTGGAGCAGGGCAAGAACACAGGCAGGAAGACCAGCTGGGAAAGTGCTGGCCTAGCCCAGGGGAGAGGGGCCCAGTGGATAAGAACTTGGATCTGTGAGGTGTTTAACCTTGGAAGCTTAACGTCTCTAAACTTCTCATCTGTGAGTTGAGGAGAATAATGTTCTGTCTTCAAAAGATTGTTACTGTGACGATTCAGTGCCAGAGGCGTGGGCAGCGTTTCACAGGGCGTCTGGAGCGAAGGCCGGGCTCAGCCTCTGTGAACTGCTGGGGTCACCCGGGGCCCCATCCCTCCCTCTGCTCAATAAATATGTATTGAGCCTCTGAACTGTATTAAGTGCTGTGACTGACGAGGAAGATGTCATTCCTGCCCTCAAGCCATTTTCCTTGAGCAGGGTAAGTTCTTAACCTTTTCGTACGGTGGACTCCTTTGGTTGCCTGGTGATGCTTCAAGCAAAAGTAACTGGGAGGCACGACCATTGAGTAAGAAGTTGGTAAGTTAAGGAATTGGGGATTCTCTATAGCGTTGAATAGAACTTCAAGCCTAGCTTCGTACGAATTTTACATGTTTCATCACCCCAACATCATGGGTGAAATCACAAATTCCTCCCATTTGTGAGGACATTCTTTTTTTAAATTGAAATCTATTTGTACTAACAATTATCATTTGAAATATCTAAATAAGTTACAAGTGCATTGTAAATTGCTTATCATCTGTGCTTGCTGGAATTTCTCTGAGATTTAAGAGAAAGATTTCTGTGAAACCAAGGCGATAATGTCCAATTTGCTGGAAAGTGGGCGCCCTCTTGTGGACCACGTAATACCAAAGAGACAGATTTCAGTCAGGAAGTATAAAACAGTCTAAATATACTAGCCCAGCGGTCCCCAACATTTTTGGCACCAGGGATCGGTTTCGTGGAAGACAATGTTTCCATGGACGGGGGCTGGGAGGGATGGTTCAGGCGGTGATGCCAGCGAGGGGGAGGGGCAGACGAAGCTTCACTCACTGGCCCGCTGCTCACCTCCTGCTGTGCGGCCCGGTTCCTAACAGGAACCGGTCCCTGGGGGTTGGGGACCCTGCACTAGCTCCACAAATGTACACACTGAATCCCTATGAAAGCAAAAAACATCTTAGAAGTGGATAGTAAGTTTCTTCAAGACATCACAGAACCTTAGAATTTGAGATGTTAATCCTCAAGGTGTGACATCATATTACAGATAAGGAAACCAAAGCTCCAAGAAGTTAGTGACTTGTCCTCAAATCATAAAGCATCACAAATCTGAGGTCCTGCTAAGAATTTAAGACACTCCATGAAGACAGCATTAACATAAAAGACCACACAGAGATACTTGTAGTATGGCAAATATGAAAACAGAAAATTTTTAGTGATGTCTTACTGTTCTGTACTCCTTAAACAGTCTTGAAGTTTCTCTCCCTAGATTAAGTGGATTTGGCGGGGGGGGGGACTTAGGAGGCTGATCCAGTTTAGAAGGGATTAGTGATGCTGACCTGTGATGGGGTGGGGATAATTGGGAAGAGCGTGAAGCGGATGGTTTTGAGAGTTGGTTATGAGGCTGCATCCACAGAACTTACTGAAATCGATTGTTACGAGGAAGAAGAGACAAAGATGGTTCCCGAGTTTCTACTTTGGGGCAGTTGGATGTATTGTAACTGAGGTAGGGGTTTCTTTGAGTAAAGAATGGCTGAAAAAGTTAAGAGATGAGTTGTCTACATGTTTTTAGGATCAGGACGCATAGTCTGAAATCTTTTGTGAGTGTGTATGTCCGCATGGATATTTAATTGACAACAAGGGCATTTGAGAAAGCCTGTACCTGGCTTGCTGGTGTTGATGAGACTCAAAAAAGAAAAAGTCAAGGACATGATGGAGGCTTTGTTCTTTGTTTTATTTTTGTTACTAAACTTTCATCACGCCTGTAATTACAACAGAACTTTAAGATGTAATTGCAACAGAATTAAGTAACTCTAAATTATATAATAATTACATTTAGTTTTAATGATGACCACTTATTGATTCAAACCTCCTTGTTTGATGTTTGTTTGTAATACAATTGCATTGGTGGGCAAACTGGTCAGGCCTGGTTGGTCTCCTTATTGAGTCTAGGTAATTGGATGCATGTTCTAAAATTTCAGGTGGGCTGTACCTTTGGGGAGGGGGCTACATGTCAGATTCCTTGGCTAAAATATTATTCTATTTAGGGGTTTCAGAATTTCATAGGAGGGGGCAAAAAAGAGAGGAGACTTTGGAACAATGGGGGCTTTTCAGGAATGGAAACGGATGATTAAGGACGTGGTTTGGGTCCTAAAAGGGCGGAATAGAGTGTCTCAAATCACACTTGAAGGATAGTCACCAATTTTTCCTACTGGAGAGTCAAAGGGATAAAGCAGATAGAACATGGGCATCAGACAGAGGTGAATTTAAAAGCTGGTTACTGCTTACTGTGTGACCTTGTACAACTCATTAATTTTTCTCGAAGTTTTCTCATCTATAACATAGGTGATGATGATAGTCTCCATGGGGTACTAGCCTACTTGGGCTGTTATAGTAGAATACTGCAGACTGGATGGCTTAAAGAACAGAAATTTATTTTCTCACAGTAATGGAGGCTGGAAAGTCTAAGATCACTGTTCTAACAAATTCCGTTTCTGGTGAGAGCCCTCTTCCTGGCTTGTAGATGGCTGTCTTCCTGCTCTCTCCTCACCTGGTCTTCTCTTAATGCGTGCACACAGAGAGCAAGAAAGTGGGCTCCGTGGTGTTTCTTCTTATAGGATCAGGGCCCCACTCCTATGACCTTATTTAACCTTAATGACTTCTTTAGTGACCCCATCCTCAAATACAGCCACACTGGAGGTTAGGGCTTCACCACATGAATTTGATGGGGGGGTCCCGGCACAGTCAACCCTAACATACATCAAAGGGCTTGAGTGAAGATTAAGTGATTTAATGATGCTAAAAACTGGCTCTGTTCTGGTTGCAGCTGCAGGTAACACAAGGTGAATTTCTTTGTCCCTTAAGATACCTGCCATGTCTATTGTGTTCATAGCCATTATCCCATTGGAAGGGTCTACTACAGGAAACACATTTTCTGCTCTTGGTAAATGTATTATTACTTGTATTACAGCATTTAACAAAGAATAAGAATGGACATTGCTTTGCCCATGTTATGAGTCCTAATATCCCTCACTTTTGTGTTGCCTTTTGTTAAGCCTCCAAACCATAGCACAATTAATTTGCTTCCCTTTTAAAGAGTTAAGTCCTGCTTCCTCAGAGTCTTTGGCTAAAGGAGTTCAAACTACCTTCACCTTTCTGTGACATGCTTTTAGAGGGTGGGAAGATTGGAGATCTTTAGTAATTACATTCCTTTAAAAACGTAAAACTACTCAGTACACTTTGACTCAGCAATTCTACTTATTGGAATTTGTCTAAGGCAATAGCTGAAAGTACATGCAATCACAAATGCAAGGATATTTATTGCCGCATTGCCTGTGATAAGAAGAATCAACTGAAAATAACCTCCACACAAAGCACAGGCTTGGCTGGTTACGTCCCATCCATCCATTCAATGGAATTATATGGCGCCACTGACAAGTGTGTTGTTGAGGAGTATCTAGTGACATGGGGAAACATGTACAAGCCAGTCTATAAACCTAATGTAACTAACATTCTTATAAAGAAAAATAAGCATGGGGGAAAATCTAAGAGATATACCAAGATGCTAGCAGTGGTTATTTTTGGTGGTGGGATTAAAGTTAGCATTTTCCTACTGTGTCTTTCAACTTTTTGAATGAGTATGAATTATGAATATAGAAAAACTTTTTGAATGAGTATTAATTATGAATATAGAAAAACTTAATAGACAAGATCCTTTAAAAAGCTGAGGCATCCAAGGACCCCCATGTTTTTGGTGGGGCTCTGCATTGGTGAATATCTGCTGGGGGAGGATTGAGCGCAAATGAACATTCTAGAGAAGAATAATTTAGAAAAAATCAATGTCATTCCAACTCAATGACTCCTTGAGAGCCCTGGTGGCCAATCTTTCAGTGGATAAAATTTTATATTATTATAAAATATGCATATATAAATAGTGAGAAACTGGAAGGAAACAGACGATATGTCAGGAGTGTGATCGGTGGTGATTTTTTTTCTTTTTCATATTTTAAAATAGTTTAATTATTAAATGTTTCATAATGGACATCTTTTCACGTTACAAATGTTTTTGTTTTCCTTACCCACTAAATGAAGAGGCTTTACTGTCAGGAAAAGTTACATTTAAAGGCCTTGAGGACAAGGAATATGCAATATTCTTCTCATTTTCTTCTCAGCATCCAGCAGGGGACCAAGAGAATTTTGGTAAAGACCAGCTGGATGGGTCATATGCCAAAGCTGGATGTTCTGTGCTATTCATGTTCCTTCTTAGTGTGAATAGGGTAAACTAAATAAAGTAAAATAAAATAAAATAAAAATTGGTGGCATGAGAACTGCATTCAGAATTGGAAAGAGAATGTTTCTGCTTCTTAGGAAAATAGTCAGCACTAAAGATACAAATCCCTGGATGAGGATCAAGGAGCTTTTCTGACCATACAGCCAACCATCAGCTGCTTGTTTTGTTCTGTGACCAAGCTCCACGGACCCACCCTCAGCATTTGTCTCTCATCCAGCTAGGCAGGGGACATGGGTTTGCTCAGGATGTAGGGATGTGTGGTCATTGGCAAAAAGCTTCAGAAGATGTTTCCATCAGCTCAGCCACTTGATGGTCCAAATCCAAAGCAGATGGCTGGTTCTCCTCTGAAACATGCTGACCCAGGACTCTAAAGCCCTGTCACAGCCTCTGAGGCTGCCCTTCTTATAAGAAGATGAAAACCCAAAATGTCATGAAACCTATCAAATTAAACTTACTCTAGGCCTCTGAGAATCCAGATAGAATAATTTTCAGTGAGGGAATACGAACAATTAAATTTCGTACTTACATGGGATTTGATACACTGTAAAGCCTTTCTCCTGCACATTTGAAATTCTCTTGACTTAGTAATAAAAGAGGCAGAACAGCTCTCATGAGCCCCATATTATAAAAGAACAAAGCGGGCTTCCCTGGTGGCGCAGTGGTTGAGAGTCCGCCTGCCGATGCAGGGGACACGGGTTCGTGCCCCGGTCCGGGAAGATCCCACATGCCGCGAAGCGGCTGGGCCCGTGAGCCATGGCTGCTGAGCCTGCGCATCCGGAGCCTGTGCTCTGCAACGGGAGAGGCCACAACAGTGAGAGACCCGCGTACCGCAAAAAAAAAAAAAAAAAAAGAATAAACCGAAACACAGTTTCAGCGTTTTGCCTGATGTCTTCTGGTATGTAAGTGGAAGGGGTGGGAAGAGGACCTATGTCCCTGATTGTTTTAAGTCAGCTTTACTGGGATGTAACTTGTCTGCAATAAAATTCACCAATTTTAGAGCACAATTTCTTGAGTTTTGGCAAATTTATAAAACTGCATAACCACCAACATAATCAAGATATAGAATATTTTTGTCACCCCCAAATGTTCCCTTTTGCCCTGTGGAGTCAGTCTCTTTCTATTCCCAACCTTTGGCCCCTGGCAACTGCTGATTTGGATTCTTTTACAATAGTTTTGCCTTTTCTAGTATTTTATATAAGTGGAATCCCACAGCATATGGTTCATATCTGGCATCTTTCTCTTAGCCTAATGCTTTGGAGATTTATTCATGTTGCTGTATGCACCCGTAGTACAATTCTTTTTTTTATTTTTAATAAATTTATTTATTTATTTTTGACTGTGTTGGGTCTTTGTTGCTGCCCGAGGGCTTTCTCTAGTTGTGGTGAGCGGGGGCTACTCTTTGTTGCGGTGCGTGAGCTTCTCACTGTGGTGGCTTCTCTTGTTATGGAGCACAGGCTCTAGGCACGCAGGGTCCAGTAGTTGCAGCGTGTTGGCTCAGTAGTTGTGGCTCACGGGCTCTAGAGCACAGGCTCAGTAGTTGTGGTACACTGGCTTAGTTGCTCCACGGCATGTGGGATCTTCCCGGACCAGGGCTCAAACCCGTGTCCCCTGCATCGGCAGGTGAATTCTTAACCACTGTGCCACCAGGGAAGTCCCTACACTTCTTTTTAATTGTGCAGTAACATTCCTTGGTGACAGTGTCCTATTGTGATCTGTGAATATATCACAACTTGTTTATCTGCTTACCCGTTGATCCATCTTTACTTGAGGATCTAGTAAAATGCTGGTAAATGCTTGCCTCCCCAGGGTGTTCACCTGCGTCTAAGCTCCTTGAGGGTAAGGACAGTGTCTGTCTGGTTCACAACTGTTTCCTCAACGCCTGGCACAGAGGATGCCCCCAGTACTAACTTTATGGATGAATGCATAGATGAACAAATGAATGAATGAACGCAATATGTTGGTGTTTAACTAAGCAACTGAGAATAGAAGCTGCCCTAGAAAGAGAAACACATCATTAAACTAATTTCTCTATTTTGAGGTTTTTCAGATTCTGGGTACTATATATAACCTCTCTGAACTCAACCTTTTATAAAACGAGGGCAACAATTCTTTCCTTATGGGACAGTTATGATAATTAAATGAAATAGCCTATGTAAAGCATTTTACACAGTGCGTGCCAGGTAATAAGTGCGTAAAAAGTCATCTGGTTGTTATCATAATCATTGCTATTACTTGAATAACAAGAAATGCCATTCAAGGTGGGGAACTTTGTAGGGTATTACAAACTCCTCTTCCCAGAAATTCAACTGTAAAACCGAGGCGTGGCTAGTTTTCTTCCTTTCCTGGTGTGTGGTCCTTTAGCCCACTTACTTACAGGGCATCCGTGGCTGACATTTTTGCTGGCGTGTCTATGCAAAGCTGTTCTCATTAGTTGGCATTGCTTTGGAAAATGGCTGCCACTGTAATCTTCCCCGTTAGTAATGAGAATATCAACTTATGTTGAAAACTTTGATTCAGTCTATGAATATAAACAGACCTGTTCCTAATTCAGGAAGCCTCCTGATGGGCTTTGGCCAATCATCCTTGGAGTTTCCAATAGCGCCTCCCGCACAGTCCCTCCTCTTACCTTCCCCTGGTGCTAAATCAGATTCCAGTTGAAGTCACAGATAATGCAGTTGGGCCTGAATGGACCTGCTGGCCACTTGCATAAAAGAATCAGCTGTACCAAAAACAATTTTGCGGTTTTCAAAGGGAAATGGAATTACAATTCCCATTTGTTTTCTCAGAGGGCTGATCCCCTTGTTCTCTGGATCAAGTTAAACATACGACTTACCATCATCTTGCTTCCATTAGATGACCTCAAAACTGAATGACTTCCCAGGACAAAGAAAAATCCCCAAGCCAGGCGCCACCTATTTCTTCTCCAACATCATCTCTTTCTGAATAATTTCATCTGTCCACACTTGCCTCCCTCTTAGCCCGTAGCTCTGGCATTATTCTCTGTGACTAACACTGTCTGCCTCCTTGAAACACTTCGGAATCCTCAGATGATCAGGAAGGACTTTGCATCCAACAGTTGTGTCCTTTTTGCAATTTTAGCCTGTTTTCTTGTACCCTAGCTTCAGGGACAGTGGAGGTGAAATAAATTTCTAGGCTCAAGATGGAGCCGTTGCTGCCCAGGGTGACATGCCAGCAAACCAAACTTCTGTGTTCTTGTAAGTGCTCTGCTTGATCATAAATGCAGAAAATCCATTCAGTCAAGCCCCAAATGCCAGGCCAACTCTGGGGTCTACACTTATTTCCTCGTCCCTTGATCTTTCTAAATTAGGTCAGATATGCAACCCCAGCCAGTCGTGCCCTGTTTCCTGACTGCTTCTTCGAACTCTTTATAAAACTTGCTCCTGCCCCAGATCCCTTGGGAAAAGTGCCTCACTGCTTGTGAGGTCTTCTACTCCCACAGCCCAGGGATTATTTCCCCTTCAATAAAGGGCATCAAACTCATCACATGTTGTTATAGTTTTGTCTTTTGACAGTAGATAACGGCTAGACCTCTTCCTCTTTAGAATCATGTCTCCTTTCAGAGAAAAGCCCATCCCAGTTGCATCTTCCGTTTATTTTTATTAAAAAAAATTTTTTTTGGAGTGTAGTTGATTTACCATGTTTTGTTACTTTCTGCTGTACAGCAAAGTGAATCAGTTATACACATACATATATCCACTCCTTTTTAGATTCTTTTCCCATATAGGTCATAACAGAGTATTGAATAGAGTTCCCTTTGCGGTACCGTAGGTTCTTATTAGTTATCTGTTTTATATATAGTAGTGTGTATATGTCCATTCCGATCTCCCGATTTATCCCTCCCTGCTTTGTATCTTCCCTTGAATTAACAGTTCAAGGGAATTGTTGATTAAACAATTCAATGTTTAGTCTCTCCTCCCGATGCCATGGTCCAACTTGGCATCTTGGATGGTGATAACCCTTGTAATTGGCAGAGGTTAGAGACTTTTCCTGAAATCAGCGGGCACTCTTGGAGCTCTCATCTGGGTCTGCTTCAATTTCAAGTACTCTATGAGGGCTCAAAAAAATAAGAAGAGAATTGGGGAAAGAATGGAGTAAGCCTCTTGTCTGATTCTTCCCCACCCCATAAAAGATGGGTGACGATCCTATAGAGGAGAAAAAGCTGAAATCAAAGCCCACCGAATGTCCACCTGGACGTGGAGAGTAGCTTATCAGGGATCTCAGTGCCCAGGGGAGGAAGAAGTCTCTGCTTGGTTCTCCAAAGAGGTCCGCTCGGATTGGTCTCCGTACAGCCCCAAACAGAGCTGCTGTAAAGCTCAGTGGGTCTCACATTTTCCACACAGGGTTCACCTTCATGCTTGTTAAAAATGTGGGTTCTTGAGCTATACCCCAGAGAGGTTGTTCCTGAAGTGGATTTCTTTCTGCATTGAAAATCTCTAAATCTTAATATCGGATATGTCCCCACTAGAAAATTGGAGGCTGCTATGATCTTTTGATTTTTCTTATAAAAAGGAAACCAGGGGAAGCTACCTAATAACCACACTCTGAGTGGAAGCATCCTGTTAACAGAAATTCCCTAGACCCCTGTTTATCGAAGTGTATTCCACAGACTACCTGCATCAGAATTTCCCTATCCCAGGCCCAGGAGTCTGTACTTTAACAAGCTTTACAGGGGATTTTTGAAAAACTCTATAGCTTGGGAACTGCTTCCCTAAAAAGCAAAGTCTTCTTAGTAAACTGTTGGAGATGGAGCTCTGGGGCATATGGGGCTGAGTCTGCTACAACTTGATGGTGAAGGCCTCACCCCTGAGCTGCCAGGGTCCAGGCTGAGGTAGGGAAAGCTTTCTAAAAAATTCAGGTGGAATTTCAGGAGCATCTCTAGGAGGTGTGTGATGTTGGGCAGATTTCTTAATCTTTTTTCATTGAAGTATAGTTGATTTACAATGTTATGTTAGTTTCAGGTATACAGCACAGTGATTCAGTTATACATATACATATATTCTTTTTCAGATTCTTTTCCCTTATAGGTTATTACAAAATATTGAGTATAGTTCCCTGTGCTATACAGTAGGTCCTTGTAGTTTATTTTATATATAGTAGTGTATATATGTTAATCCCAAACTCCTAATTTATCCCTCCCAACCCCTTTTCCCTTCGGTAACCATAAGTCTATCTTCTATGTCTGTGGGCCTATTTCTGTTTTGTAAATAAGTTCATTTGTATCTTTATTTTTCTTAGATTCCACATATAAGTGATATCATTAGATATTTGTCTGACTTACTTCACTTAGTATGATAATCTCTAGGTCCATCCATGTTGCTGCAAATGGCATTATTTCATTCTTTTGTGGCTGAGTAATATTCTATTGTATATATATAGTTTCTCAATCTATAAAATGGGATACATACTGCCTACTTCATAGAATTATTGTCAAGATTAAGTGAGCAATTGCACTTTAGATCCTTGGAACGGTACCCAAGCCACAGTAAAAGCTGTGTGCATGTTAGCTGCTGCTACTGCTGCTTCTTTTATAAGTGTTATCACCATCTCCATCTCCACCATCTTGGGGGGGCAGTCAATTCTCTAAAACTCAGGGGTCAGTAAGTTATGCCCCTTTACCTGTTTTTGTCAATAAAGTTTTACTGGGTTGCAGCCAGGCTCATTCCTTTACGTTAATGTCTGTGGCTGTTTTCCAGCTGCAACAGCAGAGTTCAATAGTCACTACAGAGACCACTTGGCCTGCAAAGCCTAAAATATTTATTCTTTGACCTTTTCAGAAAATAATTACCAACACTTCCTCTTCTTTGAAACCCCGTGAATAGGCTGATTGCCTGGAGGAAGAGCAAAGGCAGTTGTGTTAGAGGTTAACAGCCGAGGGCAGAGTTCTGTGAGTGAAGCGGAAGGAACCGGCATCTAGAAAGAGGGTAGAAAGTGGAGGAAGCAGAGGACACTCCTGAGAAGGGGTTGGGGTGAGAGGACGCTGCCAGCCTCCTACCGCAGTCCCGAGCAAGTCTGGCCTGGACTTCAAGAGACTGGAGTGAGTCTGACGACGCTTAGGGGAGGGTTTTCCCTCTTTCCACCTGCCGATGGCTTTCTTCTTCCAGTCTTCACTCTGCTTTCCCAATTGGTCAATTTGTAAAATGCCCTCACTGAGCTCAAAACACATCACTACATCCAATACCTTTGAAAAGTGCTGTTTTACTGTATTTCACCCAATGCGATCACCAATTGTCTACTATATTCCAGGCACCAGGGCAGATACAGAAAATAAAACACGGACCTTGCCCCATGGAGTGCCTAATCTATTTTTTAACTGCAAAGCCATAAGCCCTTTAAACCCCAGGCTTGAGGCTTCAGCCTTGCTCACTTGACGCCCTGGGGCAAGAAATGCCTGGGGTTGCAGGTAACTGGTAACTAATTAACACCTCCGATCAAGATCATAAAAAGAAACTTACCAGGCACAAATGTATCTGCTGAAGACCTATGCTCCCACTCAGAGGCTCCACTGAACAAAGCAGGTGCTGCGCTGCGTCCTTACTGCCTGACTTTTCCCAGGAGGCTGTGTATGTGGATAGAAAGAGCTATAGGTTACGGAGTGCTTCCTATGTTTCTGGTACCTGTGGTTTGCACTTGTTGTCTCATTGAATCCCTACATTCGACCCGTGAAGCAGGTACCACTCTTTTTTTTTTACACGTGGAAAGTGGATGCTCAAAATGCCACACCTGGTTGGTGGTAGATGTGGAACTCTATTTCTTATCCATCAGATTCCAAAGTCACCATTAGAGTATACTGTGCAGATAAGGCTAAGAAGGAAGGGAAAGATAAAAGCTCCTCTGGATGGAAGCAACCTAAATATCCATCGACAGATGAATGGATAAAGAAGATGTGGTGTGTGTGTGTGTGTGTGTGTGTGTGTGTGTGTGTGTAATGGAATATTACTCAGCCATAAAAAAGAATGAAATAATGCTATTTGCAGCAACATGGATGCACCTAGAGATTATCATACTAAATGAAATAAGCCAGATATCACATGATATTGCTTATATGTGGAATCTAAAACAAAAAAGATACATTGAACTTATTTATAAAACAGAAAGAGACTCACAGACATAGAAAACAAACTTACGGTTACCAAAGGGGAAAGGGGAAGGAGGGAAAGTTAGGAGGTTGGGATTTACATATACACATTACTATATATAAAATAGATAACAAACAAGGACCTACTGTATAGCATAGGGTCTATACTCAATATTTTGTAAAAACCTATATCGGAAAAGAATCTAAAAAAGATATATATATGTGTAACTGAATCACTGTGCTGTACACTTGAAACTAACATGACATTGTAAATCAACTATACTTCAATTAAAAATTTAAAAAAGATTTTTATTAGAATAACATTGAATATATAGACTAATATCAAAATAATGACCATCTTTATTATACTGTCTTCCCATCAATGAATATCTCATATATATAAATATATATGTATATGTGTGTATGTATAGATAGCTCTTTTATTTTTTTGTTGATTGCTTTATAACATTTACATATAACTAGTTCATTTTTATTAGATTTACGTAATTTATGATCATTTTATAGATTATTTTTATTTCTATTGTGAAATGGCTCCTTTACCTACTATATTGTGTGAACAGTTATTGCTAGTGTACAGGAATGTCATTTATTTTTATATGCTTATCTCAATATTAACTTTTTCAAACTTTTCCCTGGTCTCTGGAACCTGAGCTTTTCTGTTAAACTTAGTATCTGTCCTCAAATGGGGCAAAGACATTTTCTTTGACGACTTCAATGCTTCAGAAAATGCTACAGAACACATGTAAGGGTCAAAGTTTCTAATATGACAGCCAGAGCAAGGTCCAAGTACTTATCACAAGGTGTCTTTGCTAAAATCTGTTCACTTGCAAAAATGATTTGGACGAGATCTGCTTGCATTCTCTCTTTCATCTTGTTTTTTGCCCACATAGCAGCTGTATCGGTAAGTAGGTTCTGTTCTTCATGGTATTTAGAAATATTCATTGTAGTGTATGTTATCCATTTACTGTATCTTTATTTCTTTTCAGATTAAGCATCTTTCTAAAGGAAATGGTAAGAACTAATTGAAATGTATAGAGTGTTTTCTGAACTTTCTCTCTTTTGTTCAGCAATACTGGTAACAATATTTTCCCCCACTTTTAACAGTACATGATGGAGAGTTTGATGAACAGAAGGCTATTTCAGAAATCAATTTAGGTGGGTGCAATTTCTGCCATCATTAATGCCTTTAAATAATTTAAAATCCTGTGATAGAATTGCTGAAAATCTCTTAACCTTCGTAGTATGGTATTGGGTAACTGTAGGAGAGAACTCTTCATTCGTGCCTCATTAGAATTTGCAGAGTTTCTGAAAATGGAAATGTGGAAGGAGAATAATGGTTAGACCAAATTTTCTAGAACTAGTGAGTGCTCAGCGGATCTAGAAATATATAACAAGATTTTTGTTGGTAAAAAATTTATTCTTCCAGTTTTCATTTTGAAAAAAGAAAAAAGAAGGGAAAATGGATGATTATTTTGCTTGCTAAAGAAAAATGTAAGGAATATGCCTTTGGTTATATTTAGTGGGGAAAAAACCCCAGTCCCTTTACTGGCCCATCATATTCACTAACAACTGTTTGCTTGGGACTTGGAGAGGAGTGTGAAGTGTCTCTGTTTCGACATCTTGTCCACAAAAACATTCCTTGAAGAAATCCATTGGTCTCATCCATTACTGAGAGGAGAGAGATGCCAAGTAATCGTCTCTCTTTTCTCTCTCGTCCTGTCTCTAAAATGGGGGAGGAGCTGTGACATTCTGGGTATCTTTGGTTAGAATTGGTGGGAAACAGAGGTTCCATATTTCTGATCATAAGTACCTTATAGTTTACAAAAGCTTTCATTTCCAATTGCATATTTATTTGTCAGATTCTGTAATGGGGGGCTTCCCTGGTGGCGCAGTGGTTGAGAGTCCACCTGCCGATGCAGGGGACGCGGGTTCGTTCCCCGGTCCGGGAAGATCCCACATGCCGCGGAGCGGCTGGGCCTGTGAGCCATGGCTGCTGAGCCTGCGCATCCGGAGCCTGTGCTCCGCAACGGGAGAGGCTACAACAGTGAGAGGCCCGCGTACCGCAAAAAAAAAAA